>NW_015505432.1:1707604-1747303 GCF_001515645.1 Sinocyclocheilus grahami
CCCACAGTAATTTTACACTTGTCTAGTACAAATGTCGCTTTGTTTCATAATTGCAGTGTATAAGTTTTTCTTTTATTTACCCTCAAGAAATGTGACAACATGCCCTGTAGGTGGAACACATTGTAACATCTGAGGGGCACGTTGTAACTTGACCATATGACAGCTTAAAATCTTATCTGATCGAATGAAAAAAATATAAAAGACAAACTAAAATATTTTGATAATATATATATATATATATATATATTATTTTTTTTTTTTTTATAAAAGCGTGTAATTAACTTTTGCCAATGTAAACTAATTTCTTATACAAAAGTAATTTGAACAAAACCGATATTTCAAAATGCGAATGATTAAATGGCTTGAGCAGGAAATCACGTAAATGTGGAAAATGAAAGGTTTTCAGTTTAATTTAATTCAGATTGGAGATTAAAATAATAGCAGATTTGTCTAATTTTAAATGAAGAATAAAAACTGAGATAAATTTACTTAAGACAGAATTTACATTTTACTATGGTAAAATAAATATTCAAACCACATGTATTACAACTAAACCCTCGTTACTTTGTGCATCACACTCCCCTATATTATGTCACACTTCACACTTCTCTAGTAAGTTTCGTCTGTGTGTGAAGACAGTAGTGCAAATCAGTGAAATCAACTTCAACGGAATAAAGTTGAATTGAGTTGAATAAACTTCAACTTTACTGTTCAGTGCACTGATGTCACTCATTTTGGATAGTAAAGTTTATTGTTAAATGCCCTTACATACCTCTGTCACCATTATAAGTGTTTGATCACCACATTTGAGAGATCATTGCAAAAAATGTGTTCGTGGCACCAAATAAATGCCACCATCACATAAAGAAGCTCTCTGAGGGTTTTTTTTTCTTCCCAGATTGTTGAATGGGTGCCGTCAGAATGAGATTCCAAACAGCTGATAAAAACATCATAATCCACACCACACCAGTCGATCAATTAATGTCTTGTGAAGCAAAACCCTGCATATTTATAAGAAACAAATCCATTAAGATGTTTTTAACTTCAAACCATTGTTTTGCCTGAACTGCAAGTCCTCTATCTATATTATTGGTTTCTCCAGTGAAAAATAATTCTCAATCTCATCTACTACTATATTGTTTTAAAACTTAAAACATTTCTGCAAAAAGTGGCTGTCAAATGAATCCCCTTGGTTTGGTGTTTAATCCACTGCAGTAAAGCATTTTAGCTAAGGCTTAAATGTCCATGTTCTTTGAGGATTCTGTATATCCTTGATTTGTCATTCGGTATTTGCCTTTTGAGCTGATCGAGAATGTAAATGTGTCGTTGGTGAGTGGATGAGTCAGCAGCACTTCATTACTCTCACGCAGTCCTTCAAGCAGTCTGACATCCTTGCAGCAGACCAGAGCAGCCAATCACTGAACTGCAGGACATAAATTAGACCAGAGCTACATTCACATGCACGTTTTCATTGTTGTTCATTATAGTGTTTGGAACCATTTTCAGTAGGCAGAAAAGAAATTTGACTCTCGGAGATAATGACTGCTTTAATAATTAATGGAAAGAATTGATTTTTTTCCCCCTTTATGTTGATCACTGTAAACTGAAATAAAATTAAATGTACAGTAAAAAAGAAAACCGTGACATTTGAGAGGTTTTTACCGCAAATTAGTAAAAGTATATGCCATTTAAAGAAAAAAAAAACTTTAGTTGTTTGCTTTTTTTAGTTCCAAAGGTGCCATTTTTTTAGCAGTACAGATGGTTATTAAAATGGATTTATTTTTTACAGTATAGGGTTACACTTTTTTTTTTTAGGGCTATATATATATACACACACACACACAGTAGTCAACATTTGAAGTGGATCAAAAAGTTCATCAAAGTTGAGGGCTATATATATACACACACACACACACACACACAGTAGTCAACATTTGAAGTGGATCAAAAAGTTCATCAAAGTTGTCTTATGACAAGAACGCATTTTGGTTTTAGGACAACTTTGAAGAAAGGTTTTGATCCACTTCAAATATTGACGACTTCTGTGTGTGTGTGTGTGTGTGTGACCCTGGACCACAAAACCAGTCATAAGGGTCAATTTTTTGAAATTGAGATTTATACATCATCTGAATAAATAAGCTTTCCATGGATGTATGGTTTGTTAGGATAGGACAATATTTGGCCGAGATACAACTATTTGAAAATCTGGAATCAGGGTGCAAAAAAATCTAAATATTGAGAAAATCATCTTTAAAGTTGATCAAATGAAGTTCTTAGCAACATATTACTAATCAAAAATTAAGTTTAGATACATTTATGGTAGGAAATCTACAAAATATCTTCATGGAACATAATCTTGACTTGATATCCTAATGATTTTGGGCATAAAAGATAAATTGATCATTTTGACCTATGCAATGTATTTTTGGCTATTAGAATATACCTGTGCTACTTGTGATTGGTTTTGTGATCCAAGGTCACACACACATGGGATGGGGGGGGGGGAGTTATATTAAAACATATTATTAAAAACCAGTTTGTGTATTGTAAATAACAATGTTTTATACTTTACATAATTGTGTAAGTAGTAAAACAACATAAACGGGGTAAAAATGCGTTTTAAGTTTAGAAACATTTTGAGTCTCCCCTCCCTTGCCTCACAGTGCTTTGGTCCAAACGCCTGCTTTCCTCTTTTACATCACCTACACACACACAAACACACACACACACGAGTCCAGTCAGAGAGAACAAAGTCATTGTGGAACTCCAGTAAGTAATGCTGTCAAGGCGATTTTATTCACTTAAACATCGGATGAAGTGATTGTTTTCTCTTTAATACAGATGATGCCGATGTATTTTTTGATGAGTCGCTATGTTAGCAATAATAACGTTACCTGCTTGACGGTTGCCAGGTTGTTGTTTTTTACAACAAAACCCTCCCAATTTCTACCTAAACTAACCGCGTCGAGGGGTCCCCTGGTAAAAATCGTATTCCGGGGGCTAAAATACACGTTATTGGGGTCGCTTCAACCCGCTTAGAAACATTTTGAGTCTCCCCTCCCTTGCCTCACAGTGCTTTGGTCCAAACGCCTGCTTTCCTCTTTTACATCACCTACACACACACAAACACACACACACACGAGTCCAGTCAGAGAGAACAAAGTCATTGTGGAACTCCAGTAAGTAATGCTGTCAAGGCGATTTTATTCACTTAAACATCGGATGAAGTGATTGTTTTCTCTTTAATACAGATGATGCCGATGTATTTTTTGATGAGTCGCTATGTTAGCAATAATAACGTTACCTGCTTGACGGTTGCCAGGTTGTTGTTTTTTACAACAAAACCCTCCCAATTTCTACCTAAACTAACCGCGTCGAGGGGTCCCCTGGTAAAAATCGCATTCCGGGGGCTAAAATACACGTTATTGGGGTCGCTTCAACCCGCCGCAACAGTGATAAAGTAGCCCAATACCGCAGGAAAACCGCGGACTTGGCCACACTGAGGCGAACACAAAGCACCCGAGCGCTGTCTCAACGCTGAAGTTGTCTAGTTTTGCACAGTCTCCCTGCTGCACTAATAGCAGTAACTTTCCTCTGTGTATACATATCCTTACAAATACAATTTTAGCTGTATTATTTGTGTCCCCTTCAAAAATCGCTCTTGAGAAATGTTATGTTTATTGTCCCCCCAACTGTAAGACGAAATGTACGCCCCTGCACACACACACACACAAACTGACATTTGCTTATAATTTATTCTATACAATAGCAAAAATGTAATTAATAATTTTCCCTTACAAAATTACTTCTTTATTTTTCAGTGTATCTGAGTAATAATGCGTAGCTTACTTATTTTGTGGAAATGCTTGTCAATTGTATCGTGTAGCTATTATCACGGGCACGCTAATATAACCTATGATTGTGGATTATAGCCTATAATCAGTCTTCATAATGAGGCTGGCGCTCGTGTGTGTTTGTTTCTCTCATCACAGGTTTTCCAGCGCGCGCAGTTGATGTAGTTTACTCATCTCCTCGCGCGTCCTCCTCCTGTCCTCCAGTGAGTGTGAGCCTGCAGCCAGTGCTGATCCCAGCATCCGCGAACACACAACCGCGTTAGCTTTCTTTTTAATGCACGTTTTAATGCCACACGCCGGAATATCGAATCTTCATTAGAGATACTGTTTTTGCAAATGGACTAACAGCGCACGTGCGAAGACAAGCGCACACTGGCTGGAATCGCGAGGTGTAAGTTAGCTGTTTATTTATGTATATGTATGATACGTGTACTAATAAACGTCTGCATGATTTTTAATGTCTATGGGAGACGGTCCTTTGTTTAATGAGGAAACAAAGGGCGTCCTGACCTGGATAGGTGAATTGCACCTGTGCTATTGGATGCATGAGGACAAAGAACAGCTTTACGCTGTGCATTGTTAGTATATTACAATCGATTAATAGAATCTTTATTAATTCTGCTGGAAAAATGAATGTTATAACATCTCTGTCTGTAATCCAGGTCAGTTTCATGACCTACATATCTAGGTTAAGAGGTTAAAATGAGATAAACAAGCATGCCTGTTAATGAACAAACCATTGCTCTGATAAAATGATCTTCTAACAAAGCAGATGAGTTGTGTTTGTGGGGGGGGGGATAGCTCTGGGATGCTGAATTGTGAGGGATGTGATGTGTGTGTTGATGACACCATGTGCTGGAGTGTGAGTTTGTGTCTCATCATGCATTTATGTGCGCTCACTGCAGATAGTAATGAGATGCATCCCCTGTGCACATAAATCTCACTATTTTTCTCCTGTTTTTAGCCACACGGGACGCCGTCTGAACATCAACGCAGCGCTGGCGACATTCGCACCCTCCGCCGTCTCTATGGAAACCGAGTACCATCAGGCATCCTTGGGCTCTCCAGTTTGTACCCAAGACAGAGAGCCGATGAGCTGCCAGACCCCGGGCCCTGTGACATTCCAGCCGGGGACCACCGGGGTCGAATCGGACTCTTTCCCATGTCTGCGCCCCCTTGCTTTCCCCCAGCAGTCGAATGAGGAGGCGCGGCGCTCAGGAGAGGTCACCGTTATGGTCAAGGAGAAAGCCGAGAGTGGTAGTTCATCAATTCGTCAATAATATGTCATTCTGGGAGGGGTTTATGAGGGAGGAGGGATAAGAATAATTGATATGAAAGCATCTGCTTCGTCTCCAGGAAGAAAATGTTGGGGACTTTCAGGTGCTGCTATGCCAATCACACTACAGTCGTTTGCATACAGCAATCAGGATAATGACTATAAAAGTAGCATGTAATTAAACAGGCAAGCAATGGAGATGAAGTGAGTGTTTTCAGAGCTCAAAATCTACAGCTACAAAAATACAAAGACTTAAATGACTGTAAAACCAAGTATATAAAACCAAATTGGTGTTTAGTATTATTTGTATAATTTGAATGAGCTTTTTTTTTTAAAAATGTATTATGTTAATTTTAGTTTGTTTTAATAAATCTATTATGTGCTTTTAAGCTTTTTATATATATATTAAAAAGCCTAAAAGCACATTATATATATATATATATATATATATATATTAGTTAGTAACTTTATTTATCCCCTTGGTGAAATTTTATTAATTTAATTGTTAATTGTAATTACATTACAAAATGTAAATTTTGTTATACACACACACACACACACACATGTATATACAGTATTTTTTTCACTTCAGTTTTAAGTTTACTTTGATCAATTGTATCTATTTTTATTTTATTTTAGCTTAAGTTTAACAATAACACTGAACCAAATAAGTATCAGATATTAATTTTAATACTAAAGTTTTTTAAGTTTACATTTTTCATCTATAGTTTTCTTTTTACTTTTGTATTTTATTATTTATTAAAATTATTTTTAATAGTCTTAATTAACCATATCAACACTGAACCAAATTGTAGCAGCTGAAAATTCAAGATATACCATCCCCTTTTCAGGTCTAGAAGTTGTTATGGTGAGCTTTCTTCACGTTCAGTGTTTTTAGAGCTTACTACACTCTTAAAAATAAAGGTGCTTCAAAAGGTTCTTCAAGCGATGCCATAGAAGAACCATTTTTGGTTCCACAAAGAACCATTCAGTCCAAGGTTCTTTAAAGAACCATCTCTTTCTTACCTTTTTGTAATCTGAAGAACCTTCTTTCGCCACAAAGAAGCTTTTGTGAAACAGAAAGGTTCTTCAGATGTTGAAGGTTCTTTATGGAACCATTTAGACAAAAAGGTTCTTCTATGGCATCGTGAAGCACCTTTATTTTTAAGAGTATAGTTCTTTTTTTTTTTTTACCGAAAACCGCTTTATTAGCCACATATTCAAAAATAGATACAGGAATCTGACAGTTACAGGTCACTACAGTCACTGTAGAGCCACTAAAACCAGAAATAGACAGTCCTAGAATAGAACATCATTAAATATATCAAACGCTAGGTAAAAAAATAAAAAAGAGCAATTCAGTACAGAGGGACATTCTTTCCCCACATTTTAAATATCTGGGGCATATATATATATATATATGCACACACACACATATTTGTGTGTGTATATACAGTATATATATGTGTGTGTGTTTGTGTATGTATATTTGTGTGTATGTGTCTATATATGTATATATGTGTGTTTGTGTATGTATATATAATTATATGATGCGTTCTTTCAGGATTTTATAAGCAAATGGCTTTAAAAGTGAAAATGATTAATTCAGAAAGCACTTCCTAGCAGCACTGTTTGCCGCAGAGCAAATCCGATCATTGTAAATAATGCACAGGCTCTTCTGAGGGGCATTACTTTGTTACTAACCACTGAATGATTGAGAGCTGGCAGCGGACGAGCTCAACAACCCATGACCGCTTTGTTGTTTATTGTGGCTCGATGATGCTCTAATCAGTTCGTTCGAGGTTAAGAGGGAGATATTTTATTTCCTTTATTTTACAGTCGCTGAGTGTGTCGTAAATACTCTTAATTAAATTAAAGTTGTGCATCCTAATTAAAATTGCCAAAGGGGCTTCCTGGCAGGAGGGGCTGAAAGGCATGACAGAGATTAGTGAACTAATTGCATTGGTGGCTGTTTAATTAAAGTAGGTTTCAAGAGCACGCCATCCGGCGTTTCTATCAGCATCACATTTGGAGGAAAACATGGAGAGACAAACAATAATGATAACAGACAGCTAGGAAAAAGAGAAAATTATTTGAATAAATGTGCACATTATATAAAATAAATGTTTTATTATATACTGCTGGTCAAATGTTTGGAAACATTATTCTTTTTTAGTAATATTGCTTAATATTTTTGTGGAAAAGACTCTTTGCTCACCAAAAGTGCATTCATTGAATTCTTAAAATCGAATGAATTCCTGTGATCCGAACATTTCAGCATCTTTGCTCCAGTTTTCAGTGTCACATGATCCTTCAGAAATCATTCATAATGTACTGATGCTAAATGATTATGGATGTTTAATTATTAATAATTGTTCTTATAAGTAATGCTTGATCATTTTTAAACATTTATTTGTTTGACCTTTTTTTCAGTATTCTGTTATGAATGGAAAGTTCAAAAGAACAGCATTTATTTAAAATATAAATCTTTTGTAACATTATAAATGTCTTTACTTTCACGTTTGATCAATTTAATGCATCCTTGCTAAATAAAAGTATTTCTTTTTTTAACATTGATAATAATCAGCAGCAAATCAGCATATGATAATGATTTCTGAAGGATCGTGTGCCACTGAAGACTGGAGCGATGATGCTGAAAATTCAGCTTTGCAGCACTGGAAGAAATTACGTTATAAAATGTATATTCAAATAGAAAGCAGTTGTTTTAAATAGTCAAGATATTTCACACATTACTATATTTTTTGATTAAATAAATACTGCCTTGTTAACCATAAGAGCATAAGTCTTTCAAAAGCATTAAAAATCTGTATTTTTCCAAACGTTTGACTAGTACTGTGTGAATTCTGTAAGTGCCAAGTGACTAATTAAATTAGTATTTTTGTCTGCTCACATCCTCTCTTTCTTTTGGCAGCCGATAGGATTTGTTCATCCCTGAATGATGCTGCTGCCTCCAAACCCATTCTCTCGTCTCCTCCTCGCCGGCATCATTCTCTCCCTCATTCGCACCATCCGCATGTGGGCCGCACCCGGATGGGCAGCCGCTCCAACTCCATCGCCTACACAGCGTTCTCCCCGCGGCCCTCGATTTCACGCCACTCCAGCATCGCCACCAACCCCCCGATGGACCGCTCCAAACCCAAAGACTACCTCATCCTCGCCATCATCGCCTGCTTCTGCCCTGTCTGGCCAGTCAACATTGTGGGATTTGTTTACTCGGTCATGGTATGTAGAGCTTGGTCCCTTTGAGTTATTCTATATACACACAGAAAAGACACACAGACTACTTTAGATGTACCTTTAAGGTACCAATATGAACTCGTTAGGTACAAATGTGTGTCTTTTGAAAAGGTACCACCCTAGTGACAGCTTTTGTACCTTTTTTTCTGAGGGTGCAGGATGTAATTTGTGTCCCTAATATACTTTTCATATACTGTATATCATTTTAACAATGACTAGCAAACACGGTGTTAATGTACATTTTGTAAATATTTATAAAAAATATAATAATATATACTGATAATATATCTTTGATATAATAATGATATAATAAAATATAGATTTTGTATCATTTTAAAATAATTTCTTTTATTTATTTATTTTTATTTTTGGTCTGTTCCCAGCCAGTTAGCAAATATACACATTTTAATGATGATAAATCATACGGATAGAAAATATGGTCATAAGAGCTTGCCTTTTATCAAACTTTAGTATTATTCATTTTTTGAGTTATTATGAATGATATATACATTTCATTTTAATTTTAGGTAAAGTTTTAGTCATTTTTGTTTTATTTCTTTTTTGTTTTAGTTATTTAAGTACAGCAAGATAAACCCAATGAAATGTTTCTACATTTTATTTAAATTATGTTTTTTAGATAAATCAATGAAAATGTTTTCATTTTAGTTAAAGCTGCAGTCCATAACTTTCAAACGTGTTCAAAATTTATAAAATGAGCGAGTACATCATGAATCCACTTTCCAAACCGTGTTTTTGGCTTCTCCTGAATCACTACGGTATGCCTATAATACGTTTTTACAGTATATTCAGACTGATTCTTGTAGGAACCGCTGCGGAGTAGCCCAGTACCTGCGTGATTCAAAAATTCGAAATATCAAATGGATATGCAAAATCTTTTTTTCCCTCAGCATAACAGACTGAATTTTTCATTGTGTGTTACAGTGTTGAATATGTAAAATGCTTCTGACTTTAATGGAAGCTCCGATCTCACTGTCATGTTCTGTTAGTCGCGGAACAGTCTAGAGCAGGGGAACATAGACGGAGCGAGACGACTGGGTCGTGTGGCCAAGCTGCTCTCTGTGGTCTCTCTGGTGGGAGGAGCCATCATCATCGTAGCATGCGCCGTGAATCTGTCAAGTAAGCCGTCTCTAACCTCTTCACCCGAGCCTCATGGGACTTTCTCCTCTTCGTAGTCACACACGAAATATGCTTTTCAATACTGGATATTTATGCAGAACGGATTATCTGAATCATAACTCTATACATAGGACATCTAAGTAGGTCAGGAAGCAGAGAATCCTTTGTGGCTGGAGATTTACTTTCTTTTGCTGTTCTTTTGAAGTGTTTAAATGCTGCTACTTTTTCCCAGTGGACATTCAGCCTTTTCTTCTACGGTTGGGAAAAATGTTCTACAAAGCTGTGGGCGATTAGAAGACATTTACACGGATTGCATTTAATTACTTGAATAGTAAATTATGAATGCATTACAAATGACACAACAGATTGATCTAGTGTCAGACCAATGTTTTACACTATTGTATGAAACATTAGTGGAACACAAACATCGATGGTAACTAACAGAATCCAATCTAATCTCTCCCCTGATTTAACATCAATGATCTCGCAACCCATTTACTTCCATTATGTGACATATTTCAAAGTGAATAGCACATTTAGTAAGAAAAAAGGACAGGACTGGATTTAATCCATTGGGAATTGATTGGATTATGAAAAGTGACGTCAATGAAAAGCAATGGAAAAAAAGCTCAGAGTAATTTATTACTTTCTGATGTGTGTGTGTATATATATATATATAAACATGATTTATCTGTGACTTGCAGTTAATGTGAAATCCTGAAAGGGTTGAGCGTGCCACAAAACCCAGCTTCACATCAGACCACTGACCCGAACACCACGGCCCATTTGTTTTGCCCCACTGCTGCGGTGACGGAAATCTCAACGTAGACAGCAATCGATAATCGGATGACATTGCTCTCTGAGAGAACCCTTGGGAATTTACGCCACCAACATGTCATCCTTCAAACAGATGAAGTCTCTCACATCAATGAGTAAAGAGTAAAAGAGTTTTACTCTTGCGTTTGTTTCCTTGGCACTTACTCCGAGGCTGTTGTGGAGTCTCTCACACCTAAACTCTAGCTCACGCTCTGTAAAGACTGGCTGCGATCATACGCACTCATTGAGGATTTGAAGTATTTTTCCTTCTCCAGAAGCAGAAAACAAGTCAAACCAATATACAGACATGGGTTTGTCAGATTATTCCTACCGATGAGGATCAGACATCAGTTGCTCTGAAGATTGTCAAGTGGCTCACATGAGATGAAGTGGATCTCCTCAGTCAGGTTAGTTTTAAAACTTCAGAGAACCATTTATGAGAAGATCAGCTGTGAGTAAAGAGCAGAGATGCTGTATCTTAGTAACAAGAGTTATCTTTTTTTATTTCATGTCCTTGTATACTCTACATTTTAAAAAACGGGGGGAAAATATATTTATTTTCTGCCATCAGACATTTGGAATTTTATATCATGATACTGTTTGTAATTATTCTTTATTTTTCATTTAACTTTTTCAAATGACAATCAAATCTTTCTTTTTTTTTTCTTCTTTCATTTCATTGGTCTTTTTCTCCAGAAAATGTGACTGTTCTTGAACGTGACGCATGTGTAGTCGTGCTTGCACAAAATGTAGCTAACAACCCTAAAACTGTGTTTTGGACAACCATATTTTGATGAAGCAATATGCAAGCACTCACCGGCAAAATGGATTTTCATCACATCGTAAAAGTGTTTCTGGAAATTATAATCTTTATAAAAACACACTGTGTCTGCTGCAAACCTTTGTATTGATCTGTGTTGTTGGGTTATTTATATACACTGTGTAATTTGAAATATCTGTAGCTAAATGTAGACGAATCACAACCGAATATTGCAATATTGTATTAATTAGACGTTGTGTTAATGAACCCGTCCTGTAGATCCAAATGGGACATTTGGCTGGTAATACTGTCGAGCTCATGGGGATTTTACTCCTGTAGGTTTTGAATTGTATATAAAGAGGAATGTAAGATTTTGACTTGTGGGACAATGGGCTTGTAACGAGGCGCAGTGATGTCATCATTCTCTGGTTGTGAAGGGATGTAGCTTTTGTGCATTTCACTTCTGTTTAGATTCAAATGGTACTGCGTATGCTATATTAGAAAACTTGTGATACATGATTATATTTATGGTAGGTCCAGTTGGTTAAATCCATGCATTTCTTTATATCTTTTTTTAAAAACGGTTTATAATACATCCCTTTATTTTTCCTAATACCCTTTTGGCACACGAGAATACATAAACATTCTTGTTTCAATCCACCCTGATAGAATGATAAAGAGCTGGAACGTATGAAATATTTAGCTATTACAAACATTGTGTACTTATTTCTGCATGCACCCTTCTTTCTCAAATATTTTGATGGGCTTGTAAGAAGCACTCTTTCCCTCTATGTATCCTCCGCAGGGAAACCGAATAAAGGATGTGAAACAGCTGTGAATTCTCTCTGTTGTCTGACTGCTGGATTGTTCTTTGTCCTCAGTTATTAGTGGGACTAAGTTTGAAGCTTCTGTTGCCAGGGATACCATCTGCCTCTCTTCAGGTGTGTGAGACGTGAGAATTAGACTGGACATACTGAAGACAGCATGGAGAAAACTGTGTAAAAACTGAGTTATATATAGGGCTGTCAATTTATTCATGTTCTTGGTCACAGTGGAAAGATACAGGAGAAGAAGAGCACAGAAACTTTGACTTTTAAAGGTCACTTTTATTTACTAATGATTCAAATCCTTGCTTAGAATTGCTGCATTTGAAATCCACAAGGAACAAACATCAGATAGATAGATAGACTAACTGACAGAGACATACAGACATAAGGATAGATAGATAGACAGACTAACTTACAGACATAAGGACAGACAGACAGATAGATAGAGATGATGGATGGATAGATAGACTAACTGACAGACATAAGGATAGATCGACTAACTCACAGACATAAGGATAGATAGACAGACAGATATATAGATAGACTAACTGACAGAGACATAAGGATAGATAGATAGATAGACAGACTAACTGACAGACATAAGGATAAATAGATAGACTAACTAACTGACAGAGACATACAGACATAAAGATAGATAGACTGACATACGGATAGATATATAGATAGACAAGAGACATACAGACATAAAGATAGATAGACTGACAAGAGACATAAGGATGATAGATAGACTGACAGACATAGAGACATAAGGATACAGTTTGTACAGTATAAAAACCACCCATAAAACATGAAAACAAAACGTTGTACAGAGCACAAATCCAGCGTATGGGACACCATACTTGACCTCACTTCACGTCCTTTCCATTTAGATAGATAACAAGGTGGACTTCGACCCAACACTGATAGATAGATGTTTTATATTTATGTTTTATGAAAGAACAAACAGAAGGTCAGAATGTGAGAGCGAGTGAAAGAAATCAAAAATGGCCACCATTATGCAGTGAAGCAAACAGTGAAGGGGTGGAATGAGAAAGTCTCAAGGGAAGAGGAGTAGTAGGCAGCCAGAGGGGATAGATATTTCATGAGGAACCGCATTCTACCCTCTAAATCTACTGCATGCAACAATGACAAATATCTAACGCTGCCGGAATGATCTGCACACCGAACTGGATGATGAATGAGATCAGTGTGTGAACAGGATAGATAGATAGATAGACAGACTAACTGACAGACATAAGGATAAATAGATAGACTAACTAACTGACAGAGACATACAGACATAAAGATAGATAGACTGACATACGGATAGATATATAGATAGACAAGAGACATACAGACATAAAGATAGATAGATAGATAGACTGACAAGAGACATAAGGATGATAGATAGACTGACAGACATAGAGACATAAGGATACAGTTTGTACAGTATAAAAACCACCCATAAAACATGAAAACAAAACGTTGTACAGAGCACAAATCCAGCATATGGGACACCATACTTGACCTCACTTCACGTCCTTTCCTTTCCATTTAGATAGATAACAAGGTGGACTTCGACCCAACACTGATAGATAGATGTTTTATATTTATGTTTTATGAAAGAACAAACAGAAGGTCAGAATGTGAGAGCGAGTGAAAGAAATCAAAAATGGCCACCATTATGCAGTGAAGCAAACAGTGAAGGGGTGGAATGAGAAAGTCTCAAGGGAAGAGGAGTAGTAGGCAGCCAGAGGGGATAGATATTTCATGAGGAACCGCATTCTACCCTCTAAATCTACTGCATGCAACAATGACAAATATCTAACGCTGCCGGAATGATCTGCACACCGAACTGGATGATGAATGAGATCAGTGTGTGAACTGCAGAGATCACAGCTGCGTTTGTGCTAAACACAACTCCCATCATTCAGTATTTATTCAACTGGAAATCCTGACAGACTCATGGGGGCAAAGAAAAGCTTTTCTCAAGCTCTTTCCCTCTTCTCTTCCAGAATCCTGGATTAGCTGGATTTCTAAGATGGATGTTGCATTACTAAGCACAAATGAATACTGCTGCAAAAGTGTGGAGGATTCCTGAGCCAAACTGTATGACACCCAGATCTCAAACAAACCCTCTACAGTACACCCAGAGCAATATGAGGCCCATGCCCTACATCTGTAGGGCGAGTTGTGTGTGTGTGTGTGTGTGTGTGTGAGTGATAAACAGCTGCATCAGCCTGCAGTGTCATTAGTGCAGATTATTGCAGTTGAGTGCAGATGCAGCACTAAAACCCAAACATCATCCCCCGCACAGCAGCACCACTGACCTTGCCAGAACCAACACTAGAGAAACAAACTTTCAGTCTTCTCATTAGCCAGCGTGACACTGACTGACTGACATTAGGCCATTTCAACACGGTAGAAAGCTGCCAATGCCCTCAAATTGACTAAATTGAGTCATCAAATGCATGAATTTTGCAACTAATTTTATGATGTTTAAAAAATGCATTCTAAAATAATAATAAAAAAAGGTCTAAATGTTTTTTTTTTATTATTTATTTATTTTATTTTCAGAATGTCACATTGTCAAATATTAAGATCACAGGTTTTTTTTTTTCAATTAGCGACAATATGTAATAGTTATTATTAGGGTTGACTATTTCAAAATGCAAGGAATACTCCCTTTCAAACGTTTAAAAAAAAAATGAATTAATACTTTCATTCAGCAAGGACGCATTAAAATCATCAAAAATGATACTAAAGACATTTATATTATTGCTAATTATTTCTATTTTAAATAGGCCTAAAAGCTGTTGTTTTGAACTGTCTATTCATCAAAGAATCCTGAAAAAAATGATCACCGTTTCCACAAAATTATTAATTTAGCACATCTGGTTTTTTAAAAAAACTACGATTTATAAGATTTTTGAGCAGGAAATCAGCATATTAAAATTATTTACTTATTTTATTTTCAGAATGTCACATTGTCAAATATTAAGATCACAGGTTTTTTTTTTTCAATTAGCGACAATATGTAATAGTTATTATTAGGGTTGACTATTTCAAAATGCAAGGAATACTCCCTTTCAAACGTTTAGGGTTAGTGAGATTTAAAAAAAAAAGTAAATGAATTAATACTTTCATTCAGCAAGGACGCATTAAAATCATCAAAAATGATACTAAAGACATTTATATTATTGCAAATTATTTCTATTTTAAATAGGCCTAAAAGCTGTTGTTTTGAACTGTCTATTCATCAAAGAATCCTGAAAAAAAATGATCACCGTTTCCACAAAATTATTAATTTAGCACATCTGTTTTTTTAAAAAAACTACGATTTATAAGATTTTTGAGCAGGAAATCAGCATATTAAACTAGGCTATATTACAATTTTATGATAATAACTTACTAAATGTTATTACTGTATTTTTAACCAAATAAACGCAGCCTAGGTAAGACACTAAACAGACCCTACATTTTTGTATTAAAATAAATGTTATATTCAGTTAATGAATTAGGCCAAGCAACATACTTCCTTATTAGCCTAGTTGCGTTTAAATGTTTGTATGCACTACGAATTACAGCTTTTTGTATAGTAATACTTATTTTTTTTGTAAATATTCAACGGCATCGGCAGCCTGCCTGTCGAAGTGTTTGTGCATATTCAGAAATGCGAGATATTTCACATAAGTTACAGAATCTCAGCGCGTGCAGAATCTCATGTTCCGGCGGATATGACGCAGCACGCGCCGTATTTAAACTTGTTTTCATTATCACGGAAGTGAAACAGGACCGTTTTCACAGGCTGAGGTTGATATACTTCCTCACCTAGGCGCTCGTTCTTGTCGTAAGTAAATATTATTTTACAATTGATTTGTTTTATCTAGATATAATTGTATAACGCTCTTAAACCGGACTTTCGCTATTCGCTATAACTGTGCTGTAAGTAAGTTAACGTTACGTTACCTGAGAGAGATCAGTGGGTCGAGTCGTTCGTTTCGATGTGGTTATGGTTAGTTTTACATGTTTTATGTCCAGACCTCACTCAGTCCAGACATGGCGGCGAAGGGGGCCAAGGAGACTATCGTGAATAAACTGGGCTTTAAAAGCAGCAGCTCCAAACCAGTGGAGATGGAGATCGAGAAACTGAAGAGAGAGAACCAGCAGCTGAAGAAAAGCCTGGAGGACACGAAGAGAGCTGGAAGACATCCAGACTCGGACCAAACCAAACTGTTGGAGGTGAGATGCCTGTGTCTTTTTCTGTGATGCCTTACATTTCTACAAAACAAGGAGTATTGTTATGAAGGTGTTTTCCCTTTTTTATCTGGCAGAGGATCTTGGCCCTGGAGACGCTGAGGGAGAGGAGCTCGCAGCAGCTGCTGGGGAAGGAGCAGGAGATCTCCAGCCTCAGACAGCAGCTGCGCGCCGCTCACGGGGACGTGGTGTCTTCATTGCAGAGCCAGCTGGAGCAGAAACAACAGGAGGCCCAACAGAGAGAGACACCGTTTCAGGCTCTCTCCAAGGAGACCGAAGACCTGAAAGACAAGTATTGTGCTGTTTCTGAGAGGTGTGACACACTTCAGAAGCAGAAGGTAGGGGAGGTGACTTTAGACTCGGTCCTGGAGGGCCGGTGTCCTGAAGAGTTTAGCTCCAACCTCAATTAAACACACCTGAAGCAGCTAATCAAGCTGTTAATAGGCATACTAGAAACTTACCAAGCAGGTGTGTTGAGGCAAGTTGGAGCTAAACTCTGCAGGACACCGGCCCTCCAGGACCCAGTTCAGACCCTTCATATGGCAGAGTTTTATTTTACAAATGTCCTGTTAAGGATTTTGAGCTTAAACTGTGCGGTTTCGGTTGGAACAATTTTGGATTAATTATGATTCAGAAATATTTTTGAGGAAAGTCTCTTCTGCTCATCAAGGCTGCATGAATTTGATCATAAATAGTTAAAACGGTAATATTGTGAAATATACTAATATTTAAAATAACGGTTTTCTATTTGTGACCCTTTTCCACAAAACCAGTCATAAGGGTCCATTTTTTTGGGGGGGGGGGGAATTGAGATTTATGCATCATCTGAAAGCTGAATAAATAAGCTTTCCATTGATGTATGGTTTGTTTTGATTGGACAATATTTAAAAATCTGGAATCTGAGGGTGCAAAAAAAATCCAAATATTGAGAAAATCGCATTTAAAGTTGTCCAAATGAAGTTCTTAGTAATGCATATTACTAATCAAAAATGAAGTTTTGATATATTTACGGTAAAAAATCTTCATGGAACATAATCTTTACTTAATATCCTAATGATTTTTGACGTAAAAGAAAAATCAATCATTTTGACTCGTACAATGTTGGCTTATTGCTACAAATATATCCGTGCTACTTGTGACTGGTTTTGTGGTATCAAATTATATTATCAATGATGAAAACAGCTGTTCTGCTTCAAATATTTCTTGAAACAGTGATGTACTACCAAAGGTTTGGTGTAAGGTTTAAAAAAAGAAGTAGAAGAAGAAATGTGTTTTTGTTTTTTTCAGCAAGGACACGCAATGTTACACAAGCATTTCTATTTAAAAAAGTAAATGCTGTTCTTTTGGACTTTCTGTTCATAAAAGAATCCTGGGGGGGGGGGAATCTAAGTTTCCACAAAAAATGTAAGCAACATTGATAATAATAAGCATTATTAATAATTGGCCAACAAATCATCTGTGCCATAATATAAATAATTATATTTTAATACAGGCAAATACAAACAGAACTGCCTTTCTTGTTATGCGCGTATTAAAACTATCTCATCTTTTTATGTAATATTCTGTCATTTAATATAAGGATGTTTCCAAGCAAATGAAAGCATGGTCAGGTTCACACAATAGATGGCAGTGTTTCATCAAATAACTAGTTTCTTGCGCCGAGAAGTTGCCTAACTAGTGTTGAGGGACTGATGTTGGTAGACCACAACTAATTCTTGTGTTTATAATTACGAATATAATATTTATACTACAGTTTATTGATACTTAATTTGATAAATATTATGCTTGTGTTCCTTGTTCAAATTCTGTAATAATCTATATTGTGTGATATTGTTTTCCCCATAACCAGTTAAGCGCAAACCCAAATTTCATCGGTCAACTCAATCACACAGTCTTCAGTCAAGAAAAGTTCAGACTGCATAGATTCAGTCCAGAGTTCCTATGCTGTAGTAAGGTTAATGTTCAGGGCGATTCTTCCTTTTCCTTTTAAGAGATTGATGGCCTGTTGGATGAAGTTCCTGTAATGATCAGTTTGACAGCTCTCAACAGGGCGTTAAAGACATATCTATTCTCTCTAGCTTTCAAAACCCCTTGATCATTGGTTCAATTGTTGTGTTTTAAATTTGAAAGTCTTGTTTTATTCATTTTATTCTTGAGTTTTTTTTAAATTCCATTATGTGCAGCACTTTGGTCAACTTCGGCTGTTTTTAAATGTGCTTTACAAATAAATATTGTATTGTATAGGTGAACATTGCTAAATATAAGACGTAAAAGGTTTTGTCTATCCTTTTTATGAGATGCATTATGATTCTTTGCGATTGAATTTTTGCTCATTTAGCCAGTGTTTATTTTGATGTTTTTGTGTCATTGGTCGTGACAGGTTCCGTCTGGTGAGCTTGCGGTGGTTCAGGAGCAGTTGCGAGACGTGAGTTCACATCTCAAGAGTTCAGATAAGAGCTTCCTGGTGTTTCTTCCAGACTCATGTGTTGTCGCTCTCTCTCTGTCTTTGAGTCCAGGCTCTGGAGAAGAACCATAACTGGCTTGTGTATGACCAGCAGCGGGAGGCCTACGTTCAGGGCTTTTTGGCCAGGACCAAAGAGTTAGAGACGCAGCTAAATGAAGCGAATCAAGCACTCCAACAACAGCACAAAGAAGCCAATTCAGATTGTACAAAGCTTTAAAAATACTCACTCAAAATGGTCATATAGGGTCTGTTTAATGCAGTAGCATCATTCACTCTCTCTTCTCGCCACACAGGCCAGTCCGGACATGTGGCTGAGCGTGAGCTGGAGACCGAACGCGCCCGAGTCAGCCGAATCCAGACAGAACTGGAGGATCTGAGAGGAAGGTATGAGGAGAAGAGCAGGGAAGCGGCTCAGGCCCGGGAGCAGCTCCTGGAGGAGAGGAAGCGCGAGCGGGAGGCTCTGCAGGAGAGGAGGCGTTCATCAGAGCGAACCACTCGACTGCAGGGAGAGCTGGAGGAGGAGAGGAAGAGGGTGGCCGAACTACTGATGCAGGTACAGATGGGAATCATTCAGTGCAAAAGATACTTGGTATTTTTGTCCTATTTTCACTTACAAAATCTGACATTTTTTAAATCAAGATGCATTTACTTTGAAAAATGCATTTTTGAAAAAATTCTAATTAAGTGTTAAATTAACTAAAAATTAAAGGTGGGGTAAGCGATTTTTCAAAAACGCTTTAGAAAACTGATTCGGGCCGACTAGCAAAACAAACTTGTAGCCAATCAGCAGTAAGGGGCGTGTCTACTCATGATGTGGAGGAGAGAGCGTTCAGTGCACAGGATGGACATTAGCTGAGCCGAGCGACAGAAAGAAAAACAAAAGAGGAAACTGTCTGCGGAACAAAATAAGGCTTAAGGCAAGAAGTAGGACCCGTGTAAATATCGGATCAGCTTTCCAGCACTGGAGAGAACTCAAGGAGCGGAAGGCCTGCGATCGGACGCCGAGGTTGCTTTGTTTCTTCTCGATAGGAGAGTAAGGGGCCGTTCACATATCGCACCTAAAAACGTGTGGGAAAACGCTAGGTGCGCCGCTTTCTGCTTTTCCCCCAAAGCGTTCG
This sequence comes from Sinocyclocheilus grahami, assembly GCF_001515645.1. Lineage (NCBI taxonomy): Eukaryota > Metazoa > Chordata > Actinopteri > Cypriniformes > Cyprinidae > Sinocyclocheilus > Sinocyclocheilus grahami. Next base: position 1,727,372 of record NW_015505432.1, read on the forward strand.
GGTGCTTGCGCTCCGGAGGCGTCTGCCGTTGCTAAGCAACCATGACCTGCGCTGTCCATGAAGACGCGGAAGTTTCAGCAAAGTGTAAATGGATTTGCAGCACTAAAAATCGCTTGCAGTAGCTCTACTAAATTTATTTAAAAATGGCTATCCCTGTACAGCTATGATCAGCTGTTCCTTCATCTTGGCTGAGCTTTCAATGTTGTTACGGGAAAGGATGAAGCTGATTGGTTGGTTCTTGTCACATGACCCGCGGTACGCTTGCAGCATTCTGAAAAGTTCAAATGTGTTTATCTCGATGCGGCGCGGTCGCGCCTGGAAAAAATGAGCGCGTCGCACCGCGTGAGCATCGCGACCGCGTCGCTTCCATTATGAGCGTGCCTGCCGCGCATCTACATTTGAAATAACGAACTTGAGCGCGCAAAAGACGCGATATGTGAACGGCCCCTAACACAGTGTCTGCGCCGCAACAGCTAAATTCTGTCTAGTACACTGGACGTGACAAAGCGACCGTTGAAAATCATTTGAAATTTGTGTCAATACGTCATGAATAGAACGCAGCAGCAGTTTTCTGTCGGGGATTTGTCATGTCATGCCGCGCCGCATCCAGTGTAGACTATATATATGTATGGTGTAGACAGCATCACTGATTATAATGAGTTCTATAGTATTTTGTTACGCCGCGCCACTCGCGTCTGGTGTAGACACGGTGTAACATTGGTTTTGCTTCGTTTCACAGAACATGCATACGTATATGTGGGGCGGAGCTATCAAAATAGGGGCGATACCCTTTTGGAGTAGGGGCGTGTTTGTTTTGGTGATTTCAAATGTCAACATTGGCTACCAGAAATCACTTACCCCACCTTTAAGACATTTTTGGCCTTTTAAATTAAGTTCATATTTTTCTTAATCTGCTGACAGACTTTTTTCTTCTTCTTCTTTTCTTGTGTAAACCTCATTCTGGGTGGTAGATTGAAACAGACTTGTACTAGACAATGTTTTTATTAAGAAAATATATTATTATTAGGACCTTTTAGGAGAAAAAAAGGTTTCTCCTAAAATAATTTAAAAAATTTTGTCAGACAATAATAATTTTTTGTGGTGGTGTTATTGTTATTTTATTTTAGTAACAGCCTTTTTTAATGGTCAATATCTAGAGAGCAGGGTGGCCAACAGCCCATCTAATGCCAATATACATTATGCATTTTAATTTGGCAAGTGCAATTTAGTGAAAAAATATATATCTTTAATAATACTATATTAGTGTCAAAAACTTTAAGACTTTGCTTCTCTTCAGAAGCTCATGAGAGTTTACTGGAAATTCATAGGCAGTAGGCATGCATAATGTTTATTAGTCAAAAGTTTATATTTAAAAAAAAAAAAAGCTTATTATTAGAGTTGTATTTGTTGAACATTTTGGTCACAACATAAATCACATGTGTTTTCATGACTTCACTGTTAGTTGTAAAATTAAGTTTGAAGCAGCTCATTTGTGCAGTCACTATATCTGCTAGGAAATAAAAGATGAATAAAAGTTTAAAAGCTAAATGTTTTCTGTTCTGAAAGGTGAATCTACTGCAGAAATCCCTGATGAATCAGCAGGAGGAGAAGAAAAGAATCACTGTTTTGGAACAACAGGTATTTGGATCATCCTGTAACACTAGCGTTAATAGTAGAGCTGTGAATGAAACATCCAGCACGCTTCTCAATTTCATTCAATTTCAAAAATACTATACAATAATTGATCAAATAATTATTTTATAAATCATTTTATATAATATAATTTATTCTTTTTTTTTATAATTATATATATATATATATATATAATAATAATTTTTTTTATATAAAAATAATTTTTATAATTTAATATATAATTTTTAATATGTAGTTTTTTGGAAAATTCACTCATGCATTCATGTGTAGGACACCACATTAAATGTCAAGTTCTGCTGAAAATGTATAAAATGACAAGTAAAAAAGAAGCCACTGTCACTGACCATCTTATAGATCCAGTTGTCGGCCAAAGAATCTGAAAGTGATAAACTGGACCGTCAAACTCTACAGCACCAGCTGCAGAAAGTTTTAAAAGAGCTTCGTAAGGCCAGAGACCAGATTACACGCCTGGAGTCTGCCGTGAGTTCTGAGATATTCTGTGACGTGTCCTGACATGATCATTGACATACAGTAACTATCATTTTCTTGTGTAATAATGTGCCTGTTTTGACCTTGTGCCTCAGAAACAGCAGAGAGAGTCTCGCTTCTCTGAGCCCAGCTCCTATAACAGGATGGATTTTGAAAGACTTACTATTCAAGATCAAACCACATCTCCATCTAAAGTCCATAACATACTAGATGAGAGTATCCTGGAGTGTCCAAACTGTGGCGCTTCATATCCCACCAGCCAGCACAGAGAGCTGCTAGCCCACCTCGACTACTGCTTCAGCTAAAACACACGCTTTGTGCTAAAACTTCTTTGTTTAGGGCACTTTTTGACTTTTTATTGTAGCCACCATTCCAAAAAAATGTTTCAGAATTTTTTATTTTAAAAGATTTATTTTTGGCATTTTAATTTTGATAGGACAGTATAGCAGTGACAGGAAGCGAAGTAGGAGAGAGGGGGGCGGGACTCGAACTCGGGACGCCCGGAGCGCAACGGCACTATATGTCGGCGCACTGCCCACTAGGCTATTGGCGCCGACGATGTTTCAGTATTTTTATATTAACAAGTGTTTTATTATTATTTTGAAGAACAAATATAAGTAGTCAAAAAAAAAAAAAGTTTGAAGGAACTTTCCTAGAATATTCATAGTAGCGGTTTACATGGGGCATATTTCAAAAATATTTTAATTTATGAATTTTTAAAAAAATGAATGTTTTTTTTTCCGCTTAGTTCTCTTTTGGTGACAAGGTTGATCTTTTATTTGCAGTTTTCTTACATATGCTAAATATTGCTTTATTTATTGTATTCAGTTTTTTTTTTGTTTTTTTTCAATCAGTGTTGTACCTAAAAATAAGGTTATTTACAGAGTCCTTCACTGAATTGTGTACTCCACTTGAATGAATAAATGGAAAAAGACTGTGGTTTGTTTTCTAGTTTGCCCTTGTATCCTCATGGTACCTCTGAAGTGTTAGATGGCTGGGAGCCACTCATTAGCATCCGTCAGTACTTACTTTGCAAACCAAATCTGTCTTGAATTAGACTGCATGTGTAAATCCTGCATTAAACTATTTAAAGATGGGATTAAGTGAAGCACAGTAGCCGGAGGAGAACGGGTCTAATTCTAGGGAAGTGCCATGCATTATTTTACCACCAGGCAAACGATATGAGAGAAAAACTGGACAAGTCCAAATAATTTTGTAGAATCCTTCCAATGTCCTACTGAGGTCATTTATGCTCTTCAGTTGACATTTATATAACGTATGAAATTTCAAGACTAAATGGTGCTTTTATTTTTAGTGCATATATCAAAAGTGTAATCTGATTTCTTGAAAATATTAAATCATTTGTATTATTTTCTATATATTTATAGAATGCATTATATAACTAGTTTAATCTCAACTATTTAATCTTATAACCTGATTTTAGTGATATAAATCTTAACTATATAAATATAATTCCTGCTTTTATATATATTAAAAATGAAAAAAAAAATTAATGATGTTTCTAATTAGAATGCAAATTAACAGAGCTTTATAAATATTGTACATAAATGTATATGTACCTGTATATAATATAAACATGTTTATTACATTTTGAAGGAAGGTTAATAATGGCAGTGGCTGATTGGCTGAATGTGATTATTTCCTCAGACTGATATATAATCTGTGTGCTGACAGCAGTTACTTTGTATCATGGTCCAAGTTGCACAACGTGTTTGTTAGTAGATCTGTCAACAAAAAGCATTAATTTGCCAGCTCTGTTTGTATTGTTAGTTCATACGAGTTCAAACAAACCTTTGATAAAACCTTTGTGACAGTGAGTTTACTAGCATCAATCACTGAATTCAGTAATTATACTTTCCCCCCCCCAATTTTATTTGAAAAAAAGACAGTTACATCCTGCAACTTACTGTTATTAAACATTTTTACTTTTGCTTTGTGCAAAATTATTATGCATTGTCTTTTATTAAGTAGCATGCTTATTGTCTGTATTTACATATTTGTTCAAAATATAAAACATGTCAGATTACATCCTCCGAAGCTCTTTGTGTAGTGGTCGTTTAGGCAGTGTCACAGAAACCTGCCGTGACAGTGAGTTTACTAGCATCAATCACTGAATTCAGTAATTATACTTTCCCCCCCCCCCAATTTTATTTGAAAAAAAGACAGTTACATCCTGCAACTTACTGTTATTAAACATTTTTACTTTTGCTTTGTGCAAAATTATTATGCATTGTCTTTTATTAAGTAGCATGCTTATTGTCTGTATTTACATATTTGTTCAAAATATAAAACATGTCAGATTACATCCTCCGAAGCTCTTTGTGTAGTGGTCGTTTAGGCAGTGTCACAGAAACCTGCATAATGAAAAAAAAAACACATCAGCACATTTAGAACTTATGAGTGAATCTAAATAATAATCGTGTGTGGCTCAACCATCTTACCAGTGTGTGCAACGCGTCTGTATTTGCCCAGGAAGCAGATGTCCTGTTTCTTCTCCGTCACATTCCTCTGGTCTTCAGGCCTCAGGCCATCAGGATACCGGGAGAAGATGAAGGAATAACCGTCCAAGCAGGTTCCATCCACATCAAGCTCTCTGCAGGAGTAGTGGATGGCGTAGTTATCATAGTCAGTGTCAATGATCCAGTGGTCATCATCTGTGGAACGGTCAGAGACAGGTCATGAGCAGATGAACTGTCGGGTTTTACGTAACATGATTTCATCATATTTCACAAGCTAGGTTTAATAAGAACCATGCTTACAATACATCTGCGTTTGAGTCATCAAAAAATATATATATTATAAAATAAATGTTATGATATATAATACATCAATATATCATAATATCATAAAAATAAAGAAAAGAGGTTTTAAAAGATGATTAAATTATTGAAATAATTTACATATGTATATATTGATATTACATTATATATGTAAATTATTGAAATAATTTACATATGTATATAATGTAATATCAATTTTAAATAAAGAAAAATGTTATTAAAGATTATTAAATAATATATAAATTGAAAATATATACATATATTACATATTTTAAGTTATATAATAAAATAAAAAAACATATACAAAAAAAATCAACTAACCATTTGCATAGTTTTTGCAAGATCAGTTTTTAACCTGTTGAATTTTACCTGTTGAACTTTTTATGTAGCAACATATATAATAATATACACTTACATCCAGTCTGGAGATATGCTGCGGCTCCCCAGTATTTCATCTTGAACTTAGCAGGGTCTTCTGTATCTTCAAAAGTGCCAAACATGTTGGCGCACATCTCCCAATTGCTGAAGTTGAAAAAAGTATGTGAAAATAGAATCCTTTCTTCTGCCTAAGTACGATTTTTGCGCCACAACAGCATAAAATGCCATTTAAACTCACTTGAGAATGATGACTCTTCCAAGGGCGGTGGCTGTCATGGTTCCATCCTCCTCCACTTTGAAACTGGCGACAATATTATCAAGAAGGAAAAGCCCAACGGGGTCTTTCTTGGCCACGGCATACCATGTTCCTTGATACTGCAAGGTCAGTGGACAAATATGAGGAACGAAAGCTCAAAATCAACGTATGGAAAGAAGAAAAACACTGGTTAACTTACCCTCATCCTGTCAAAGTCCTGTTTGACGGTGATGTTGCTCACCAGACAGTCCTGCGCCCAGCATGTCGCCAGGACACAGAGAGCTATGCAAAGCCTAAGCATGCTGCTTCTGTGCTTGAGCTGTGAAAAATGAGTACAACAGTTATGAAATGACCAAAAAATGTATTACTTTGTTGTCCTTTAAAAAAATCCTAATGCTCAAGATGCGTACCTTGATCACAGTATCTGAAGTGTGTCTGTAGTGCTGCAGCTGGATTCCTGTGAGGTGCTTTTATACAGGGACGCGCTTCTGGGGGTATTTCATAATCCCACCCAAAGACCCAAAATTCAGTCTCCACCATCCCTGTCATTGGACAAAATTTTTACACAACAGCTGTGATTCAGGTATTCACAGGGAACACAGTAGTGTTGACCTTTGCTCATCACCTAAAGTGTTTTTCTCTAGGTTGCAGCTGGATTGCACAACAGCTTGAGCGTTACATTCCCTGAAGCCTCTTCAAGAGGGAACATATCTGTTCGGTGAACACAGAACCTATTTACGCTCTTAAATATAAAGCTTTTAAAATAATTTACAACAATGCAATAGAAAAATGGTACTGTATCACACTTGCACCCTAAAGAGAGCAGCCCCAGAAAAAAAGAGCACAGCAGGCAGAAAAGAAAACGAGGTATTTCAAATTGGCCCTCAAAACTGCTTTACTTTTCAACTCTTTTAGAAGAAAACTATGTAACCCGATGTGTTCATTTGATACAGCGGCTACATTAACGAGAAATAGATCAAAAGATTTCCATGGAAGGGTAGTGATTGTTACCTACAGAAAGGCCCTCAAAACTGCTTTACTTTTCAACTCTTTTAGAAGAAAACAATGTAACCCGATGTGTTCATTTGATACAGCGGCTACATTAACGAGAAATAGATCAAAAGATTTCCAAACAGCATTTCAGCAATGACTATGTGAATTTCTTTACTTGCAAGATTAATACCATCAGAGAGAATATTATAACCATGCAGCCATCAGCTACAGTATCACATCAGACTGTGCACTATAGATCCCCTGAGGAACAATTCCATTAATTTTTCGCTATTGGAGAGGAAGAGTTGTCTATATTTGTTAAAACATCAAAATAAACAAGTTGTATATTAGACCCTATACAAAATAAGCTACTGAAAGAGATTCCAAAAGTCATAGATCCTCTTCTTAATAGTATTATTATTTAATCATTGTCATTAGGATATATAGTGCACTATAGATCCCCTGAGGAACAATTCCATTCATTTTTCGCTATTGGAGAGGAAGAGTTGTCTATATTTGTTAAAACATCAAAATAAACAAGTTGTATATTAGACCCTATACAAAATAAGCTACTGAAAGAGATAATTCCAAAAGTCATAGATCCTCTTCTTAATAGTATTATTATTTAATCATTGTCATTAGGATATATCCCAAACATTTTCAAGCTGGCTTGAAAAGCCTCTCATTAGGTAAAAATACAACTTGATCCTAGAGAATTAGTTAACTACAAGACTTATCTTGATTCTCCCTTCTCTTTCACAAATACTTGAACTGGCAGAATCCTAGGTATCTGCAAGGATTTCCAGTCAGGTTTTAGACCAAATCAGCACCGAGACTGCTCTTATTAGAGTTACAAATGACTTTGCACTTACCCAATTATGGTTGTATCTCTCTAGACTTTATAGCTGCATTTGACACTACCGACCACAATGTCTTTTGAATAGATGCAAAAATTATGTTGGCACTAGTGGAACTGCATTGGCTTGGTTCAAATTGTATTTATTTGACTGTTATCAGTTTGTAGCAGTAAATGAAGAGGTATCATATCAAAATTCACTATGGAGTACCACATGGCTCAGTACTAGGACCTATGCTTTTCACCCTGTACATGCTACCCTTGGGAGATATTATTAGAAAACATGGTGTTAATTGTTGGTTCACTGTAACGCTAATGATACTCAGCTCCATATTTCTTTGCGACCTAACTAACAAAACATACCAATTCACAAAACTAATTGAATGCATAGTCCAAATGCAATGAATATTCTCTAACTCTTGATGGCTGCTCTGTCAAATCTTCATCTTCAGTCGGGAATCTGGGTGTGCTATTTGATAGCAATCTGTTATTTTGAAAGCCACAGCTCTAGCATTTGTAAAACCGCATTTAAAAGTGTATTCAGGTTTGTAATAGTATCAAATTGTCTCCCATTTGCCAACTTACAATAATTCACTCTGTTGCTGTTCAAGGCTGGTTTTCATTCTTTTGAAAGAGACAAAATTAATAAAAATGAAAGAATTTTGGTCTTTTCTTATTGAAAACAGAGAACTAAGTGCAAATCAAAGTCCAGTTCTCCTTCTATGTTCTGTTTGTTCAATCAGCACCTGAACATGTACAGGAATCTTAAATTTGCTGTCTCTTAAATAACCTCTGTTGAGTTTTTCAGGACTTATTTGGAGCCAACAGTTGCACTGACGTAAGTCATGCAGTTGAGGGACAACTCAAAGTGACCTAAATTCCCCTGCTCTGAAAAACTAAAAGTAAGAGACAAAGTTATGTAACTTGTTACAAAACGGCACATACAGCAGCAAAACATTGTTTGACCCACACTAACAGTGAGTGATCCGCACAACCGATTTGGCACATGTTTTACGCCGGATAAACGGAATTTACCACTGCATTTATTTATTCATTTAGTAAGCATCTATGTAAAACAACAGGATAAAGTACTGGTCAGCTGGTACACAACATTTATTTTATGATAATGACCATCTGACTGAACATTATCTGTTATTATCTTAAATAATAATGAAAATGAAAAATGGTATTGCAACTACAACTTTTATGGGAGGTTTGTAAACAAATGCTATTAAATCTTCCAATGCTTTATTTGCAACATTACTAATACAAGTTAGGCAAACCAGATCTTGATATCAAGCTGACTAAGCCTAATCTCAGCTCATTAGATCTTGCTTTTAGGCTGAAGTGCAGCAGACAATATTTGACATACAAATGGTGATCCTTTTTGGTTGTTTGTTTGGGAATGAGCGGGTAAATATCAGAAAACTTGGTGATGCTGATGGACTGTTGATATTGTCTTGCATGTATCAGCACAGATATGTGTCAACAATAGGGTTGGGTATCGGTTGGTTTTTTTCTATACCGGTGCCAAATCGATACTTTTAAAACAGTTCCGGTGCCTAAACGGTGCCTGAACCGATACTTATTAAAAAAACAAATAAATAAAAATTCCCCCAAAATGATGGATTGGCCAGTAGCACTATAAACACATGATGTCTGTTTCATTCATACTGGATGCCAGAGGGCGCCCTCCCACAGAAAATCCACATATCCAGACACAGCGGAACTCATGACCCTCCAGGAAATCCCTTATACGGACAAAGACATCGATATTATAGCTGTAACTGAGTAAACAGAACATATAAACGTTTTGAATGATAAAACAAAGACAATAAACACTCGACTGTGACAATATAGTTTATCTGTGTTATTCAAGCCTCCATACTCGGAATTAGTGCTCTGCATTTATCCATCCAAAGTGCACACACACAGCAGTGAACACACACACACCGTGAACACACACCCGGAGCAGTGTGTGGAGCAAAAGGAAGCATTTGACTGGTGTTGTGGAATAAAAAGGTTATAATGTTCTCATTTGTTGGACAAGTTTAGAAATGTGAATACAAGGGAAGTTTAGCTTTAGGCATTTTAATTTAAGCATGTTTAGCTTAGTTAACGGAAGTCTACCTGCTGCCATCAGAGCAAGTGTAATTGCTGCATTCACGCACTCCTCGGATGCTCTCGTTTCCCGAGTTGAGCTTTTAAGTCGGAGTGCCGGTGATGATGCTTCTTACATTCGTTTCAGAGAACCAGAGGACAAATATTTCAATCGATCGCTCAGGCATGGCACCAAAATGAGGCACTGAAATCTGCATTCTGATTCGGTTCTAGTACATACCGTTTACATAGGTACCGGTGCCATATTGGTACCGGGTTTTGGTACCCAACCCTAGGGTCTCAACAACTCAAGACTTTACTGCAAGCCTGAGGTGAAGAGATCTCAAAATAAGCTAATATCTCCAAACCTTCTCCATGCACTTGTCTGCTCAAAGTCCATCAATAAATACATAACGCACTTGTTTGTTTTTGTTCACATGCAAGCATATCAGGCTCTACAGACACAGTTGGCTGTTTAATACATTGCATGTGTGACATTTTATCAATCAACATCCAATTAAATGAATGGTGAGTGTGGTAAATTTAGCATTGTTCTGTCTGTCGGCTCCTTGCTGTGAACTTAAACGTGTGAGCGCTCTGAAGTGCCAAGCCAGGCTCTGTCCCTTCAAGAGAGGATATCCTGATAATCACTTTTACTTAATCCTGGATTTACAAAGCCAGGTACATATGATGCAAGTATTTTTCTTTTTTACATTCTGGATGCCTGACACTTCCACGACATCAGAGAAAAAGGAGACAGATCCTTTTATACATCTGGCAGACTGGCAGATCGGGTCTAATCCTATCATTGGAAATAGATCCTTGGTGTCCAGCATCTTTTCTGGGTGCAGAAAGTGCAAAAAACTGCTAATAATAGCCCAATTCTGAGAATTTATTTTCTTACTCGGAGCGCTTGAGAGCTAGATTTAATAAGGACAATGCTTACAAGACATTTGCATTCAGGTGACTGACATATCACTTGTCCATTTATGTAGTAAATATATGATTTTAAGCAAGTGCTATAAGCATATATATAAGAGACGCTGTCCCTGTGTGCGTACTGGGCCCAATGGACCCATAAACACTGGTGTATTAGATCAGAAACACGATCAGTCTAATCGACAAACCAATGTGACAAATATCATGTCGTGTACCGACACTTTCTCCCCAAGAGAAAACAGAGGTGTTTGACTCCGACTGGATTGTCTAACATGAAATGATCAGGGTGGGGATTTGCAGGTTAAGAAAGCTTAGGGGTTTAATGTCATGACGTCACTTTAATTAGCAGCCACTTTGATCCCTTCAGCCTGTAAGCCACTATTCTCTGGCAGCCTGTCGGAGGAGACCTGCACTGATCTCTGCTCTGGAGGATGCACCTATCTGAAGGAGGGTATCCTTGAGAAGCTTCACTTTTCATCCTGACTCCCCACAAGTAATGAATCTGTGAGAGGACGAGCAGAGAAGCACACTTCAAAATGGCAGACAAGGATAGTGTTGAAAAATACTTGGAGAATAACCCTCAGTTTGCCAAAGAGTATTTCGACAAGAATGTCCGATGCGAGGTCATCGCCGCCGCTTTTGCCGAGAACCTTGACATCAAAGATCCGGCCTCGTTCAAGGATGTCAGCCAAATCCAGGAGGCCACCATCATCTTTGACATGATCAAAGAAATGCATTCGCAGCCCATTATGGAAAAGGCCATGCACAAGGTCCTGCAGAGGATATGTATGCTGGTGAACGCAGACCGCTGCAGCTATTTCATATGCCGAGCCAGAAACGGCATCCCCGAGCTCGCTACGTGTCTTTTCGATGTCACCCCTACCTCGAAATACGAGGCAAACTTGGTCAACCCTCAATCTGAAATTGTCTTCCCTACTGACATTGGCATAGTTGGCCAAATAGTGACCACCAAAAAACCAGCTAATGTTCCCGATGTCAAACAGGTGAGTAAAAGAGGCAAAGATGTCTTTTATAGCTCTCCTTTTAACCTTTATTAAAGCTCTGCAAAAAAATATTACATGCATCAAATGAATTAAAAAAAAAAAAAAGTTAAAAACTAAATAATTTACAAATAATTAATACCAAAATATATTAAAGCAAATTATAACAAATTAATTTCAACTTAAGGGGGTTACATTGCAAGTAATTTATAGAGTTTGAAGGCATTCAGCTGCTTTATGGATTGAGATCAAATTTTCTAATTTTTAAATGCCACAATACTTGGAGCAAAGAAATAAACAGGGTAAATAAAACTGATCTATAATCAATGTATTGTTATTTTGCATACAATTATTATGTTAATATGACTGAATTAAACAAATGACATTAGCTTACAGATGGGAACGCCTTTTTAGGTCATAGAGCAAGAGCTGTGTTTTTGCTTTTTATAGTGCTCTAATATGCTTTGCACACATTCATTTATAAAAAGACACGCGGTAAGTTGCAAGCAAATCATCTTCTTAGGTTTATTAGGCAGGCCTGTTACCTGAAAGTCGACTATTCGTTTGACAAAGGATTAAACTTGTTCTGTCCCGTGGTGACTGTGGAGGTCAGTCAACCCCCTGCAGAAAAGCTGCTTATTTTCTCTGCTCCTGATAGCCTGCTGCATCTTGATATTATTTAGTAACAAATGACTGTCCTGTCAAGTTTTTTTTAACATGCGCCAAGTTTTTTAACCAAAGCATCAGCACTTGTTAACTCAAAATTAAGAATACTTACTTATGAAAATAAACTGTGAAAGTGAGAATTACTCTTTATATGCTTTCTAAATAAGCCAACAGTAAAACTGCTGAGAAAGATGTTACATATTTATATTCATTGCAAAGTTGTATACATTAAATCTACAATAAAATGTCAAATACCAAAGTTTTAGCAAACAAAATGTACTTCATCCAGCATATCCATCCAGCCTTCAATTCATTATATGAGTAGCATGATAATTAATTTAAAAAAAAAACATAATTAAAGATGCATACGTATGCTATAAATACCAGCATGGTGTTTGATCATGGCACACCAGTGCAAGCTCAGCTTAAGTGGCCGAGACAGGGTTAAATCTATTAACCTTCATAACACAGAAGTGTAAATTTAGGTAGAATTAGTCTCAGTGACAAGAGAACAAATCCAAATGTCTTATTTAAAGAGATCATTTTAATTATTAGATGCAGCCCTTATTATGACTGATTAAAACGTCTAATTTAGAAATTAAGTTCTTAAGTTTTCGAGTTTGAAAAAATATATATATATATATTAATAATATGAAAATATGTTTCACATTTTTTATTCATGAATGCCTATATAACAGAAATGTTATAATTTTGTTATATAAGCAAACATGCTGTAGCCTACTGGCTAAAATTATGGAGGAATTAATAGATACTCTTACCAAAAAGTAGTATACTTCAAGTTTATTTTAGTAAGTATACTTAAGTAAAGTTCAAGTATATATGTATTAAGCAGTTTTAACCCATTTCTATTTCAACCAGTGCATTATGAAACAGCTGTATGGAACATTAACCAATGTATTTGTTCCTTAGAATTCCAAATTCAGTGATTTTGTGGACAAGCAAACAGGATACGCCACTAAAAACATGCTGGCTGCCCCTCTCATGAACGGGAAAGACCCACTTGGTGTGGTCATGGTAATAAACAAAGTGGGAGGAAATGAATTCTCCAAAGCAGATGAAGACGTGAGTATCTGAAAAATGACATCGGTGTAAAAATCTTTTTAAAACGGTCACTATGGGCCTACAGTTGCAAAGCACAAATCATGTGATACTGACCTCAAATTTGTGCTGAATCAGATTGATCAGATTATTTGCCCTATTCCATGAGGTTCACACTTCACACCACTACTATAAAGCTAACGAGACAGATGAACGATATCGCTGGAATTTCTTCCAGAAACGTTTTATTCCCAACTGAACGATTAAAACGTTGAAAGCCAATTAGAATTCACCTGACTCACAAGCATTTAAAGCGGCAGACGACAAAACTACAGCATACGCATATAATAAACAGAACGTTGTGGTGCGTTGGTGTGGATGCTAATATAATTAAAGTTAGTTATCTTTATAGTTATTCTTGGTGTGAACGGACCTTTTTAAGACTACAATTTCACTTTGTCAGTATAAGCATAGACATTTTTTTTATCAAGTAAATGTTTTACAAATGTTTTTCAGCTCTTCTCCAAGTACATCACCTTCGCCACAGTCATTGCCCTACAGCATTACACCTCATACATGTATAATGTGGAATCTAGAAGAAGCCAGGTAATGCTACGGACTACAACACTTAATATTTGACTGTGATTTGGATCTTGACTCTGACTGTAAACTGCTGCCACAGGTTCTTCTATGGACTGCGAGCAAAGTGTTTGAAGAATTGACGGACATTGAGCGACAGTTTCACAAGGCCCTGTACACCGTCAGGACCTACCTCCTGTGCGAGAGGTACTCTGTCGGCCTTCTGGACATGACCAAAGAAAAGGTTTGTGACATATAGTGATCATCCTCCATTTGGTCATTGATCAGCGATTCATGAAAACACTCAACCTTGCTTTGATTGTTTAGGAGTTCTACGATGAGTGGCCGGTTAAATTGGGAGATGTGGAGCCGTACAAAGGCCCAAAGACACCTGACGGCAGGGTAACAGATTTGTTTCTCTTCGGTAAACAAGTCAGTATTGCTGTCTAGTATTATTACAACTTCTTCTATCTTCTAACAGGAAATCAACTTCTACAAGATCATTGATTATCTCTTAGAGAGCAAAGAAGAGATCAAAGTCATACCGTAAGCATAATTTTTTTAATGCATAAAAACACGTTCTTTGCTCATATTGTAAAAACTAAAATGTCATAAGTCATATTCTACCACATACAGAAAACTACATGGGAAACACTGTATCTGGACACCATTTTCTAATAGGTTTGGCAGAAAATAAACTGAACTGTACATAAGGCCTGAACCAGACCTGAACCCAAATGGACACCCTTCAAACTTAAAAATGAAGGTTCTTTATTGGCATCTATGGTTCCATAAAGAGCCTTTAACATCCATGGAACCTTTTCAACTGCATAAAGGGTTCTTTAGATTCTTCTTCTTCACACTACGAAAAATAGTTATTTTAAGAACTGTTCACTGTAAGGTTCTTTGGGGAACCCAAAAAGCTGATCTATTGGAATTTTTTCAGAAAGACCACTCTCGATTAATGCCTATAGTTTTGAAGTGAAATTCTAAACAGGCACATACTCTCACCAGCAACTTTATTAGGTACACCTTACCAATACCAGGTTTTGCCTTCAGAACTGGCTTAATTCTTCATGGCATACATTTAACAAAGTGCTACAAACATCCCGCAGAGATTTTGGTCCAAATTGACATGGCAGCATTACTCAGCTGCTGCAGATTTGTTGGCTGCACATCCATGATGTGACTCTCCCGTTTCACCACATCCCAAACATAAAGTACTCTAAAGGATTGAGATCTAATGACTATGAAGGCCATTTTGAGTATAGTGAACTCATTGTCATGTTCAAGAAACCAGTCTGAGATGATTTGAGCTTTGTGACATTCCACGTTATGTTGGAAGTAACCACCACAAGATGGGTTAATTGTGGCCATAAAGGGAGGGACATGGTCAGCAACAATATTTAGGTAGGCTGTGGTGTTTAAATGATGCTCAGTTGGTACTAAGGGACCCAAAATTTACCAAGAAAATATCCCCCACACCATTACACCACCAGCAGCAGCAGCAGCAGCCTGACCCAAGGCAGGATGGATCAATACTTTCATGTCATAAAATTCTGACCCTACCATCTGAATGTCACAGAAGAAATCGAGACTTACCATACCAGGCAACCTTCTTGCCCACAGAACTGCAGCTCACTGGATATTTTCTCTCTTTTGGACCATTCTCTATATAGGCTACCCTACAGATGACTGTGTGAGGAAATCCCAGTAGATCAGCAGTTTCTGAAATACCCAGACCAGCCCATCTAACCAACTTAAATCAACTTTCTTCCCCATTCTGATGCTCGGTTTGAACTTCAGCAGATCGCCTGACCATGTCTACATACCTAAATGCATTGAATTGCTGCCATGTGATTGGCTGATTTGATAGTTGCATTATCTAGCAGTTCAACAGACGTATTAGAGTAGCCGTAATTGGGTGTCCACATACTTTTGCCCATATAGCATACTAGCTTACCAGCCTCTCTCATTTGAATGTTTCTGCTTCCAGAACTCCTCCTGTCGACCACTGGGCACTTGTTAGCGGCCTCCCCACCTATGTGGCTGAAAATGGCTTTGTAAGTCCAAAATATTTTCTTAAAATCTAATACTATGAAATAGTAACAGTACAGTATTCAAAAGTTATGTTTAATAATGTTTGTGTGACAAAATGGTTAAAGCTCAGCTCTGGTTTCACCAGTGCCCTTGTACAAACACTTATTCTAAAAATGTCCCAGGTTAAATAACTACTTAACCCAGAGGTCTCAAACTCAATTCCTGGAGGGCTGTAGCTCTGCAGAGTTTAGCTCCAACCAGCTCCAACTCACACCTGCTTGGAAGTTTCTAGTGATCCTGAAGACCTTGATTAGCTGGATCAGGTGTGTTTGATTAGGGTTGGAGCTAAACTGTGCAGAGCCGTGGCCCTCCAGGAATTGAGTTTGAGACCAGTGACTTAACCCAAGTTAAATGAGCTACTCAATGGGGTAAACGACTACTTGCTGTATTATCGCTTATGTTGACTGAGGGAAATCTTGTTTTATTTTTCTTTCTCCAGATTTGTAACATGATGAATGTTGCTGCTGATGATTACTTTACATTCCAGGTACTGTAATCCATTCTAGGATAAACCCTCTCAGAGCTCATACTGTTCCTGATCCACACCTGAAATAGACACAAACCTGTAACCTTCAAACTGAGACAGAAAACACTTTATTTTAGTCATCATTTTGATTAGGTTATTGACAAGGTGAATGTAAATACCACTCTTTTAATTGATTCACTCTTCAGAAAGAAGCTGTGGACGAGTCGGGTTTTGTCATCAAAAACGTCCTGTCCCTTCCTATTGTCAACAAGAAAGAAGAAATTGTGGGTGTTGCCACTTTCTTCAATCGGAAAGATGGCAAGCCATTCGATGAGCAGGATGAACAAATTACTGAAGTGAGTCGTTAAATGGTCACCATCCCGTTAGCTCCTTTTAATCTCGTGCTGCAACACTAATGTGGTTTTCTGACGTTTTAGGCCCTAACACAGTTCCTAGGATGGTCTGTACTGAATTGTGACACATATGACAAACTGAATCGGACAGAGTGGAGAAGAGAGATTGCAGCGGAAATGGTCATATACCAGACCAAAGCCACCCCAGCTGAAGTCCAACAGATTCTGGTGAGGCATCATACAAGCTCATGCTTTAAAGAAACTGCAGTCTTTATTATGTTAACTAAACATTTTTTGTCTCGTTAGAACACGAAGGAGAAGTTTGACATGAACCCTGAGGACTGCGATCAGAGAGAAATGTACAAACTCTTGGTATGACTTTTTTTTTTACTCTGAACCAATATATTCATAACGAACATATTATTGATCTTAAATGTTGAACATGACTTTTTAAATGTATCTACTTGTATTTTAATACACAGAGAGCCAACATTCCAGAAGCCAAAGATGTCGATCTGCTATTATTTAGTTTTAGTGACTTGCCTGTCTCTGAGCTTGACCTTATCAAGTGTGGCATTCGCTGTTTCTTTGAACTTGGAGTGGTAGAGAAGTTCAAAGTGCCAGCAGAGGTGAGACTGGACTTTACCATCATTTCCAAAATAATATATTGGGGCGGTCAAACTACCGTATACTGTATTTCTTTGAACAGTGCAACAGTCGTGATGTGATGTCATGCTCTGTGGTTTCTTATTTAAACACGTCAATTTAACAAATAATAATAAATCCAAACTATAAAAATAGACAATTTACACCAATTTCCTGCAACATTGCACATTTGCAGCCTTAAAGTTAGTGTGCTTTTAATTCAGAAGAGGTCTGTGTTGCCGGTATTCAGCATTCACATACATATAAATGGACGTGTAGTGCAACAACCGCTCAAGGCTAATTTTCCAAGCAGCACTCATCTTATTACTAGAGCCTGTGTTTAATTTTAGCAGGTGATTAGCGATTACCAGACTCGCACAGAAAGCTCAGCAGATTTCCACAGAAATCAGATGTCCACCATTCACAAACTTCCATTTTTTTATGGAAAAAAAAAATCTGGGCCTGTAAATGCAACTGTTTGGCAACAAATCTGTAAATGAGGAATTACATGTCAACTGTTATTGGACTTTCATGTAGTTCCTTCAGCTTTGGGATGACATTTTTTTGGGGTCTACACTTGCTCCAGGTCCTGACAAAATGGATGTACACTGTACGAAAAGGCTACAGAGATATCACCTACCATAACTGGAGGCACGGGTTTAACGTAGGCCAGACCATGTTCTGTCTTCTGCAAGTAGGTTTTTTAATCCACACATCATGCTATTTGCCACCAAAGAGGCTGTAATACTGAATATCATTTGCTTTCCCAAAAGACTGGAAGGCTGAGAAAATACTACTCCGACCTTGATGCCTTTGCGATGGTAGCGGCTGCATTCTGTCACGACATTGACCACAGGGGTACCAACAATCTCTACCAGACAAAGTAATTTAGCATATATATTTTTTTACTACTAATATTTTCAAAAAAGACACAGAAGGCATTTTACTCACAATCCATTTCCAATGCAGGAGCACATCACCACTGGCCAAGCTCCATGGCTCCTCCATCTTGGAAAGGCACCATCTTGATTACAGCAAAACGCTGATGGCAGAAGAGGTTTGTTATGTCATAAAGCACAAAGTGTTCCAGAGCTCAATATGACGGCCAGGTAAACTTTATTTTGTGGCTCTTTTTTTACAGAGCGTTAACATTTTCCAAAGTCTGCAGAAACGCCAGTTTGAGACAGTCCAGCACTTGCACGATGTCTGCATCATTGCGACTGACCTGGCCTTGTATTTCAAGTAAGCTCTCAAGAGCATGCCTTCATCTAGAGACACTCTTAAACATATCGTATTGTTGATGATCCCATTTTCTTCCCAACCCAGAAAAAGGACCATGTTCCAGAAGATCGTTGATGCCACCGAACCAATGGCTGATGAGAAGGAAGCGATTGCCTATGTGTCCAACAATCCCATTAGGAAGGAAATCATTATGTAAGCATCACTTCTCAGTAGAACCCTGCTACTTGAGAACATACTGAATTGAGAGTTTGAAGACATGTGTTTGATTCCAAACAGGGCAATGATGATGACTGGATGTGACTTGTCTGCCATTACCAAGCCATGGGAGGTCCAGAGCAAAGTAGGTGCAACTTTGGTTATTCATGGCTAAGATTATCCAGCATTGGGTTAAAAGACATTCATTTAACCTAAACACGCTCTATCCGAAGGTGGCTCTCATGGTGGCTGCTGAATTCTGGGAGCAGGGAGACCTGGAGAGGACTGTGCTAGACCAACAACCCATTGTAAGTTTGTGGAGATCAGTTTTGCTTTTAGAAAGGTCGCATTGTGATAAAAGTAGTGCTTGAATGAGAATACGTATCCTTTGAATCTTTTCTCAGCCCATGATGGACAGGAACAAGTCGGATGAACTTCCGAAAATGCAGTGTGGTTTCATTGACTTCGTGTGCTCGTTTGTGTACAAGGTAAATCCACCCAACTGTCAATCAATTTTGTTTTTGCACAATCCAGACATCCATGTAAATGGGGCATCTGTCCATAATGGCCTCTTCCTGGCATGTCAGCACAACATTGCTTAAGTGTTCTGACAGGGAATGATGGATCGGCAGTTACTGGTGTGCTTGTGAATGCTTGCAGTAACAGGCCTCTTTTCTTGTACAGGAATTTTCAAGGTTCCACAAAGAGATCACTCCCATGTTCGATGGTCTGAACAACAACAGGGTCCATTGGAAGGAACTGGCTGATATTTATCAAGCAAAAGTAGACGCTATAGAGAATGAACGAAAACGACTAGAAGAGGAGCAGGCTAAAAAAGGTATGTTGGACCCAATAGTTGACATCTTTTTGTTCGTTTGTGGACAGGGATTGTAGATTAAAGGGATAGTTCACCCAAAAAATGAAAATTCTGTCATTAATTACTCACCTTCATGTTGTTCCAAACCTATAAGACCTTCGTTCATCTTCAGAACACAAATTAAGATATTTTTGATTAAATCCGAGAGCTTTCTGACCCTGCGCTCCGAAACAATGCAACGCAACTGAAATATTCCCAGGCCCAGAAACGTAGCAAGGACATCTGTTTGTCCATGTGACATCAGTGGTTCAACCGTAATTTTACGAAGCTATGAGAATACTTTC
>NW_015505432.1:1749158-1765904 GCF_001515645.1 Sinocyclocheilus grahami
AATAGAAATGTACTGACCCCAAACTTTTGAACGGTTGTGTATATTGTTAGAAAAGATTTCTATTTGAAATAAATGCTCTTTTTAAAAACTTTTTATTCATCAAAGAATCCTGAAAAAAAAGTATCACAGGTTCCAAAAAAAATATGAAGCAGCACAACAGTTTCCAGCACTGACAATAAATCAGCATATTAGAATGATTTCTGAAGCATCATGTGACTCTGAAGACTGGAGTAATGATGCTGAAAATTCAGCTTTGATCACAGGAATAAATAAAATTTTAATGTATATTAAAATAGAAAAACGTTATTTTACATCGTAATAATATTTCACAATGTTAAATTTTTTCCTGTATTTTTGATCAAATAAATGCAGCTTTGATGAGCATAAGAAACTTTTAAAGAAGATTAAAAATCGTTCTGATCCCAAACTTTTGAACGGTAGTGTCATATAGGCCTAAGCATTTCAAATGTAAAGAAATGATACCCTGAAGCAGCTAGCTTAACATAATGATATTCAAACCATGGGGAATTAATATTAACTCGAAAATCAAAGGTGGAGGAATTAATGGATATTTTGTAGTAAGTAGTTTTTTTAACCAACCTATATTTCAACTAATTTCTCATGAAACAGCAGTACATTAACGAATGTATTTGTATCTTAGAATCCCAGATTCAGTGATTTTGTGGACAAACAGACAGGATACACTACTAAAAACATACTGGCTGCTCCACTCATGAACGGGAAAGACCCACTTGGTGTGGTCATGGCAATAAACAAAGTTGGAGGAAATGAATTCTCCAAAGCAGATGAAGACGTGAGTATTTGAAAAATGACATTGATGTGAAAATCATTATATGTGATACTGACCTCAAATTTGTGCTGAATAGGAGAGATCAGATTATTAGCTGTTTTCAGAGCATGTACATACTACACTAATACTCTGAGAATAGGGAAGTTCACACCACTACTGTAACGATACTGACACAGAGGAACGATATCCTTCAAATCTAATAACTTTTTGATTTCCAGCCAATTAGAATTCACCCGACTTTAAAGAGCACAAGCATTTAAAGTGGCAGACAACAAAACTGCAGCATGCACTTATAATAAACAGAACGTTATGGTGCGTTGGTGTGGATGCTACTATAGATAAAGTTACAGTTATCTATATAGTTATTCTTAGTGTGAACAGACCTTTTTAGACTGAGATTCCACTGTGTCAGTATAAGAACAGATATTACCATTTTTTAAAATTATTAAGCAAATAATGTTTTTCAGCTCTTCACCAAGTACATCACTTTCGCCACAGTCATTGCCCTACAGCATTACACTTCATACATGTATAACGTGGAATCTAGAAGAAGCCAGGTAATGCTATGGACTACAACACTTAATGGTTGACTGCGATTTGAAACTTGATTCTGACTGTAAACCGCTGCCACAGGTTCTTCAATGGACTGCGAGCAAAGTGTTTGAAGAGTTGACGGACATTGAGCGACAGTTTCACAAGGCCCTGTACACCGTCAGGACCTACCTCCTGTGCGAGAGGTACTCTGTCGGCCTTCTGGACATGACCAAAGAAAAGGTTTGTGACATATAGTGATCATCCTCCATTTGGTCATTGATCAGCGATTCATGAAAACACTCAACCTTGCTTTGATTGTTTAGGAGTTCTACGATGAGTGGCCGGTTAAATTGGGAGATGTGGAGCCGTACAAAGGCCCAAAGACACCTGACGGCAGGGTAACAGATTTGTTTCTCTTCGGTAAACAAGTCAGTATTGCTGTCTAGTATTATTACAACTTCTTCTATCTTCTAACAGGAAATCAACTTCTACAAGATCATTGATTATCTCTTAGAGAGCAAAGAAGAGATCAAAGTCATACCGTAAGCATAATTTTTTTAATGCATAAAAACACGTTCTTTGCTCATATTGTAAAAACTAAAATGTCATAAGTCATATTCTACCACATACAGAAAACTACATGGGAAACACTGTATCTGGACACCATTTTCTAATAGGTTTGGCAGAAAATAAACTGAACTGTACATAAGGCCTGAACCAGACCTGAACCCAAATGGACACCCTTCAAACTTAAAAATGAAGGTTCTTTATTGGCATCTATGGTTCCATAAAGAGCCTTTAACATCCATGGAACCTTTTCAACTGCATAAAGGGTTCTTTAGATTCTTCTTCTTCACACTACGAAAAATAGTTATTTTAAGAACTGTTCACTGTAAGGTTCTTTGGGGAACCCAAAAAGCTGATCTATTGGAATTTTTTCAGAAAGACCACTCTCGATTAATGCCTATAGTTTTGAAGTGAAATTCTAAACAGGCACATACTCTCACCAGCAACTTTATTAGGTACACCTTACCAATACCAGGTTTTGCCTTCAGAACTGGCTTAATTCTTCATGGCATACATTTAACAAAGTGCTACAAACATCCCGCAGAGATTTTGGTCCAAATTGACATTACTCAGCTGCTGCAGATTTGTTGGCTGCACATCCATGATGTGACTCTCCCGTTTCACCACATCCCAAACATAAAGTACTCTAAAGGATTGAGATCTAATGACTATGAAGGCCATTTTGAGTATAGTGAACTCATTGTCATGTTCAAGAAACCAGTCTGAGATGATTTGAGCTTTGTGACATTCCACGTTATGTTGGAAGTAACCACCACAAGATGGGTTAATTGTGGCCATAAAGGGAGGGACATGGTCAGCAACAATATTTAGGTAGGCTGTGGTGTTTAAATGATGCTCAGTTGGTACTAAGGGACCCAAAATTTACCAAGAAAATATCCCCCACACCATTACACCACCAGCAGCAGCAGCAGCAGCCTGACCCAAGGCAGGATGGATCAATACTTTCATGTCATAAAATTCTGACCCTACCATCTGAATGTCACAGAAGAAATCGAGACTTACCATACCAGGCAACCTTCTTGCCCACAGAACTGCAGCTCACTGGATATTTTCTCTCTTTTGGACCATTCTCTATATAGGCTACCCTACAGATGACTGTGTGAGGAAATCCCAGTAGATCAGCAGTTTCTGAAATACCCAGACCAGCCCATCTAACCAACTTAAATCAACTTTCTTCCCCATTCTGATGCTCGGTTTGAACTTCAGCAGATCGCCTGACCATGTCTACATACCTAAATGCATTGAATTGCTGCCATGTGATTGGCTGATTTGATAGTTGCATTATCTAGCAGTTCAACAGACGTATTAGAGTAGCCGTAATTGGGTGTCCACATACTTTTGCCCATATAGCATACTAGCTTACCAGCCTCTCTCATTTGAATGTTTCTGCTTCCAGAACTCCTCCTGTCGACCACTGGGCACTTGTTAGCGGCCTCCCCACCTATGTGGCTGAAAATGGCTTTGTAAGTCCAAAATATTTTCTTAAAATCTAATACTATGAAATAGTAACAGTACAGTATTCAAAAGTTATGTTTAATAATGTTTGTGTGACAAAATGGTTAAAGCTCAGCTCTGGTTTCACCAGTGCCCTTGTACAAACACTTATTCTAAAAATGTCCCAGGTTA
Source organism: Sinocyclocheilus grahami (assembly GCF_001515645.1). NCBI lineage: Eukaryota > Metazoa > Chordata > Actinopteri > Cypriniformes > Cyprinidae > Sinocyclocheilus > Sinocyclocheilus grahami. The sequence continues at coordinate 1,752,718 of NW_015505432.1, forward strand.
AATAACTACTTAACCCAGAGGTCTCAAACTCAATTCCTGGAGGGCTGTAGCTCTGCAGAGTTTAGCTCCAACCAGCTCCAACTCACACCTGCTTGGAAGTTTCTAGTGATCCTGAAGACCTTGATTAGCTGGATCAGGTGTGTTTGATTAGGGTTGGAGCTAAACTGTGCAGAGCCGTGGCCCTCCAGGAATTGAGTTTGAGACCAGTGACTTAACCCAAGTTAAATGAGCTACTCAATGGGGTAAACGACTACTTGCTGTATTATCGCTTATGTTGACTGAGGGAAATCTTGTTTTATTTTTCTTTCTCCAGATTTGTAACATGATGAATGTTGCTGCTGATGATTACTTTACATTCCAGGTACTGTAATCCATTCTAGGATAAACCCTCTCAGAGCTCATACTGTTCCTGATCCACACCTGAAATAGACACAAACCTGTAACCTTCAAACTGAGACAGAAAACACTTTATTTTAGTCATCATTTTGATTAGGTTATTGACAAGGTGAATGTAAATACCACTCTTTTAATTGATTCACTCTTCAGAAAGAAGCTGTGGACGAGTCGGGTTTTGTCATCAAAAACGTCCTGTCCCTTCCTATTGTCAACAAGAAAGAAGAAATTGTGGGTGTTGCCACTTTCTTCAATCGGAAAGATGGCAAGCCATTCGATGAGCAGGATGAACAAATTACTGAAGTGAGTCGTTAAATGGTCACCATCCCGTTAGCTCCTTTTAATCTCGTGCTGCAACACTAATGTGGTTTTTCTGACGTTTTAGGCCCTAACACAGTTCCTAGGATGGTCTGTACTGAATTGTGACACATATGACAAACTGAATCGGACAGAGTGGAGAAGAGAGATTGCAGCGGAAATGGTCATATACCAGACCAAAGCCACCCCAGCTGAAGTCCAACAGATTCTGGTGAGGCATCATACAAGCTCATGCTTTAAAGAAACTGCAGTCTTTATTATGTTAACTAAACATTTTTTGTCTCGTTAGAACACGAAGGAGAAGTTTGACATGAACCCTGAGGACTGCGATCAGAGAGAAATGTACAAACTCTTGGTATGACTTTTTTTTTTACTCTGAACCAATATATTCATAACGAACATATTATTGATCTTAAATGTTGAACATGACTTTTTAAATGTATCTACTTGTATTTTAATACACAGAGAGCCAACATTCCAGAAGCCAAAGATGTCGATCTGCTATTATTTAGTTTTAGTGACTTGCCTGTCTCTGAGCTTGACCTTATCAAGTGTGGCATTCGCTGTTTCTTTGAACTTGGAGTGGTAGAGAAGTTCAAAGTGCCAGCAGAGGTGAGACTGGACTTTACCATCATTTCCAAAATAATATATTGGGGCGGTCAAACTACCGTATACTGTATTTCTTTGAACAGTGCAACAGTCGTGATGTGATGTCATGCTCTGTGGTTTCTTATTTAAACACGTCAATTTAACAAATAATAATAAATCCAAACTATAAAAATAGACAATTTACACCAATTTCCTGCAACATTGCACATTTGCAGCCTTAAAGTTAGTGTGCTTTTAATTCAGAAGAGGTCTGTGTTGCCGGTATTCAGCATTCACATACATATAAATGGACGTGTAGTGCAACAACCGCTCAAGGCTAATTTTCCAAGCAGCACTCATCTTATTACTAGAGCCTGTGTTTAATTTTAGCAGGTGATTAGCGATTACCAGACTCGCACAGAAAGCTCAGCAGATTTCCACAGAAATCAGATGTCCACCATTCACAAACTTCCATTTTTTTATGGAAAAAAAAAATCTGGGCCTGTAAATGCAACTGTTTGGCAACAAATCTGTAAATGAGGAATTACATGTCAACTGTTATTGGACTTTCATGTAGTTCCTTCAGCTTTGGGATGACATTTTTTTGGGGTCTACACTTGCTCCAGGTCCTGACAAAATGGATGTACACTGTACGAAAAGGCTACAGAGATATCACCTACCATAACTGGAGGCACGGGTTTAACGTAGGCCAGACCATGTTCTGTCTTCTGCAAGTAGGTTTTTTAATCCACACATCATGCTATTTGCCACCAAAGAGGCTGTAATACTGAATATCATTTGCTTTCCCAAAAGACTGGAAGGCTGAGAAAATACTACTCCGACCTTGATGCCTTTGCGATGGTAGCGGCTGCATTCTGTCACGACATTGACCACAGGGGTACCAACAATCTCTACCAGACAAAGTAATTTAGCATATATATTTTTTTACTACTAATATTTTCAAAAAAGACACAGAAGGCATTTTACTCACAATCCATTTCCAATGCAGGAGCACATCACCACTGGCCAAGCTCCATGGCTCCTCCATCTTGGAAAGGCACCATCTTGATTACAGCAAAACGCTGATGGCAGAAGAGGTTTGTTATGTCATAAAGCACAAAGTGTTCCAGAGCTCAATATGACGGCCAGGTAAACTTTATTTTGTGGCTCTTTTTTTACAGAGCGTTAACATTTTCCAAAGTCTGCAGAAACGCCAGTTTGAGACAGTCCAGCACTTGCACGATGTCTGCATCATTGCGACTGACCTGGCCTTGTATTTCAAGTAAGCTCTCAAGAGCATGTCTTCATCTAGAGACACTCTTAAACATATCGTATTGTTGATGATCCCATTTTCTTCCCAACCCAGAAAAAGGACCATGTTCCAGAAGATCGTTGATGCCACCGAACCAATGGCTGATGAGAAGGAAGCGATTGCCTATGTGTCCAACAATCCCATTAGGAAGGAAATCATTATGTAAGCATCACTTCTCAGTAGAACCCTGCTACTTGAGAACATACTGAATTGAGAGTTTGAAGACATGTGTTTGATTCCAAACAGGGCAATGATGATGACTGGATGTGACTTGTCTGCCATTACCAAGCCATGGGAGGTCCAGAGCAAAGTAGGTGCAACTTTGGTTATTCATGGCTAAGATTATCCAGCATTGGGTTAAAAGACATTCATTTAACCTAAACACGCTCTATCCGAAGGTGGCTCTCATGGTGGCTGCTGAATTCTGGGAGCAGGGAGACCTGGAGAGGACTGTGCTAGACCAACAACCCATTGTAAGTTTGTGGAGATCAGTTTTGCTTTTAGAAAGGTCGCATTGTGATAAAAGTAGTGCTTGAATGAGAATACGTATCCTTTGAATCTTTTCTCAGCCCATGATGGACAGGAACAAGTCGGATGAACTTCCGAAAATGCAGTGTGGTTTCATTGACTTCGTGTGCTCGTTTGTGTACAAGGTAAATCCACCCAACTGTCAATCAATTTTGTTTTTGCACAATCCAGACATCCATGTAAATGGGCATCTGTCCATAATGGCCTCTTCCTGGCATGTCAGCACAACATTGCTTAAGTGTTCTGACAGGGAATGATGGATCGGCAGTTACTGGTGTGCTTGTGAATGCTTGCAGTAACAGGCCTCTTTTCTTGTACAGGAATTTTCAAGGTTCCACAAAGAGATCACTCCCATGTTCGATGGTCTGAACAACAACAGGGTCCATTGGAAGGAACTGGCTGATATTTATCAAGCAAAAGTAGACGCAATAGAGAATGAACGAAAACGACTAGAAGAGGAGCAGGCTAAAAAAGGTATGTTGGACCCAATAGTTGACATCTTTTTGTTCGTTTGTGGACAGGGATTGTAGATTAAAGGGATAGTTCACCCAAAAAATGAAAATTCTGTCATTAATTACTCACCTTCATGTTGTTCCAAACCTATAAGACCTTCGTTCATCTTCAGAACACAAATTAAGATATTTTTGATTAAATCCGAGAGCTTTCTGACCCTGCGCTCCGAAACAATGCAACGCAACTGAAATATTCCCAGGCCCAGAAACGTAGCAAGGACATCTGTTTGTCCATGTGACATCAGTGGTTCAACCGTAATTTTACGAAGCTATGAGAATACTTTCCGTGTGCAAAGAAAACAAGAATAACTACTTTAATCAACAGTTCTTGAATGAAGATGAGCAAAGTTTGGAACGACATGAGGGTGAGTAATTAATGACAACATTTTCATTTTTGGGTGAACTATCCCTTTAAGCAGATCAGAAAATGGCAAGGGATGCAAAAAAAGAGACCCTTTCCAAAGGTAAACTTTTGTACCTTACTTACCCCTAAAGGGTGCATAATAGTACCCAGATTCGACATATTTGAACCTTTTGAAAGTGTTTATGGCATACCTTGTGCTAATCCGACCTCATAGCCTTGGGGGAACGGTCATAACTTTGCAGCAACTTGATTTTCTGTCATCTATTTTTTTCTTCCCTGAAGCCACTGGTGAGGATGGTGGAGAGGGAGGAAAGTCCAAAACCTGTACCATATTTTAAACATCATCTGACAGAAATTCAGAGCCACAGAGAAGTCTGGGCCCGCATGTAGAGGGAGGTGAAACGTGCTCCTAGGACCACTACATTCTCATCAGCTTTCTGTCTCATTTCCTCGGAAGTACCTTCTCCAAGTGAACATGTAGGCATTCACCAGAAATGGAAGAACTGTACCTGTCAGATGTTCTTTCTGATGGGGTGCCAGCCTAGAGCACCATGTAGACAATTTCAAGCTTGTTCCTAATCACTGATTTCACCTCGACTGTACCTTTTAACAACTAACTACGCTGGAGGAAGTACTGCATATGCAACTTGCCACACAGTGGTGGCCGAAAACACAACTCTACAAATGTTTATAGTGCTGTAGTTCACAGAGCTTACCTGAAGTACGGCTTTTGAGTCCATAACCGTTCTCAAGATGTAAACAGCATAACATTAAGAATTAGAGCAATACGTATGAACGACTTTCTTACCAGTTGCTAATTTCTCAAAATAGCATACTTCTCGATTTCATAGGAGTTCCAATTTGATATTTATTCTTTTGATGAATTCACTGAATCACACTTAATGGTGAAGTGTGTAATTTCTCCACCAAGTGAGAATTGCAAAAATGCTGACTGTTTTCGAACAAGTTTCCTCAACGCACCCCTCATCTGTAATTGGTCAAACACACAGATAGCCCCGCCCCCAAACAAACACCATTGCTGTTTCTGTTGTTGGGCTGCCTAATGTTTTAATAGCAGAACACTTTTTTTTTTCTTTTGTGAAATCAACTTCTTTTAGATTTCTCTGCATATTAACTTGGGGTTAAAGCATTTTAACATCACATTAAATTACACACTTCACTTTTAAACTACAGCAATGCATATTTTATTACATTTCAGTTGCTTTGTTTAGGGTTGAAGGACCAGCTCATTTGAATAAGCTTTTAGAAGCTGATTGCTTACTAGCAAGCGCTTTGTGAAATGTACAAAGATCTCATGCTACAAGTTTTGCACACTGACTACGAGTTGTTCAAAGGAAAGATGGCACTGCCAAGGCTAAAGATCTAGTAACTTGCATTTGCATCTGCTTGTCGCAGTTGTGTTTGGATGGATGTCTTTTCTACTTTTTTGTTCTCTAAAGAAGATGAAGCTGAGAATGCGATATGGCTAATTCTATGAATATGTGGAGAACATTTATGACCACAACTTTGATGTTTGTTATTTAATCATTTATTGATACCTTAGCGTCACACATAGTTTTCAACCATAATGTATTATTGAATATGAGTGTATTACATAGAATATCAAATGATAACATAGAGGTATTTGTTGATACCAAACATTTAAATAATGTTTAAGTGGTATTCTATGGAGACGTGAGCAGGGCATACAAAACGTCAGGGGATATTTAAAGAAAGTGCATTGCATGCTATGACAAGGCAAGGGGGAACGGTCAGTACTTGAACATGTAAACCTATAAGGAGATTTGAAGTGAGTTTGATGGGGGAGCAGCTCCTGAGATTCACTCCATTTTAATCTTTAAATACCATGCTTATTTAAAGCAGACTACTGAAGCCTCTAGATATCTCCTCTGGCAGACAGCACAAACCCAATTCGTGAGGTCAAAGTCTCTCTTTTCTGATCTTTGGAGAATCTGATGACAGCAGTAACTGTTAAACTAGCGAATGAACCACTGATATCAAAAATAGGTCATTCTGCTTTAGAAAAACACCAGGCACCGACAAAAACAAGTAACCTATGGAGAGATGTAGTAAATGCAATCTAATGCAATATCCGCTTGTTAGAAAAATCAGTTAAGGCCTTTAATCCAATAACAGGGGCCACGGCAGTCTAAATAACTTCACTGGAACTAGTGACTACACTTAAATGTCAAACCCTCTAAGTCCAGATCAGACTGAAGAGGCCAAAAGTGAGTCAATCTCATCTCAGGTTAATGCATTTTGCTAGGATTGTGTATAATAATATCTACTGGCATTTGGAGTGAGTGTGGGACTGATATCCGGTCATCTTATTTACTTAATACTACCACACATATACTGTAAATGATGTCATGTGAACAAATAAAGACATTATTCTGAACTTTCCAGAGTCTCAAGTAGTCTTTGACCATATCCGCTATTAGCTTGAGGTCTCTGTGAGTGGACAGTTCTGTTAGGTTGCTTAGAGGGCATGTCAGGAGGAACCTCTCCTGACTTTTCTATCATGCAGCGGATTACTTAATAAAGCTGGATCATCCCCAGGTAAAGAGGCTCAGGTAATTGGCTGACAGCCGAGACAAACGACTTCTCTTTCTATGGGTCTTTCAATATAGAGCCAAAGGCTTCATGTTTAACTTTTATAACTCTAGACTCCACCTGTCATTTTATGATTTGTGGAAACACAGAAATGCATCAAAAATGCAATCACATGGGAACTTATACATATTATACATGCTGAATAACGGATCAGAGTGAACAAAAGGCTTTCTGACCCCATCTGACTGATTCTTCACATTGATTGGCTGGCAGCCACCACTGGGTAAGCCGAGGCCCGGGGCAGTTTGACAGTCTACCGTGACCAAGTGAGCTTGCCCTGAGAGGCTGACGTGAGGGGTATAAAATAGAAAGTCTGTCCATTTTAAAAACCCAGTGCTAATGTGTTTGTGATTTCAAGGCATAAGGGACAACAGCACGTCTGTCATTCTGTCAACATTTAATGGGTCAGATTATACAAACATTGATAGGGTCTGCCTGTAGCTTGTTAAGTAACTATGGGTTCCTAAAATACTGTTATTGACTGCTGTACTTACAGGAACCCAAATATCTCTTCAGTATAATTATTTGAGCTCACTAAACATTAAAAGTAAGTAAACAAACACTTATACTGATAAACACTCATTCATACAAAATCTGAGCAGAACAAATATTTCCACGAATCAGTCATAAAACTATTATATCAGATGTTGCATGTATACATAAAAACGATTTTACAAGCGCTTTATAATTTCATTTTTGTGCAATTATGTCAATTGCAAACACACACACACACACATATATAGATATATATTAGTGCTGTCAAACGATTAATCGCGATTAATCGCATCCAAAATAAACGTTTTTGTTTACATAATATATGTGCGTGTACTGTGTATATTTATTATGTATATATAAAGACACACACATACAGCATATATTTTGAAAATATTTACATGTATATATTTATATTCATATAAATTATATCTCATATAAATATATTTAATATATAAACGTAACACATTTTTCTTAAATATATACATGCATGTGTATTTATATATATACATAAACACACAGTACGCACACATACTTTTATTTTGGATGCGATTAATCACGATTAATCATTTGACTGCACTAATATATATCATTTTATACACACACACACATACATATAATTTTACAAATAATACAAGTGTAATATTGCTCATATATACACAATTAATTTTTGTATAATTTTGAATGTGTGTTCACAAGGCAAACTGACATAATACCTTTATGAATATATATATATATATATATACATACATATACACATACACACACACAAATGTGGTAATGTTTTATGAATAAGGCCTACACATGCACATTTTTATGCTTGAATGAAACCCAGTAGAAATTATTACAAAAATGTACATAATAATCACCAAATTGTAATCAAACTACACTTCTCAAAAACAAAGCTAACAGTTATAAAAGAAAACCGTAGGCATGAGATTCTCTTGGATCTTCCTTTCCTTCGACTCAGAGAAACATGTCTTCAAAATATTCGTCAAACTCTTCCTCCCTGAAAGAGAACCAGACGTTTTTAGAAAAACATTCCCAGCATTCAAGAGCTTTAGAAACACATTTCTCACATTTGTGTGCATATATACTCCACATTGTAGTAAAATATATCGTAATGATTCATAAACAGGACTCACCGTGACTTCTCCTCCACGGTGGGCGCTGGACCCCTCCAGTGGTCTGACTCTGAAGGACCCTCTTCCTCTTCTTCTCCACCCTCTGCATCTGGAGAACACACCGCATCAGCAGGATTTATGCCTGATAAAGGTTTTGTGGTAAAAGAACTACTCAGTGTGGGGTGAGTTACATGCCCACGTGCAATATTTAAGGTCAGGGATTGATGCCCCATCCAAAATCTGCTATTACTTGGGATTTGTCTGAATAAAGATAGTTAGTTAGTTGTTTCAGAGGTCTAGTTATTAAGCTATACTGAGTACATTCTCTGCCTGAGGGTGCTAGATGACAGCCATTAGTCATTTTTGGTGGAAAAAGTGGTATGCATACCTTTATCTGAACCCTGGGACTCCTCTGAACTTGAAGATGAGTATTCTGTACAGAAAAAAATGGTTTTATTTAACAAGCAACTTTGGTCAACATAAACTCTAGAATTTAAACCAAGTTTGCATTCCTTTGTTTAGTTTTTTTCTGGTTCTCTTTTAAAGACCTTAACTAGAGTATAAAACACCACCGCAAAAATACAACAAAGTTAAGGATATACAGGCAGTGAAATGCTTTTCCTAAACTTCCATGTCTTGGGAAATGTTTGGAAGCTTGATTTGCAATGAAAATGTACTTGCCTTTGCGCCTCTTTTTGTGTTTGCGCTTGTGCTTTCTGGATGATTTGGATGTCTTTGACAGTGACTTGTCCACGTTCTCTTTTGATCGCCGTCTCTTCTTCACTGTTACTTCCTTTCTCCTGGAACAGGTATCACAGTTTAAAAGTCGAGGTCTCCAGGTCTAAGAATATCTGAACGTGTAATTGTGTTTGTAATGGCTGAATGTTCTTACTTGTGATGATGGTTTAGTTTAAAGGAACACTCTGGACACAGACCTTGAAAATAATGTGACGATAGGTCAATATTTAAAAAGACTGAAACAAATTCCTTTGACTTTATCTGAATTAAAAAAAAATGAACGCAACATTTACAATGTATTAATGCTGATTGAGTAAACCATGCACATTGGGGTTCCTAAATAAATACAATATATATATTTAAAGGGTAACAATATTTTACAATATTACTTATTTTTGATCAAATAAGTGCAGCTTTAATAAGAGACATCTTTCAAAAACATTGGAACACCTTAAGTATTCCAAACATTTGATGATATATGTATATTAAAAAAAAGGACGAATTTTTATAAATAAAGGACAACTAGTCGACAGCAACTTGAACAGAAGCCCACATTCATACATGAACAACCCTGAGGAGGAGAGAAACAGGTTTGTTTGTTTGCTGATGTGCTCATATTGGTCCAGCTGCAGTTTAAAGTAACCCAGCTTTTATTATTAAAGGGATAGTCCACCCCAAAATAAAAAGGTCTCATGTTTCTATCTTCTGTAGAACACAAAACAAGATATTCTGAAGAGTCTTAGTAACCAAACCATTTTGGGTCCCATTGACTTTCATAGTATTTTGTATTCATGCTATGTAAGTCAATGGGACACAAAACCATTTGGTTACCAACATTCTTCAAAATATCTTCTTTTGTGTTCCACAGAAGAAAGTCAGTCATACAGGTTTGGTACGACAAAGGGAAGTAAACGGAAATAACTTTTTTAGCTGAACATTTATGTATTTGCAGTTTTGTCTCAAAGTTGTTTTACAGTAAAATGTGACAAACATCCCCTACCATCAATACAGCTGTAAGTCACAACACATTCATTTCTGACTCTGTTTCCAACCCAGATATGAATTCAACACAGACAAGCAGATTGTCATCCTGAAATTCACAGATCTGGATGGGGATGGTATGGGCTTGCTCAGGTATAATATAGCATTTACTTTGGAAAGTCTTACGGTTCAGTGCAAACATAGCAAGATCTTATGGTCTTCAAGGTAACTGACTTCACTAAATACATTGATAATAAATGCAATGCATTCATTTATTGGCTATGTATCTGTCCTCAGCTGGTTTGCTGTTCATCCCGTCAGTATGAATAACACCAATCGCATGGTGAGCTCGGACAACCTCGGCTACGCCTCCTATGCCTTCGAGCAAGAGAAAAACATTGGCTTTCTACCCGGTGAGGTAAAAGGTCAACCTTTTAATTACAGCTTTCCCACTGAGCCCCATCTTCAAGGTTAATTAATTGTCTTTATTAGTTGTAATCTACTTGAGTTCACAAGGACATTTTGCCGTTCAATAAAGCCAATAAATGCTCTAAACACAGAGGAGGTTTACTGAAGATGTTAATTAATGCTGGTATTATGCAAGATCTGTAACATTTCTGTTGCTTATGTCGGCAGTTATCTTTAATAGACTTTTTGACTCAGGGACAGAATGAAAAGCTCCGCACTAATGCGTCACACTCTGTGTACCTCCAGGGTCCTTTTGTAGCCGGCTTTTCCTCCAGTAATCTTGGAGATTCATCTCCCAACATTCTCGGCCCCGTCTGTGTGAACACAGGCGAGAAGTGTGACTACCTTAACAGCTCCTGTCCCATCGGTGGAGTGAGTTATTATTATAAACATGCATTATATTAACAGGATTGTTCACAATTTACTATAGACTTGTACTAAGAATACCTTTAATTTACTATTTCATTTTTACACACAATATGTGGGGTATTAAGGACACGGTATGTAAAATTTATACATATATATATAGATATATATTAGTGCTGTCAAACGATTAATCGCGATTAATCGCATCCAAAATAAACGTTTTTGTTTACATAATATATGTGCGTGTACTGTGTATATTTATTATGTATATATAAAGACACACACATACAGCATATATTTTGAAAATATTTACATGTATATATTTATATTCATATAAATTATATCTCATATAAATATATTTAATATATAAACGTAACACATTTTTCTTAAATATATACATGCATGTGTATTTATATATATACATAAACACACAGTACGCACACATACTTTTATTTTGGATGCGATTAATCACGATTAATATATTAACTTCATTAATATATATAATTTTATACACACACACACATACATATAATTTTACAAATAATACAAGTGTAATATTGCTCATATATACACAATTAATTTTTGTATAATTTTGAATGTGTGTGTTCACAATGCAAACTGACATAATACCTTTATGAATTTATATGAATATATATATATATACATACATATACACATACACACACACACACACACACAAAATGTGGTAATGTTTTATGAATAAGGCCTACACATGCACATTTTTATGCTTGAATGAAACCCAGTAGAAATTATTACAAAAATGTACATAATAATCACCAAATTGTAATCAAACTACACTTCTCAAAAACAAAGCTAACAGTTATAAAAGAAAACCGTAGGCATGAGATTCTCTTGGATCTTCCTTTCCTTCGACTCAGAGAAACATGTCTTCAAAATATTCGTCAAACTCTTCCTCCCTGAAAGAGAACCAGACGTTTTTAGAAAAACATTCCCAGCATTCAAGAGCTTTAGAAACACATTTCTCACATTTGTGTGCATATATACTCCACATTGTAGTAAAATATATCGTAATGATTCATAAACAGGACTCACCGTGACTTCTCCTCCACGGTGGGCGCTGGACCCCTCCAGTGGTCTGACTCTGAAGGACCCTCTTCCTCTTCTTCTCCACCCTCTGCATCTGGAGAACACACTGCATCAGCAGGATTTATGCCTGATAAAGGTTTTGTGGTAAAAGAACTACTCAGTGTGGGGTGAGTTACATGCCCACGTGCAATATTTAAGGTCAGGGATTGATGCCCCATCCAAAATCTGCTATTACTTGGGATTTGTCTGAATAAAGATAGTTAGTTAGTTGTTTCAGAGGTCTAGTTATTAAGCTATACTGAGTACATTCTCTGCCTGAGGGTGCTAGATGACAGCCATTAGTCATTTTTGGTGGAAAAAGTGGTATGCATACCTTTATCTGAACCCTGGGACTCCTCTGAACTTGAAGATGAGTATTCTGTACAGAAAAAAATGGTTTTATTTAACAAGCAACTTTGGTCAACATAAACTCTAGAATTTAAACCAAGTTTGCATTCCTTTGTTTAGTTTTTTTCTGGTTCTCTTTTAAAGACCTTAACTAGAGTATAAAACACCACCGCAAAAATACAACAAAGTTAAGGATATACAGGCAGTGAAATGCTTTTCCTAAACTTCCATGTCTTGGGAAATGTTTGGAAGCTTGATTTGCAATGAAAATGTACTTGCCTTTGCGCCTCTTTTTGTGTTTGCGCTTGTGCTTTCTGGATGATTTGGATGTCTTTGACAGTGACTTGTCCACGTTCTCTTTTGATCGCCGTCTCTTCTTCACTGTTACTTCCTTTCTCCTGGAACAGGTATCACAGTTTAAAAGTCGAGGTCTCCAGGTCTAAGAATATCTGAACGTGTAATTGTGTTTGTAATGGCTGAATGTTCTTACTTGTGATGATGGTTTAGTTTAAAGGAACACTCTGGACACAGACCTTGAAAATAATGTGACGATAGGTCAATATTTAAAAAGACTGAAACAAATTCCTTTGACTTTATCTGAATTAAAAAAAAATGAACGCAACATTTACAATGTATTAATGCTGATTGAGTAAACCATGCACATTGGGGTTCCTAAATAAATACAATATATATATTTAAAGGGTAACAATATTTTACAATATTACTTATTTTTGATCAAATAAGTGCAGCTTTAATAAGAGACATCTTTCAAAAACATTGGAACACCTTAAGTATTCCAAACATTTGATGATATATGTATATTAAAAAAAATCATCAATCAAATGCGTGTGTGTGTGTGTGTGTGTGTGTACATCTATATATATATATATATATATATATATATATATATATAT
>NW_015505432.1:1765931-1822767 GCF_001515645.1 Sinocyclocheilus grahami
AAATAATAGATTGGCCATTAGCACTATAAACACATGATGTCCGTTTCATTCATACTGTTCGCCAGAGGGTGCTCTCGCACAGAATATCCACATATCCAGACACAGCGGATCTCATGACCCTCCAGGAAATCCCTTATACGGACAAAGACATTGCTATTATAGCTGTAACTGAGTAAACAGAACATATAAACGTTTTGAATGATAAAACAAAGACAATAAACACTCGACTGCGACAATATAGTTTATCTGTGTTATTCAAGCCATCTCTGGTATATTTATAATCCATTGCTAATCGATGTATTCTTTTTAAAGTAGCCTATGGAACATATTTTCTGCCTCATTCTGTGACAAGAAGCCCCATCAGATCACAGAAGGAAGCACTTGACTGGTGTTGTGGAGTAAAAAGGTTATAATGTTCTCTTTTGTTGGAGAAGTTTAGAAATGTGAATACAAGGGAAGTTTAGCTTTAGGCATTTTAATTTAAGCATGTTTAGCTTAGTTAACGGAAGGCTACCTGCTGCCATCAGAGCAAGTGTAATTGCTGCATTCACACACTCCTCGGATGCTCTCGTTTCCCGAGTTGAGCTTTTAAGTCGGAGTGCCGGTGATGATGCTTCTTACATTCGTTTCAGAGAACCAGAGGACAAATATTTCAATCGATCGCTCAGGCATGGCACCGAAATGAGGCACTGAAATCTGCGTTCTGATTTGGTTCTAGTACATACCGGTTACATAGGTACCGGTGCCATATTGGTACCGGGTTTTGGTACCCAACCCTATGTATAATGTGCCTTAATGCATCCCAAACAACAATTAAGGACTGCCTACTCACATGTCAACCCAATTCCAATCAGATGAGGTATACATTTACAATTAGTGTCAAGTTTAGGCTCACAACCAGTGTTTATTAACTATAATTTCCCTTTGATTTCAGGGGTAAGTTACAGTTAGGGTTACGTTTAGAGATAGGAATATGTTTTGGCACAGCAATGTTGTCAGGATCAACAAAATACACAGAAGAATATTTGGTAATGCTTTAGATTCACTATTAACACAGAGTTTTCCTTCAGTAAACTCCTAATTATTTGCTTATTGATAGTAAGGTAGTTGTTATGGAGTAGGAATAAGAGATCTAGAATATGGTCATGTAGAATAAGGCATTAATAAACAGCCAATATGCTAGTAATATGCATACCAATAAGCAACTAGTTAATAGTGAATAGTGTTACCTCTAAAGTGTTACCAAATATTCTTACGTAATGTTTTTGGGAATACTAAATATTCTTAACTTTATTCTGATGTTAGAAAATGAAGGATTTTGTTCATAAGGATGTTTTGTGAATCCAGCCCCTGGATTAAACTGATTCTGCCTGATGAAAATACATGCAGAACATAAGCAGTGAGAAGCCAAGCGGAGAACAGGCTGTAACTGCTGCACGTGATTTCGCTGCTATTACTGACAGAAAACGGCGAGAGAGACAGACAGAGCGAAAGCCACTCTCCTCCCGTGACCTTGGCCTGGCCAACACTTCACCTCAGATATCAGCGGGCTGACATTAGCTCCAGCAGGTTTACAAGGGGATCCTCCAGATTGGAGCCGAGGGAAAAGTGCGTCATCAGGGAGTTTTTCTGCCAGGCTTCCCACACCTCTGACAGTGTGCCGTCTGGATCGGCTTTGGCCTGTATCTGATCACCTGAGCCCAAGCACACTTCTGCTAAAAATCAACTGCTTAAAGTATGGAAGCTTATTTCCACTAGGGAAGAAAAAATGAAAGTAATTGTCACTTTTTACAGCACAATTCAAACTTTTTTCCTCATAATTTAATTCGATCTCATGAAAGTGCGTATAAATAGTACGCCGAATAAAAACAAAAACTCGTGGTATTGATATGCAAAAATGGACTTTGGCGTGTATATGCTACGCGATGGGTAGGATTAGGGTTGTGGGGTAGATGCGTATCATATGTACTTGAAAACTGCATATCATATCCATGCCAACAAATTTCGTATCATGCACGTGAAAATTGCATATCATATGCACGCCAACAAATTTCCTATCATATGTACTTGAAAACTGCATATCATATCCACGCCAACAAATTTCCTATCATATGCACGCGAAAACTGCGTATTATATGCACGCCAAACATGTGCGTAGCACATACACGCCAAAGTCCATTTTTGCGTATCAATACCACGAGTTTTCGTTTTTATTTGGCGTACTATCTATATTAATTTTCATGAGACCGGGCTCCACAATTATAGGTTTATATCTCACAATCCTGACTTGTTTTCTCACAATTCTGGAAAAAAAACTATTCTCAATTGTGAGATAGAAACTCAACTGTGAGATATAAAGTCAGAATTGTGAGAAATAAACTCGCAATTCTGAGACAAAAAAGTCAGTTGAGAGTTAAAAAGTTAAAAAAATTAAATAAAATAAAATCTGTGACTCAGAATTCTGAGGAAAATTTAGATTGAAAGATAAAATGTTTCAATTACCTGTTTTTATACCATGGCAGAATTAAAACTAACAAACAAACAAAACAACAGGAACTCAACTGCGAGATATAAACTCAATTCTGAGAAAAAGTCAGAGCTGAGAGTTAAAAAGTCACAATTACCCTTATTTTTCTGTGACAGAAAAAATTGAGATGTAAACTCAGAATTCTGAGAAAAAGTTCAAATTGTGAGATAAGATGCAATTACCTTTTTAATACCATGGAGGAATTAAAAAACAAACAAACTCAAATGCGAGCTATAAACTCAGAATTGGATTATAAACTCGTATAAACTAGTTATGATAAAAAGTCACAATTACCTTTTTTTTCCTATATTTATGTAAAAATGAAATTTGAAACATACGTATTCTGACCTGTACTGAATTATTGTTACACTGAATGACATTTTAGTGGATGTCTTCTTTAAGTCGTAGTAAAAATGTGTGACAGTCTTTTTTTTTTGCTCTGGAAAAATAATAATAAACAGGACACATTCTAATGTATGGGATAATATAGATGATTAACATCTGATGATGATGCAGCAGATTAATTAAAACTATAATAAAGAGGCAATCAAAACACTGATTTCGGTGGCTTGCGGTGGTCAATCTGTGGCTCAGGGTGCGAGCGATACCTGAAGGCAGATGGTCAGAAAAATCATGACAAGTGTGACAGCGTGCGATCATTTCATCACTCTTCATGGATTTGCCTATTTGTTTGTGTAATTTCACTGATTCTTACACGTACTTCACTCTTGTTTACCTACCAAGATAGCTTAACCGTGAACCACGACCCAGAGACAACAGTATTCAAAATCATTGATTTTTGTTATGACACAGGCAAACTCACCACCTTAGGTCAATTAGGTCACTATCATATTATAATATATATGCTAAACGGTAATAATCTGCAACTGAATTACTCTGAAATGAATATTCAGCATCAACAGTTCAAGATCAAATTTGATTAAATAAAAATGTAATCAAATGTGCCTCTATATCTATTTTAATGGGAAAACAAGTGTATTCGGGTTTGATTTAAACATTTGGATTCTTAAATAGCTGATCAGTTTAGATATAGGTTGCTTATTTATTATGCAAATTAACTGCAAAAACATCTATTTTTCAGCTCTTCCTGGCTGAGATGGGCCAGTCAAGCTGTTTTTCATTCCTAGTCCATCCCTGGTTTGGTCAGATGACAGTGTTACTTTACCCAGAGTAAAACACTATCACCACCTAATGGCTGAAGTCGTTATTTTTTAGTTATCGCTCTGAATTTTAGACTTCTGTTTTGTTCATTGTGCAACCAGAATGCTTCAAACATGTCAACATATTCATGTTTTAGTGACCAATTCTCACTATTAACTAGCTGCATATTATTACTAGCATATTGGCTGTTTATTAGTACTTATAAAGCACATATTCTGCATGACCATATTTTAGATCCCTTAATCCAACCCGATACCTTACTATTAATAAGCAGCAAATTAGGAGTTTATTGAGGCAAAAATCACAGTTAATAGTTAGTTAATAGTGAGAAACTAAAGTGTGAACATATTTTTTATATACAAGTACAGAAGAGTAGAAATGTTTTTGAATTACCTTTTCCAGATATTACTTCATTTTCGATGCGCCACCGAAATCCAAACTAGTAACAGAAAAGTTCTAATTCAGTAAATCAGAAATGACAGAGCATTTAAAGGAGTCATCAGATGCCCATTTTCCACAAGTTGATATGATCCTTTAGGGTCTTAATGAAAAGTCTGTAACATAGTTTGGTTAAAATTTCTCAATGCTAGTGTAAAAACACCCTTTTTTACCCGGTCAAAAACAGCTCTTTTCAGAGCAAGCCGTTTTGTAGCATTTACCTTTAAATGTTAATGAGCTCTGCTGACCCCGCCCCTCGCTTCCGAGCTGCTCTCAGAGAGACTGTTTACTTTAGCCGCATTCATCGTGAAACTTGCTAATTAGCACATTTTTAGGAAAGCGATTTGCAAAGATTCATTAAAAAAAACCTTATACTCACTTCTTCACTGTAGGTAAAGCTGGATCACGAATGATTCGCGCGAACATAGACGCATTTATGTAGATAGGGGGCGCATTCCCTTCAGAAACAAACATAATCCACTGCGTCTTCAGCGGCTCAGATGTCGGCGTAAATGACGACTGCTATGTTCATTATTACATCCAACAACAGAACACCTCAATCGCTTAGGAGTCATTCTTGTCTACATCTGCTCCGGCGGTGAAACAATGGTGGACTGATGACAGCACACTCAGGGCGGAGCTAAGGTAAGACGCCAGTCCAGTCTGTGCTGAAACGCTACGGTCAATCAAACTATCGTGGGAGGGGCCTGTTTTTGTGACGTCACACAGACAGGTATCTGAGATCGGCTCAGTTTGAGAAAGGGGTAAAGATTTGAGTAGATTAAAAAAAACCACTGGGTGGATTTTTATAATTTTAGGGTGGTTGTGTACACACACTGCCAACACACATTTCAGTTCAAACAACTTGTAAAAGTGCATGTCACATCTGATGACCCCTTTAAGATACTAAAAGAGAACATGTCCAGAAAAGTATTTTAGCCTAAAAAACGTAATCCTATGCAGTGTTGGGGGTAACGCATTACAAGTAACGCGAGTTACGTAATCAGATTACTTTTTTCAAGTAACTAGTAAAGTAACGCATTACTTTTTAATTTACAAGAGAATATCTGAGTTACTTTTTCAAATAAGTAACGCAAGTTACTTTGTAACCCCCAATTTATTGATTGACAGCTCTCCTGTCCCCATGTTGAGAGAAATCAGAAGATGTTACTGTAGTTCTAAAATAAATATGAATATGCATTAATTCATCTCACTCGCACAAAAAAACTAAACAGATTCAGTATTCCTCAAAATGAATAAAAATAATACAACTCAGAATACGCAAACCTGCAATAATTAAATGTTAAACAACACAAATATCCTTTATGTATTTAATCCCATTCTTTTAACCAATTTCTTTATTTCTGACCTTCGCCCACACCACTCCAGTCTACGAATTAACATCTTGTAAAGCAAAAAGTTGCATGTTTGTAAGAAACAAAGTCATCATTATGGTGTTCTAACTTAAATTGCCGCTTCCAGCTAAAATACAAGATCATAACCCATAATAACACTTCTTCCAGTTAAAAAAGTCCTCACATCAAAATCCATCCACATATTTGTTTAGAGCCATTTTGGACTGTTTTCACTTGCTTGATCTGTGCATATTTCTCTCCTGATTAAGACAAAACGACTTTTACACTGGAGAACGCAATAGTATGGATAGAGCACTTGTACGAAGTTAAAAAAAACTGATTATTGATAGACTTGCTTCTTACAAACATGCATCTTTTCACCTCACAAGACAAGACATTCATGGACTGGATCGCTTGTGGATTATTGTGATGTTTGTATCAGCTGTTTGGACTTTCATTCTGACGGCACCCATTCACTGCAGAGGATCCACTGGTGAGCAAGTGATGCAATGCTACGTTTCTCCAAATCGGTTCTGATGAAGAAACAAACTTATCTACATCTTAAATGGCCATTTTCAGCAAATTTTCATTTTTAGGTGAACTATTCCTTTAATGTGGCAAGGTACTGTGTTAATTACATGTTCGAAAATATTGCATATTGACACTAAAAATCATGGTATTTTTTGTTAGTGATATAAGACAAACTCTTACCTATTCTCGCCATTTTTGGACTGCCCTCCACCATCATCATCCTCACTGAAATCTGAGTCATACCCTCCACCTCCATGGACCTAAAACAGAACACAACACAGCATTATTATAGTGCAACAACAAGACATCGGTAACACGAAATGCACATAATCACCATTTATATTTGGTATTTAAGCACAAATGTCAACTCTATTATTTTCTGGAAGGTGATCAAATAAACGTATGTCATCTAATATGTAAAACGACTAAAAAGATTCTTGGTGGCACAAAAATACCATAAAATATTATAATAATTATTACACATAATTAGATAAGTACACTTTATAATGCATACAATTTCATATGCCAGGCTTTACAGGGTTAACTGCTCAAATGAAGAAATGTTTTAATCAAGGTAACAGGTTAAGTTCAACACTTAGTATTGTTATATTATACAATCTACATTTTAGAGTACGAGCAAATCTGTTCTAAAATGAATACAGTGGAAAAAGAATGCGCCATGGATGATCTCTGTGGGACTGGAGACTAATATATTCTTCACTTTCATGTTTTGCATAACAAGCAGTCCCAGCATTAAAGTGCAAACAATTCGATCCATAACTACCTTGACAAGATCTAGAGCAGTTTGATCCATGCCACTCATCTGTGTTTACATGCCGCTGAGTCTGGCGCGAAGTGATGACGTAAGCACCACGTGGCAGAAACAAAGTACCTCGTTTGTCTGGTTGTGCTGCATTTAATGGGAACTATTATTGATTCTATTGTCTCCGTTTGTCATGTCATGTTATAGTGCATTCGTAAGAACTCTTATTTACATACTTTACAGATAAAATAAGAGATCTTAATGTGAATGTGTTGCAGATCAAATATAAAAGTGGCAAATAGCCAGCACTTGGGTGTGATTTTAGTTGCTAGTGTTCTTTGTTTCAAACAGACTTTAGTGTTCGCATCATAATTCACACTTGTTTTCATCGGAAATTGATCAAGACTCAGCGACAGGAAATTATAGGGGGTAAGGGGGCGAAGTGCCATTTTCTCAAAAGTAGAACAACTGGTCTTTTATTCGGAAAAATGCTAAAAATGAAAGCACTGGAAGAGTTGCAGTGATCAGGACAGGCACTTTACTGTTCTCAAATGTCTATGTGATAAATGCATACAAAGCAACAGAGAAACATCCTTATGGGCTTCTAACGAAGACCTGAAAGGAAAATCATTATGTAAAACAAATTTAAAAAAAAATTATTATTATTGTTGTTGTTGTATTGCTTATTAATGCATTAACTAACAATACGCAATACATTTGTTACAGTATTTTTAAATCTTTGTTAAAGTTAGTTAATAAAAATACAACAGTTCAATGTTAGTTCACTAGTGCTGTCAAAACGATTAATCGCGATTAATCGCATACAAAATAAATGTTTTTGTTTGCATAATATATGTGTTCAGTGTATATTTATTATGTATACATAAATACACACACATACAGTATACATTTTGAAAATATTTACATGTCTATATTTATATTCATGTAATTTATATTATAAATAAATATATTTAATAAATAAACATAACCTATTTTGCTGAAATATATTCATACATGTGTGTGTGTTTATATATACATAATAAATATACACAGCACACATACATATATTATGTAAACAAAAACTTTTCTTTTTGGATGCGATTAATCGCGATTAATCGTTTGACAGCATTATATTAACATTACACTTTAAAAAATGCTGGGTTAAATACAACCCAGTGCTGGGTAGAATAGGGACAAACCCAGCAATTGGGCTGTTTTGACCCACACTGTAAAAAAAAAAAAACGTAAAATTTACGGTAAAAAAACCGGCAGCTGTGGTTGCCGGAATTTTACCGTAAAAAATACGGTAGCAACGTTTTAGGTTTTACAGTTTTAACTTAAATTTACAGTTAAATACCGTAATTTCATTAACTGATATAATGTTAATATACCAACCTATTGAAGTACTGAAATCTGTTTTGTACCTTTGTAATACACTGATAACCACCAAATGCAGGAGGTGATGAGAAAGTCACATGATGAACCAAAGCCCATCACAAGCAGCTTTTAAATACTAACATATATAGAAGGTGCACAGTGTCATTCACACAAACACTAAACACCATCATGGTGTAACACACAACCCTAATATACAAAACTGTTCAGAAAAAACTAAGAAGAAACATAGTTATTTCAACAAAAAAACATCAAATTTGAAATGTAACGCAGGGAATTCTGGGAATGTCAATTTACGGTTATTCACTGTAAATTATACGTCTTTTTCACTTCCAAAAACGGTATACTACCGTACAATTAATGTCCAATACATGTAATGTCCAATACAGTTTTCACCGTATATAGTAGGGGAATTTACCATTAACCATTTAACAGGTTTTTACTGTAGCATTTTTACAGTCTTTTACCGTTAAATTCACAGTCATTTTTTACAGTGCAGTGGTTGGGTTACTACCCAGAAGGTTGGGTTCAACATTTAACAACCCAATTGCTGGGTTTGTCCCTATTTTACCCAGCACTGGGTTGTATTTAACCCAGCATTTTTTAAAGTGTAAGTTTAATAAATGCTTTAGAGATCTTTTTATTAACGAATGTAGACCTTATTGTAAATGATTAACTTTGCAATATTATTATATATGTGTTATATAAACAATAAGTAATAGGCCTACATTTAATGCATAATAATATAGAATATATTTTCCTTTTATAATGTGCAATATATATTTATAATTAACATTTACATTATAAATAAAACGTAGCTAACTGAATAATGGAACCATTTAAAAATACTTTTTATTTAAAGTAATACTATAAAAGAAAAACATGAAAGCATATAGCATCATAGTAGTGTTTCTTTCTTTCTTATTTCTTTCTGATTGCTTGAGGGGCGCAGGTGCATCTCTCCAAAGCCTCATGAATATTCTCACTACCACTTATTCATGGATTTGGTTCATGCGCATTCACAGTAATAACACCATTGGATAGCAGCTGGTACATCATGATGCAAAAGAGGGATTCTCCCAGGATCTGAAGGAATTGTTTAACGATCATCTTTTTTTTTTTTTTTTCACTTTCATTTTAACAGTTTTTTTTTCTCTCTCGGTTGTTCAGACAAAAATAAAATTGGTTTATTATCAAAATCTGCATGCAACTAAGGAAATCTAAGCCCGCTGGATATTTCCATTGTAGCAGAACGAATCGTTTGGATGGGCGCCTGACACACTGAGACATAGACATTCATCACACGGACACAACTGAAGGGAGGCGAGCAGCAGACCAGCACTTATCACCAGCGAAAACACCACAGCAGCAGCGCGCGGCACTCAGGAGCACACCGGGACAGAATGGGATATGCAAACATAAGAGGATACACTTTTCTGCTCTGGGTCGCCGCTCTACTGCTGTTAGCGGAGAGCAGAAGAGGCAAACAGCCCAGATGCCCCTCTGGATGCACATGCACCAAAGATAACGCCTTGTGTGAAAACGTTAGATCTGTGCCACACAGCTTCCCTCCCGATGTCGTCTCACTGTAAGTGTCCAGTTTACAGTTCACGTTATGTTCCAGTACAGCACGGATTAATATAACAACACAATGCAGGAATCTCTGAATATGCATGTGTTCTGCATGCTCTGCTTACATCTAAATTACACTGATTGTTTTCCTAACAGATCATTTGTGAAGTCTGGGTTCACTGAGATTGCAGGGGGAAGCTTTCTCCACACGCCATCCCTTCAGCTTCTGTGAGTTTCTGTTAGTGTTATGTGTGTTTGTTTTTTCTTTCTTTTTCTTTATTAGGATGGGGTGATCACCATGTTAAGTGGTCCCATGTTTGTTCTAAGCAATCACAGCCCGCCCCCCTTTTAAAACGGCCAGTTTGGGGACATTCTTCAGCGTGTCTAATTTCTCAAAGCCATTAAATTGGTGTGAATATTATGCAATGCATCTGCTCTGTGAGGGACATGGCCCTGTCCTCGTGATAAACAAATGCTCCCAATTTATAAAACTCAAATCCTTAGAAATGTGCTTAGGAAAGGCTTGAAAGAAGGAAGTAATGCTGAAGGAAAAATGCAAATGTGACTGGCAGTATTATGCTAAATATGACTAGTCTTTTATCTTTTCTACCCGGTGTTTGGTCTGATTGTGCTTGTCATCAGCAGCACACGTGGAAAGAATTTATAAGAAGATTATGTGAAAATAGCAGTCTGGATGGTACATGCAAATAACTGAGTGTGACAGGGGTCTTTCAGCAATAGAATTAAAAACAGAAAGAATGCTGATGATATTTTGTCTTCATCAAGATGAAACTGATAGCCATGTACTCATGTCTGGGGCTGATTGAACTTCTGAAGTGAAAAATATTTGTGGTCGCACAATACAAATGAAACGTTGCTTAAAGGAAAAGTTCACCCAAAAATGAAAATAGCCTCAGGTCATCCAAGATGTAGATGAATATGTTTCTTCATCAGATTTGGAGAAATTTAGCATTACATCACTTGCTCACTAATGGATGCTCTGCAGTGAATGGGTGCCGTCAGAATGAGAGTCCAAACAGCAGATAAAAACATCACAATAATCCACAAGTAACCCACAGCACTCCAGTCCTTCAGTTAACAACTTGTGAAGTAAAAAGTTGCATGTTTGTAAGAAACAAATGTGAATCTTTAAACTGTCGCTTGTGGCGAAAATCCATAATAACACTTCTTCCAGTGAAAAAGTCCATCCCCTCTTGTCCTTTCACATCAAAATCCACCCACATATTTGTTTAGAGTGTTTTCACATGTAAACAGTTCTTGATTTGTTTATATTTCTCTCCTGACTCAGGCAAGATGACATTTACACTGGAGAAATCACTATCATGCATATAGGACTTGTGTAGTGTCTTAATGATGGATTTGTTTCTTACAAACACACAATTGACGGACTGGAGTGGTGTGGATTTCTTGTGGATTATTGTGATGTTTTTATCAGCTGTTTGGACTCTCATTCTGACGGCACCCATTCACTGCAGAGTATCCATTGGTGAGCGATTTAAAAAAATTTTTTAGGTGAACTATTCCTTTATTATAGAGAAACAAACTTTGAAACCACTGGAACTGCGTTTTGTTTTTTCCGATGACTTCTTAGATTGTTTACAGCCAATTCTTTCGACTCCATTGACGAAGATGCTTTTCAAGGCCTGCCACATCTGGAATATCTGTAAGTTTGATTTTCTATGTTTGAAAACGTCCTCATTCAGTCTTTTTAGATTACCACTCAGTTTCAATATAAATGCAACACTCTGTTTCAGATTTATTGAAAACAACAAAATCGAGTCGATTTCACCCCATGCCTTCAGAGGTTTGAAATCTCTCATTCACCTGTGAGTATATATACGTTTTGGAACTATAAAACTAGTGCTGTTAAACAATTAATCGCGATTAATCGCATCCAAAATAAACGTTTTTGTTTACATAATATATGTATGTGAACTGTGTTTATTTATTATGTATATATAAATACACACACATACAGTATATATTTTGAAAATATTTACATGTATATACATTTATATATTTATATTATTATATTTTATATTATATATAAACATATTTAATATATAAACACAACATATTTTTCTTAAATATATGCATGCATGTGTGTATTTATATATACATAATAAATATACACAGTACACACATATATTATGTAAACAAAAACTTTTGTTTTGGATGTGATTAATCGCGATTAATCGTTTGACAGCACTATATAAAACACAAATACATTATTAGAATATTATATTTAATTAATTATTATTATGTACAGTATATATATATATATATATATATATTAGTGTGCATTTTTCTGTTCATGTTAATTGATGAAAATGTTTGTGCTCATGTTAGCTCACAACAATCAGTAAATGTTGAGATTAACATTAAGATTAATAAATAGTTTACAAGAATTGGTCTTTCTTAGTTCATGTTAACTAATGTAGTTAACTAATGTTAACAATAAAAAAGTCTAATTGTAAAGTGTTACCTAATCGTTTTTGTTTGTTAGGAGTCTTGCCTACAATAATCTTGAGACGCTGCCCAAAGATATTTTCAAAGGAATAGATGCCTTATCAAAAGTGTATGTATTTTACAGCACATGTCTACCTTTCTTGTTATGTAATATACAAGAATATAATCTGTAAATCCACTGAGCAGGGATCTCAGAGGAAACATGTTCAATTGTGACTGTAAGTTGAAGTGGCTGGTGGAATGGATGTACAGCACTAATGCAACGGTGGATCAGTTATACTGCAGTGGGCCTCCACCCTATCAAGGGAAGAAGATAAATGACTTGGTGCCTCAGTCCTTTGACTGCATTACAGCAGGTAACTGTGCACTAGACTCTCTTGAGTACAACAGATTCTGGCTTTGAAATAAGTTGATCCTTCATGCCTGCGGAAATGCTTAGAAATGCATTATGTATCAATTAAAGCAATTCAGAAACAAAGTATTTCATACCTGAAAAATGAGTCTACATTACACAACATTCATCATTTATGGACATTTTTTTCTGAATGAGAAATAATGTAAATTTAAAACGGGCAAAAACATTTAGAAGTACAAAAGTATGTAGATATCAAAATAACTTCAAATAGTATCAGGCCAATAAGTTTTTTAATGGCCCTTTGGTAATAATCAACATTTTGGAACTAAACCAACTTTAGCTAAAATAAAATCATAAAAAAACAAAACTTGTTTGTTATTTGAAATAAAATAAAATATTACAAACTTCAACTTTTAGTAACATTTAATAACAGTTGCTACATTTATAGTCCAATGATCTCAAAATGTCTAAATATAAATGATAAATTGGCCAGGCTAATATATTGTCCATTAGCCTCAAAGCTAACAAAAATGTCAAGTAAAGTCAATTGTATTTGTATAGCCTTTCACAATACACACACACAAAAATAATGATGTTAATATTTATAATAACTTATTTCACAATTGTCCACATTTAGCAGTTTAGAACTGGGGGACTGGATTGTTTGCATGGTGACAATATAAACAATCAAATTGTTGAGATTTGCTATATAATATATATGTGAGTGCACTGATTGAATGTGGATAGCGCCGGAATATATTTATGGAAATCTGTAAGAAAGGTTTGAAGTATGACTTGGCCATCAGATCTCATGAAAAATGAATCTTTGTTTGTTTGTTGCAGAGTTTGCTTTAAAGAAAACCCTTGCATTTGAGTCCATATCTGTGGAGGCCTTTACGTTTGGGAATGATCAGTATGTCGTATACGCCCAGCCTTTCTCTGGAAAATGCAGCTTTATGGAATGGGACCACGTCAACATGGAGTTCAGAGCTTATGACACCATAGAGAGTGAGTATCACACATCACACCTCCTACCCAGAGTGCAATGCTGCTCTGGTCTGAATCCCCCAATTGCAGAGCCACAAAAACTGGTTATTTAATGCAGAGACTGATTGACTGAATTGGTTTTAAATGGCATTTCTGTGGTTGTCATTACAGGCACTTCCACGGTAGTGTGCAAGCCAATGGTCATCGATAACCACCTCTTCATCGTAGTCGCCCAACTTTTCGGTGGCTCTCACATCTACAAAATGGACATCTCTGCCAACAAATTCATCAAAATCCAGGACATCGACATCCTAAAAATCAGAAAACCCAACGACATCGAGACGTTCCGTGTGGACGGCGAGTTCTTCTTCGTGATAGCGGACAGCTCAAAGGCCGGCTCCACCACGGTGTACAAGTGGAACGGCAATGGCTTCTACTCTCACCAGTCTCTCCATCCCTGGTACCGTGACACTGACGTGGAGTATCTGGATATCGCAGGCAAGCCCCACCTTATTTTGTCTAGCAGCTCGCAGCGGCCCGTTATCTACCAGTGGAGCAGAAGCCAGAAGCATTTCGACAGACGGACGGACATTCCAGAGATGGAGGACGTCTACGCCGTCAAGCACTTCAAGGTGAAGGGGGAGCTGTTTGTCTGTCTGACGCGCTTCATCGGTGACTCCAAGGTGATGAAGTGGGATGGCTCTATGTTCACAGAGATACAGACAATGCCCTCGCGGGGATCCATGGTCTTCCAGCCCGTCTCCATCGGCAACTGGCAGTACGCCATCCTAGGCAGCGACTACTCGCTAACCCAGGTCTATCAGTGGGACACCAAGAAGGGCCAGTTTGTACACTTCCAAGAACTCAACGTCCAGGCGCCCAGAGCATTCTCGCTGGTGTCCATTGACAACCGAGAGTTCCTGCTGGCGTCCAGCTTTAAAGGGAAGACGCAGATCTACGAGCACTTGATGATCGACCTAAGCAGTTAGGGTGCCGAGAAGCACAGAGAACCAGACCCTGACACAGTCGAGCCTATTGTGAAACTACATGCATGATCTAGCCTAGCGCTAAAAATAATAATAATTCCAGATGAATGCCTCTCTAGAAACGCCCTTTGTGTCTTTTTCTCTGTTGTCACCATCTGCTCTGCACTTTTCATTTTTCCTGTTCTTTTTGTCCCTTTCAACAAAAGCTGTTGTTAACATATTCTCATGCTTGCCGTGTAGTCACTAAAGAGGTATAATAAGAAAACAACAAAGGTCAAATCAGTTAACTGTTGACTTAGTAACAATCTGCCAAATAAACTGTTTACATTTTTACGGTGATGTAAAAAGCCATTTTTAACTTTTTTAAACAAAATCGACCAGTTTAACCACATTGGGTGTGATAGATTTGAAGCTTGTTTTTGACTCAGTTTCTTTTAATAATCGGATTGCAATAAACCTAGACTTAGATTTCAGTTTTGAGTATTG
Source organism: Sinocyclocheilus grahami (assembly GCF_001515645.1). Lineage (NCBI taxonomy): Eukaryota > Metazoa > Chordata > Actinopteri > Cypriniformes > Cyprinidae > Sinocyclocheilus > Sinocyclocheilus grahami. The sequence goes on from NW_015505432.1 coordinate 1,780,999, forward strand.
AGGTAAAGTAAATGTGGGAAGGAAGGTTAGTTGTTTACTGGTACTTGTTTTTGTTAGAACTAATAAAACCTTTAAAAAATATGAGCCTGCTTTGTGGTGATGCATGGATTTTACGTGAAAGTGTGAATCTAATGCCTGAAACCTGTCACAAAAAAAAAACCTTCCTCTTATCAGAAGTCAGAAAGAGCTTTATAACCAAGTATGTTTATCTAGTGTAGCGTTAGTTCTGGCAGGTCACGTTAGTCAAGCTCCCATCAGCTGATCCCCATCAACCTATGGGAATACGACACCTATTTAAGTATTCATATATAAGGTCCCGCAGTAGTATCAGCAGTTTTCGCATTGTTCAATAGCTAATTACCCTCCTCCATCCCCAGCTCCTCCTCTGTCAGTCAGGGTTCAGCCTTCTGATTATCTTCCGATATCTGCAATACATTTATGTTGGTTCTGTTCTGTTTACCCTGGGGGGGGGGGGGGGGGGGTTATCGCTGCTCTCATCCATGCTAGGCTGCATGGAGGCGCAGCGAGTTATTGCCCAGAACGGAACCATACCGCCAATCCAAACTGTATGCTAATTGTCAATCATCTTTGATGATAGTGGTCCTGACAGAAACACACACAAGGAATTTGAGTCGACGACAGGAACAAAAAATGTTCCTAAATGCTTCGTTTTCATTTAGCCAAATATTATTTGGTGAAATATGAACTAAACGCCAAGACTCATGAGAACATCTCATGACATCGACATACAAGTACATGTGTGTGATTCTTTAGTCTCTGGATTCAAACGCTGTGAAACGGCATTGTCGTCCAACACCTCTTCAAACGCATTTTGTCTTCCTCTAGCGGCAGAGGAACTCAACCACCTCTTTCTTTGTACAAGGTTAATTATTGAACTTGTTGCTCGGTACCATTTCTACCCGAAGGCAACCGTGTGCCAAGACGCGTGGTCAAGGTATGCCAAGCAGCTGTTGTCCTCTGTCATGGGTGATATTAGACAGCGCAATGGCTCTGTGAGTAATAATGACACAGATTTATCTGTTGTCCCTTATAGAGCGGACGACATCAGGGTGCTTTGTCATAAAGTTGACGATGGGGACGTTGGGGAAGAAATTGAGTTGCAAACTCGATCAGAAGTGCCAGTGGACGCGGATGCTGACGCAGTCGGCCCGGCGGTGTACCGGGTTTGTTTGCCGGTTTGCTGTAAGAGAAACGACCCCGACCGCGATGAGGATGATGATGGTGAGGAGGACACGGGGGCAAACGCAGTTCAAAAAGGTAAACTGAGCGTAACTGTTACACGATCGGAAGATAACATTTATTAAAGACCTATGGATCCTGAATTTGATCTATTTCTGTTGTTTCTATATCTACACCTGTGTGTCCTCTGTGATGGGTAATGCACTTTAAATACTGCTGTTACTATAACTATTGATACTACTATAATAAATCTACGATAACTTGGTATTATAGCAACCTGACATAAATAAATAATGAAATAAGTATATATAAAAAAAGACTTTGATCTTTTCTTAAACTGTTAAAACAAGGACACCCCATATTAATTTACTTAATTGAGAGTTTTAATAATAGCTGTAGTAGCTATGACAAATCCCTTATGCAATTTAACCATGGTTTTATTGTAGTAAATGTGTAGTAACCATGTTTTTTGGTGTATTGATTTCTAAATTTGTCAGCTTTACTACAAGTACCTTGATTAAACTATGGTTAGTGTAGCAAAACCATGATTAATTTGTTGTTACCATGTTTTAGCTACAGAAACCATGTTTGTTTTGTAGTTAAACCATGGTTAATTTTCATAAGGGATGACAGGGTGGCCATGGTAACCTTTAAGAGTTTATTTTTTATTGTATCAAACCTGTTACATACCGTGGTTACCATCACTTCATCTTTAAAATTCCAACAATACTACTGTTATTACCTGTAGTAAATGTGGAATAAATGGCAGGGCTACCATGGTAACTTTTTTTTTTATAAAAGCTAACAAGAACAGTTACATTTTTTCAAGCCCCTTACATACAGTAACCATGCTTTCCACTTTTAAGTACAACAGATAAACTACAATAAATCTATGGTAACTTGGTATTAGAAACCTACCATTAATGATTTGACAAGACTGCAGATTTGTATCAAACCTCTAACACACATTCAACCTGGTAACCCTTGTATCTTTTTTAAGAGTACCATTGATACTACAGTAAATCTGTGGTGGTAACTTTTGTATTAGCCATCAAAAATTAAACATAAGTAAATCAGATTTTACCAACACAACATATTTCTGATTGTTTTGAATGTGATCGCTTATCAATTTATAGCGATTTTACAGTAACTAAATATTAACTGTAGTAACTGAGGGATAAATGACAGTTACCATGGTAACTTCTTTTCATAAAAGCTGACAGAACAGTTACATTGTATCAAGCCCCTTACACACAGTTACCACAGTAACCATTGTTTCCGCTTTTAAAATATACTGTGGTTACTTATAGCCACCTGTTAACCAGAAATAAAGTTTTTACAGTTATTATTTCTACCGTTCAATTCTTATAAATTAATATGAGATTTATTTGGGCATTTTGATTACAGTGGTGGCTAATTTACCGCAATTGTGTGTACTGCAACACAATAAAGTACAACAGGTCCCGTCCACTTTTCAGTAGTCTTGGTTTTGGAAATTTAAGAAGTCTGTCTTTAGAGGTTTAGAAGTTCAGTGTTTAAAAATTGGTTTCCCAATGGAGAAATGAATGGGATTTTTACTCCCGGAACCCAACTGTAACGCTCTGTTGTAGGAAACTGTGCTTACCATGGTAACATTTGAAAGGGGAACACTTGCACTGCATCAGACTTGGCTGTTTTTCATACTATATTTGTAAATGAGATTTTGTATGACCAGGCAAGTACATTCTTAAAAAACACTATAGAAGCTTGCTACAGTGATGATAGCCAGTTGTATTACCATACTTTGATATATTGCACACCATGGTACTAAATGATTACCATATTCAAGTATCATGGTTGTCATCTTGTCTCTTACAAAAAAGGAAATAGCAAATGACATATTTTCACATGGAGAGGTTAACCAGTTGTTTTAACTCAAACCCGTATTGTTGGGTATGTGTTATGTTCCAGGGCCCATGATCTATGTGTGAGGCCAGGTCCTCAAGAGACATTTGATACAGTTTGGCGTTTGTTCAATGTTGACAACAACCACACAACCTGATTGAGCATGAGCCCAGCTCACCGACAGGTAGTAAAGTTGCGTTTGGTTGCGCAATCCTTGCCGTCACATTTGATATCACTTCAGTGTCAAAGTTAAACAGAATCACCAACAGTGTGTTGAGATTCATGCTGTTTTGCTCCCGCCATCTCATTCCACACCAAGATCAAAATTCAGATCACCCCCCACAAAGCCAAATCATGCTGTGTACTTCTCATGACTCATTTCCATCATTTGTGCAAAAAGTTTGTCTAAAAAAAACTGAGGTGCTAAAGTGTTTCATATGGTGCTCCAGTGAATAAACATTACCTTAAAGGGGTCGTCTTTTAAAGTTCTGGCAGTTTAATGCCTACAAAAATGGCTGGTAGGGACTACAACGAGCTACTTCCCGGGTTCGTGACATCACAAACCCAGATAAACCCCGCCCTCGGGAAAAGGCAGCAAAGGGGGCGAGGCCATGCTGTGCTGCTTTAGGGAAGAGGAAGAGAAAACTAGAGGTGCAAGTAACAATCTATTCATATATGAATCGCGATTCTGTCTTCTAACGATTCTAATGGATTCACGCGTTTCAAAATCAGTGTTCTAAAGCAGCGGTTCTTAATACTGTTCCTTGCGTCCCCCTGCTCTGCACACGCTCTGCATCTCTCTCTCTCGCTCTCTCTCGCTCTCTCTCTCTCTCTTATTCAGATCATCAGCTCAGCTCTGTTCCATTTATACACTTATTTTCACATAGCTATGAGAAGCGTTATACATGGACGCGCGTGCAGTTGCCGTACTGTATTAAAGCTTTAATAAGGACGTATATTAATTATATATTATATAGTATATTAACACAGTTTAATAAAAACCGTATATTAAAAGCTAACATAAGCAGTATAATTTACAACAGCCTATCTAAAAGTATGAGACAACAACAAACAAAAAACATAGGCCTACCATTAAGAGCCGTGCTTGCACAGGTTCTGCACGATCCTCTTCAATAATATCATCTGCTTCTCAATCAAGCTCAAACTGATAAGCGATATTAACAACGCCGTTGTTTACAATACAACCAGAGCACATGCCGCTGAGGTGAGGGGCGGGACGTTTAGCCAATAGAGGTGGTTTAGCCAATCATAACACACTGGGCTAGCTAACCAATCAGAGCCCATCGCCTATTTCTGAGGGCGGGGCTTCATAAAAACTGGAAAAAATCAGCGCGTTTCTCAGAGAAGGGACAGAGCTGTGTGGAATAAAAGTAAATTATGTGGAAAATAATGCGTTTTTTTTTTTTTTATGAAGCATTAACACATGTTAGACTGCACCCCATAAACACAATCAAGCCTAGAAAAAACCCAGTGAACCACCCCTTTAAGAAAATTTACCTTGGTTTTATTATAGTAAGAGTGTAGTAACCATGGTTTTTTGACCATGTGTTGATGTTGATTACCATTGGTATAACCACAGTTTTACTACAAGTACCTAAACTATTGTTAGTGTAGCAAAACCATGGTTAATTTGTGGTTAACGATGGTTTATCAATAGTAACCATGGTTCATTTTCGTAAGAGTTGTGGAAAATGTCAATTTACCATGTAATGTGGTACAGTTTTATATAAAAAGCATTAAAAAAAGTCTAAAATGCCTCTTGAACTTGATGTAAATTCAAAATAATGAATTTTCCCACCATTTGAGCAATTTAAGCTTGAAGTACGTAAATGCAAAGGATATTGTTGTGAATTCTGCTGTCAGTAAAAAAAATGAAGGTTTGAAAGAACTTACAGAAATTCAAATTCCAGTTTTGCAATTCAGTAAATTTATTTTCCTGTCATTCTAATTTTCCCTTCTGTGGTTGGTGGCCAAATTTAAATTCACACTCAGGAATTGAAAAGGATCAAGTTCTTCAAATCTGAATTTTGCTCAACCTTGGTCACAAGGATAATTTACTTGAATCGTCAGCATTTAGTGACTTTTCTCAGCAAATATTTATTAATGCAGTCAAAACTAATACTTATTCAGCATACCATCTGATTTATGTGTAGTTGACTAACAGGTGTGATGCTAAGCTGTTTTGTTATATTCATCCACAGAAAAGAAACCAGCATGTCCAGGGCTGGGCCTCCTGTACACCTTGTTAGCATCCGTCTTCTTCTCTGCTGCCGCTCTTCTTGTGAAGAAAATTGAGGGGATGCACGCCATAGAAATCAGTGCAATTCGGTGCTTCTTCCAGATGCTGTTTGTCATGCCAGCCATGATATATTACAAGTATGAATCTCTCATATGAGTATAAATTTATGATATATTACATGTATAATTCTGATATATTACAAGAATCTATGAAACAAGTATGAATCTGTTATGGTACAAGTATGAATCTATAATACAAGTAAGACTATTTAATACAAGTATGATAGTATAAAACAAATATAAATCTGAAGTATTACAAGTAAGAATATATAATACAAGTATGAATTTAGAATACAAGTATGAATCTGATATACAGTGGGTACGGAAAGTATTCAGACCCCCTTAAATTTTTCAATCTTTGTAATATTGCAGCCATTTGCTAAAATCATTTAAGTTAATTTTTTTTCCTCATTAATGTACACACAGCACCCCATATTGACAGAAAAACACAGAATTGTTGACATTTTTGCAGATTTATTAAAAAAGAAAAACTGAAATATCACATGGTCCTAAGTATTCAGACCCTTTGCTCAGTATTTAGTAGAAGCACCCTTTTGATCGAATACAGCCATGAGTCTTGTTTGAATGTGTAATAGAAGTACAAATCTGTTATATAACAAGTAAGAATCTATAGTACAAGTATGAATGCATAATACAATTATGAATCTGAAAAATTACAAGAATATATAATACACGTATGATAGTATAAAACAAATATAAATCTAATGTATTAAAAAGAAAAAATATATAATACAAGTATGAATTTGTAATACAAGTATGAATCTGATATATTACAAGTTTGAATGTATAATACAAGTACGAATCTGATATATTACAAGTAAGAATCCATAGTACAAATATGAATGTATTACAAATAGAATATGATATATTACAAGAATCTACAAGTATGAATCTTATGTTACAAGTTTGAATCTAAAATACAGATATGAATCTGATATATTACAAAAATCTATATCTATCTTAAATGATACAAGACTATATATATCTTATATGATACAAGACTATAATACGAGTATGAATCTGATATCTTAAGATTTTATAATACAAGTATGGAACTGATATCTTACAAGTAAGGCTTTATAATACAAGTATGAATCTGATACATTAAAAGAATCCATAAAACAAGTATAAATCTGATTAATTTTCAAGTAAGTATCAATCTATACTACTACTTTTGAATGTGTAATATATTCCAAGTATCAATCTCTTCACCCTGTTGTTGGATTCAATATTAATTTGACTCCACAATGTGGGAATAACCTACAACCTTTATTTTTTCAGTACTGGTTTTTTGGGACCTAGAGGTATGCGAATCTACCTGTTCTTCAGAGGGTTCCTGGGCTCCAACGCCATGATATTGTTGTATTATGCAGTTCTGCAGATGCCCCTAGCGGATGCCACAGTTATAATGTTCAGTAATCCAGTGTTCACATCCTTGCTGGCTTGGATTTTCCTCAAGGAGAGGTTCACCATATGGGACGTTGTTTTTACCATGTTTACGCTCACCGGCGTCATACTGATAGCCAGACCTCCCTTCCTCTTTGGTGGAAAGCTGTCTGGGATCGAAGGAGACTACACCAATCACATCAAAGGCACGGTGGCTGCCTTCACAGGGGCGATCGGAGCAGCTTGCACTATGGTCATTCTGAGAAAAATAGGGAAAAGTGTTCATTACTACCTCTCTGTGTGGTACTATGCAGTCCTGGGACTCATCGAGTGTGTCATTGTTTTGTTCATCTTGGACGAATGGACCATTCCATTCTGCGGCTGGGACAGGTGGACACTCATGGCCATCGGGCTGCTCGGTATTGCCGGCCAGACGTTCCTTACCAAAGCCCTGCAGATTGAGAAAGCAGGACCTGTTGCACTGATGAGGACGATGGATGTGGTCCTGGCGTTCATTCTGCAGTTCCTATTCCTCAACCGCAAACCGACATGGTGGAGTCTGGGAGGAGCGCTGTGTGTGATTAGCAGCACTAGTGGGGTGGCCATAAGGAAGTGGTATAACAACACAAAAAATAAGAGCTGATTGCATATTCTAGTGAGACGGAAAAAAAACATTTTATATGTTTGCTACAAATAATTGCTGCATTAGATACCAAAGAAGCTGTATTACTGTAATAATTTACATCGAAAGTCTGAGAATTTTTCTTTGGTCTTTGATTTTAGGACCTTACTGTATGCAGTATGTACAGTATATGACAGTATTTTTAGCGGTTTTGTAGTTTCTTAAAGTCAATATTCTTTAGTGAAGACAACAGATATTTTTTAATCAAGATACTACTGTTGAGACAGTAGTACTGTTTTATCATATAGAGCAGGGGTGTCCAACCCTGGTCCTGGAGGGCTACCGTCCTGCAGATTTCAGTTCCAACCCTGCTCCAACAACACCTGTCTGTAATTATCAAGCAGCCCTGAACACCATGATTAGCTGGTTCAGGTGTGTTTGATTCGGGTTGGAGCTAAAATCTGCTGGACGGTAGCCTTCCAGGACCAGGGTTGGACACCCCTGATATAGAGAATATAGTAGACAACATAATAATCGACTGCTGGTCAGGACCTGAGCTTGATGTGTGTAAAAATCCCCAAAAATGTCAATTCCATCATTTACTCACCCTCATGCCGTTGCAAAGCAGTATGTTTTTTTCCATGGAACATAAAAGGAGATTTTTTTATTCTTTTGCATACATTCCATACGTATTCCATGATTTATAATCTTTTGAAATCCATGCTAAATGACTGCAATGAAAAAATGGGTGAAGAAACACCATAAAATGAGTACATATGGCATTAATACTATATTTCTATATAGTATATACTATATATATATACTATATACTATGTATATACTATATACTATATAATAGTCACATGGTAGATTTTGTATGAGGACAACACTGAAATTGAAGTAGTTATTTCCTGAAAATCTTCTTTAGCTCCGTTCGTCATCATCCACTTGACGTGAATGATGCCAAATGTCATTTTTTGTTGCATCCTATTCACTTTCGTTGTATGGAAAAGAGCAGGGTGAACATTCTGCCAAATATCTACATTTTTCCTCCATGGAAGGACGTTTGGAACAACACAATGATAAGTAAATAAATGAGGACAGGACTTTAGTGTATTGGGGCAAACTATCCCTTTAAAACCTTTTGCACTTTGTTGTTGACAATGTACTGTAACTGGTATTACATTTAAAAGGAAAACACAGGGTCAACGCTACATCTCAATATGTTTGCCTTCGTTTTGTTAAGTTCTGAGTTGTATGTATGTGCTTAAATATGCAATTAGTAATATTATCTGAACCTTGATGAACCACTTGAACTCTGTCCTTATGTACCTTAGACATACGCACAGGTTTGCTTCTCAAATATTTGCCTGATATAGAATGAGTCATATTTATTTATCGGACATGTGTCTTGGCGCAAAGATGAGTTATTGTGAGTTGTTGTACAAGAGGCCGTGACTATCAGTAATGGCTGTTCTTCTGCAGTTCAGTCACTCTGAAATGGGTCTCTTCAGTTTGTTTTCCCTTCACATTTATTTAATTTGATCATTTTATTTAAACCTGTTTGTGTAAACTGACCTAAAAGCACTTTACACTGACTTGTTGTGTCAGTTTATCTTTATTAAAAGCACTATTAACGGTTTACTGATACTTCACCAGCAATTTATGAACATGCTGCCTTAAGTTTTTTTTTTTATCTGATGACATTTCTGTTAATAATCCATTCATGTAAGAGCAGATCCCTCCATATTATTTATCGAATAAGGTTGTCGATTTGAATAATGCCTGCTGTAGATTTCACCTTGCATATTTATATGACTTCTGAGCTTTAGTACTTGAAATAAATGAAAGCTTCTTACCTTGCTGAGTACAGTGTCTTTGTTTCTGGAAGTATGCACGAATTGAAATTTGTAGGCTACAATGTGGTAATCATGTGATTCTCACCTCTGCCAAGAAGGATTATAGCTGCATTCTTGTGGCTTTTCGGTTCTTTCTCTCATTATTTTGTGATATTACACCTTAGACAGGATCATTTTAATCACATACTTCATGCTTTGTGTATTTAAGGATGCTCTGTTAAATGCAATACACAGCAGACAGCACCGTTTAAAGGAATATTTCCTAAAAATGAAAATTTGCTTAAGATTTACTCAGGCCATCCAAGATGTAGATGAGTTTTTCATAACAATCAATTTAGAGAAATTACAGCATTACATCTCTAGCTCACCAATCATGGATCCTCTGCAGTGAATGGGTGCCGTTACAATAATCTACACGACTCCAGTCAATCAATGTCTTGTGAAGTAAAAAGCTGTTTGTTTATAAGAAACAAATCCATCATTAAGGCATTGTAACTTGAATCGACTGTAATTTTATCAGCTGTTTGGACTCTCATTCTGACGGCACCCATTCACTGCAGAGGATTCATTGGTGAGCAAGGGATTAAATGATGAATGTCTCCAAATCTGTTCTGATAAAGAAAGAAGCGTGCAAGTTTACTTCTCGAATGGCCTGAGGGAGTAAATGTTGAGCAAATTTTCATTTTTGGGTGAACTATTCCTTTAAGATTTAATTTGAGTGGTTTTCTGTCCATCATCCAGGGCTGTTTGCCTTCTGCCTTCTAACAAGAACAAGCTGTTTTGCCCCCTATCCTCAAACAAATGGCCCCAGACTGTTTGGTAAGTAACACTACACATGAACAGCCTGTTCCAATGCAGTACATTTACACAGTCAACAGATAACAGCAGCAGGCTTTAATGATTGATCAACACAGATTCAATAAACACACATGGAGCACCTTCTAATTAAGGCTTTGGCTATTTCAGTTACACCCTTTAATCTCAAACAAACATTTTCAGAAAAATCGGTTGTACCCAACTCCTTTTTTTTTTTAAATATACAACCGTTGACAGAAGATACGGGAATCAGTTTGCTTTTTATAACTTTAAATAGATAACCTTGTCTAAAATGTATGATTCATTCTGACTTTTACTGCATTTTTCCTCACTAAAAATTAACTTTGGATAAGAATGCCAGTGTAAATCTGCTATGAAAAACTTAGCTTTGGATAAAAGTGTCTGCTATAGATGAATAGAAATGTAAAAGCAAATATGCACAACAAACAGATATTTTATAGGGTTTGGTCAAAATATGCCACATATTTGCTATCGCTGTACACCATTCAGAACTGAATTGACAATGCCTTTCAAGATTCTTAAATATGTAGCAAACAGGACTAAAGACTGTAATTTGATTTACATTGCAATGAAGCAGGATTCAAATGCAATGCATTTCAAAGACAATACCTTTCAAATCTAAAGTTTAGATTCTTGCCAATTATGTTAAAAGCATATATTGCCCCACAACATGTTGTTGATTATAATATATATTGTACATGTTCACATGTTCATTTTCAAAATCACCATAGTAGATCAGTACACTGAAAAAAATGGATGCATAACAACATTTACTCAGAAATTGCTAGTAAATTTCAAAAATAATTAAACACTGCAATAAAAGTGAATTGAAAAAGATGAAAATAGTATTTACCTGTAAAATGCACTCCAATAATATTGTTTTTTATTTACAGTTTCGATTTTTTTTGCAGTGTATTAAAAGAACAGTATGAAGGAATTTTGACATTTTCTAATGTTTATTAGAAGTACATTTGTGTGGTTATAGCTCAGTATATTAAGTAATAGATTCAAATGTGATGATGGCAACATTTTTTGTCAACAGTTTAATCTTAATCTGTAATTATTTGAGAACATCTGTTAGAATGTATCAGAATATTCATTATAATATATATTGTACATGTTCACATGTTCATTTTCATAATCATCATAGTAGATCAGTACACTGAAAAAAAATGATGCATAACAACATTTACTCAGAAATAATTAAACACTGCAATAAAAGTGAATTTAAAAAGATGAAAATAGTATTTACCTGTAAAATGCACTCCAATAATATTGTTTTTTATTTACAGTTTCGATTTTTTTTGCAGTGTATTAAAAGAACAGTATGAAGGAATTTTGACATTTTCTAATGTTTATTAGAAGTACATTTGTGTGGTTATAGCTCAGTATATTAAGTAATAGATTCAAATGTGATGATGGCAACATTTTTTGTCAACAGTTTAATCTTAATCTGTAATTATTTGAGAACATCTGTTAGAATGTATCAGAATATTGTTTATATTTTGTCTAATTATTTGCTTTATTCGAATTATTTATAGTTGGTTTGAATTTTGTCCAACCCTGATGTTTGTTACATGTCAAGCATTCATTAAAAAAAGCAGTCCAAACTATCAGTGAAATAAAAAAAATAAAAAACTCACATTCTGCCACATGGAAAGTGCAAGTCAGAGAAATTATATAATGGATTATACATCATAACATTTGCGCAAAAGAACAAGATATAAACAACTAATTAGAACGTGGATAAACAAACATGTTTATTGTTTAAATGTGATTACATGAAAGTGCTTAGTCACTCTTTAGTGAGCATTTTCAAAACGGTTTTGTCCAGCATCCATTTCTTTTTCTAGTCATCAGTTGACGTTACTCTCCAGTAGAGGCCGGCAGTGTAACACAGATCACGAGGAGCCAATGACAGGTTTAGATCCACACCATCTTTAATTGTTGAGACTTCAGTTCATGGAAACCTTCACTTGCAGGTGTTTAGATAGAAAGACCAAGCAAAAAGCCCCACAGAGTGACAGATTATGAAGTTCCACCAGAATAGCAAACACTTTTGTACAAACCTGTGACAGTCTTATTTGAATACAATTGCATGAAGCCTTGTTTAATCGTCTCATCCTAAAATATGATCAAAAACCTGAGCTAAAACCACACAATTATGTCTGCATAGTTGTGCAACAAGCGCTAGTCGTGCAAACATGAGTGATCAGAAATGATTGCATGAAAGCCAAAAACTGAATCACAAAAGCCTGTCATAGTGAACTGCAACATACAAAGGCTTACTTGTGTGGTTTTCTAAATGAATTGCAACTGGAAAGCAACAGTTCCACATGCTGTAGGATTACATGTGACAGATTGACTGGGAGTGGAAGAATTGCGCATTCTTTTTGGATGGCATAAGAGTTCCCTCCTTGTGGACTAAGAATCGGAAAAATCATTGCTATTCTGCCAAGAATACAAACACATAGTTAAAGTAAATATGCATTGGCATATTTCTATATGATCATTTGCCTAATAACTATTTTATACTCCCTTGGGTTCTTTTTTTAAAGATTGAGTAGTGTATGGTGGGAGGAGCTGGATACAAACCCCTCTGTTTGCACTGTATTAGGTGTGGATTACCACTGCATGCATAAACAAAGCATAACAAACATGAAGAAAAAAGAATAAACTAGCACAATACAAAATTATGAACATGTGTTTACTACATGAAAACATCTGGCTTCATTCTGTGATCTTATTCATGCAATAAAGCAATGGTATAATTAATCTAGGAAATCAAACAATGTTATCAATTCGGCAAAAGGAAATAACCTTCAGATGTAGCCAAAACCAGATACTCTCCATGCAGCATTCCCACGAGTGCAATGGTACTTCACTTATTGTAGTTTACCGTGCTTTAATAATACAATAAGCCCAGTGAAGCCGTGGTTTACAGTGGATTAAACCACGGCTTTACGGGGCTTATTGCTTTTATAAAACGGTTATTCCATAGATGTAGCAAGGTTTCACAAAATAAAACAAAGCAAATAAAATGTAATGATATTCATAAAATCATTATTCTTCCACCAAACAATGTAGTTCCTCAGAAACGGTTGTGGTTGCAAAAAAGTGGTTGCCGAGCAACACACAGACATAAACAAAGGTGTAATTTACAACAGCTTCGAACGCAGCTCAGCCAATCCGAATCAAGGACCGGAGCTATCCGTTTTATAAAGAACGGTATATCATGGTACTATAAAAGTAAATAAATATATAAATAAAAATACCATTTAATACTAGTTCAATTGTCAAACAATGTGGTATTAATATGATATTGTGTCGCATATGGCTTAGTATTGAGTAATTTAGAAATTAGACCGTCGTTTTGTCTGTTTTTGCTCCACAAATGAAAATAATTCTATTTGGAATTGATACACACAATAGAGGCGTTATTTCAAAACTCAGTGTTTTAAATGAATTGATTGAATGATTCAATGACTCACTGATAAATACAATCACTTGTCGCCACCTGCTGGTGTATTTTGTCTGTTTTTGCTCCACCAATGAAAATAGTCCTAGAAGTCAAAACAGGATCAACTGTTTTACATAGATCATGATCATAAATACAATCACTTGTTGCCACCTACTGGCATAATATCAGAATATTAGAACTCTTGGAAAACAGCTTGGCCAATCGCATTTTAGGATGAAATAAAGTACAGTGCACATATCACATATCACCCTGTAGCCCTGTAGACTGGTTGCCCACTGAAGCTAAGCAGGGCTGAGCCTGGTCGGTACCTGGATGGGAGACCTCCTGGGAAAACGTCTCGGGTTACTTATGTAACCATGGTTCCCTGAGTAGGGAACGAGACACTGCGTCCTCTAGGGGTCGCTATGGGGAACGCCTCGTCGTGACTCGTATCTGAAGCATACATTGAAAAAACACCAACTCGTTGGCCGGCGACAGCCATGACGTCACTACCGGTGCGACTACAGTATAAATCGGTGCCGGGAGCTACACATCATTCACTTCTTCGTCTGAAGCTTGCGTCCGCAGCATGGCAAGAAACCTAGAGGACGCAGTGTCTCGTTCCCTACTCAGGGAACCATGGTTACATAAGTAACCCGAGACGTTCCCTTTCATGGGAACTTCGAACTGCGTCCTCTAGGGGTCGCTAGGGGGAACGGTATACCCCCGCCGCCATGCTGAGGGGAGTGCAAGCCAGAACCATGGCGAGCACTAAATACCAACTCTACCATATTGCTATGGGAGTTGCCCCTGGAACGTTTAGACGGCTGTCAGTGACGTTATAATATTAATATTTTAAGTGATATCTAATATACATGACTACCATATCATGTAGTAATTTGGATGTTTTTGCTCCACTAGTGAAAATAGTCCCAAAAGCTGAAAGAGGATCAATGGTTAATCAACAAGTTGTCCGTCTCCAAACAAAATAATAGCGTGACTGAATGAATCAGCATTTTGAATGAATTGATTGAATGAATGATTCAGTGACTCACTCATACAGTCTCTGGCATAATGTTGTAACCTGCAGAAAGGATCACTCACAATCCCTATCACATATCAGAACTCTTGGAAGACTGCTTAGTTAATCAAATTTGAGGATGAATCTATGTGCTGAGTAAATATTCATATTTTATGTGATATCTGATACACACGACTGTCATATTATTAATTAGTATTTTGTCCGTTTTTGCTCCACCAATAAAAAATAGTCCCAAAAATCAAAACAGGATCAACCACTGCACTTCTATGGACAAAATAGTTGCGGCATTACATTGATCAATTGATTAAATGATTCAGTGACTCATTCATAAATACAGTCATTTGTCGCCACCTACTGGCTGAGAGTTGTAACCTGCAAGTATCAATGACAGTCAGTCCCCACCAATCAGAACTCTTGGAAAACAGCTCGGCCAATGGAATTCGAGGAGGGAACTGCTGCGTAATTAGTTATATTTCTATTTTTATTTATTTTATTTATTTAGTAATTTATCAGACGCTTTTATCCAAAGTGACTTACAAACGAGGACAACAGAAGCAATCAATTGTAGTATTAAAACAGCTAAAAACAGATCCAAAACTAAAAGCAAAAAATTTTAAAAATACAGAGATTAAATAAAAATGACAAATGCATACAACAGAATTTCTAAACTTAACATTTAAATGAAAAACTAAAAATAAAGCTAAAAACCATTCAAAATATTCAAGAACAAAAGGTAAAAGAGTATAATAATGATAATATAAACATAAAACTAAGCCAAACTACATATGTGTATGTACAACCACACACACACACACACGCACATATATATATATATATATATATATACACATTTATAAATTCAATATATATATTATTTCATTTCCATTTAGTTTGTTGAAATTAAAATAACTCAAATGAAATAAAACTAAAAACTTAATAAAATACCTATACAGACATAATCAATTCAGACATAATTGAACTAAAATTAAAATAAATAACAAACACAAATAATACAAATCAAATGACAGTATATAATGACTTATATGATATAAGAAGCATGACACATATCAGGTACCGTGTAGTATTTAGCTGGAACTCCAAGGTGTTTCAATTTATACCCTTGGTTGTACCATCTAAAAACAGTATTATCATGGTAGGTCCCTCTGTAACTTCTGAAAGTGAAATATTGGGTATTTATGAAGACATGCAAGCATGTGTCTGTGACAGTAATGAAGTGTGTCAGTCTCCTGAGCGCTACAGAGAGTTAAAGTCCTCCTCAGACATTCCTATGCAGTGACACCTCTGCAGCAGTTATTGTGCTGGCTCCGCTGCAGTGTCTGCTACTGCTGCCTGAGAATGACTGACTGACTGACTGACTGAGTTTCCCGCCTCCACCAATTTAAACGCAACTTTGTTGCTGCGGGACTCTGCAAACTTAACAGTCAATTTCTGAGACCAGGATGAAGTTTCTCTCAGTTTCGCGTGAGGCGGTTTTCTGGTGACTTGCTGCAACGGTGAGTTGCTTCTCCTGGTCCTTGGCACGTGTTTATGTTACGTTTGTAGTGTTAAATCTTGTGTTTATCTGAATTGACTACAGTTGAGCGTCAAAACGACGTGTTGGTTGATAAATTGCGTTGTCGGATTACAACAGTCGTAATGAATGAAAGAAATGGGCTACAGCGTCTTGCTACTCGCGTGTATTCATTCACCTCAGTTGTTTTTATTTCGTGTATATACTGTGGTATAATATTTACTTTGTAGATGGTACTATCATGAATACCATTGTATTGCTATAGTTTGTAACTTTTTTGCTAGTAAAATCTTCTCAGTGTTTAGGCAGGTGTTAAAGGTTTGACTGTGACAGAGCGGATGTTTCTATTAAAGGGGTCATATGATGCTGCTAAAAAGTACATTATGTTGTGTATTTGGTGTAATGAAATGTGTTTATGCGGTTTAAGGTTAAAAAAACACATTATTTTCCACATACTGTACATTATTGTTTCTCCTCTATGCCCCGCCTTTCTGAAACGCGTCGATTTTTACAAAGCTCATCGGTCTGAAAAGCGAGGTGTGCTCTGATTGGCCAGCTATCCAGTGCGTTGTGATTGGCCGAATACCTCAAGCGTGTGACGGCATGTGGTGATGTTTTTGAGTCGCGTGTGACATCACGATGATGATCAGTTTTTTAAATTGCATGTATGTGAGGAAATATTTCAGCGAAAGGCACGTTCTCCCAAAAGCACAGTGAGACATTTTTCTGTCCCCCCCCTTTTCTGCCTCTACAGGCTCCCCTAAGTCTAGTTTGGTGAAGTCAGCTTCTAATGGAAATCCTATGTTGCTCTAGTAAAGTGCTGTGACTGAGCTGACCAGCTCTGTAACCTGATCTTGCATGAGTGATCCTGGGGTTTGGGCTCTTTAGGCTCAAACTCATACAATCCATTTTCATTTACCAGCCTGGAAAATGTGAATAGATGGAAAACTCGTAGGCTTCACTTCACATGCCACATTGTTTTTATGATAACTTGGTGGAGAAAGACTTTGAGGCGAGTAGTATTCGGTTACTGTTCTGGGATCAGAAGGGAACTTTTGCTTGGCTGTAAACAAGCCTGTAATCATAGACCTTTGATCAGTTATGACAATACTCAGTATTCTCTTCTAAGAATTTGAACATGTTTTGCATAAAATGCTATGGGTGTGAGTAATCAGAACAGACTGTTTCATGTGTTGTGAAACTGAATCTGGGTTGACACACCTGAGCTTCGTGTTGCTAAACAAGAATGCCTGTCAGAAGACATTACACACGCACAAATGATCAAGATCATTAGACTGTACATTTATTATATCAAACACTTGTTGATTTAGTGTCAACAAGTGTCTTTCCAAGTGTTTAGACATGCCTGCAGTGATCTGTGGATTTCTTTGATTTTTATTTTTTATTTTTTATTTTTTATTTTTATTTTTACAAATTGTCAGCTTGAATCTGTATTTGTGTCTGTATTAGCTTGTCTGTTTTGCCGCTGCTTGTTTAGGGCTTATATAATTTTTATTAGTGTGTCATCTTTTCATTGAGGCCTCAAGGAAAGCAGTCAAAGACTTTTATTTTAGCATTATTTACATACTATTATAGTATTTATTCATATTTTGATTTAGCTTATATATTATTTTAATGTTTATATTTGAATTTAAAGTTTAGTCATTTTTAATATTTCTAGTTGGCTTTCATTTATTTAAATTATTTTTATTTGATTTATTTTATGTTATTCTTAGTAATTTTGGTGCATTAACTTGTACTTATTTCAGATGGCTGCAAGGCCACATTTCTAATTTTCATTTGACAGTTTTTAAGTTCAATTTGTACATCTAATAGACTATTTATTTTTTATTTTAGCTTCATTTCATTTTATGAAAACAGTTTGTAAAGTTTTGGTTCTAGATAAAGGCAAGAATAGCCTACACTACATGACTGCAGCCCAAATTATTGCCCCGATTTACAGTCTGGATGAGTCAATGCTAGTTGCCAAAATTCACAGTAGCCCCTCACTGCAGAACACAAGATCCA
Source organism: Sinocyclocheilus grahami (assembly GCF_001515645.1). NCBI lineage: Eukaryota > Metazoa > Chordata > Actinopteri > Cypriniformes > Cyprinidae > Sinocyclocheilus > Sinocyclocheilus grahami. The sequence continues at coordinate 1,799,188 of NW_015505432.1, forward strand.
GGGGGCAGGGTTGGATCCACATCTAGGGGGTGGAGATGGGTGGGTTTAGGGATCAGAGGGTGGAGACGGGTAGGTATACGTAAGGTGGGAGGAAGTTGGATCTGGATCCAACCACGCCCCCTAGATCTTGTGTTCTGCAGTGAGGACCATCTCAAAATTCATGGCCAGTCTACAGATTTTTGGAGTTGACTGATTTCACATAAAATTATATCCTGTATGATGGGCACAGACTCAGATTTTTTTTAGCTTCAGATTATGAATTCGTTTAGTCATTGATATCAACTATGTTTGATATTTTGAGCCAATTTTAGAACACATACGTATGTTGTCATGTATCTCCTATTAATGAGGCACATGCTCTGTGTGAGTTTGTTTGTGTTCAGAATGACTTGGAAGTCTGGTAGTGTGTGATCCTCAGTCTATAGTGTACAATTATTCTCTGTAACCATTCATAAAGTTGCCAAATGTATGATGCCAAATGTTTTAAAATGTGAACAGATTTCAAAACATTAGGTGTCATACACTTGCCGACTTTGTAAACTTGCCTTTGTACACTTGCCGACTTTGTTCCAGCCTTAACTGCAGTAACATTGGTCAGTCAGAGATCAACAACAGTTGACCTAGTTCCATTTATGTTGGCTGTTAGCTTAGATTACCTTAATCTGAATTGACCCTGCATGTATGTTGTCGTTGATGGCATTGTTTACCCGTCCCGCACATAAACTTTGTTTTAAGATGAACTGTTCCAAGTCTGGATGAGGCTTTGCTCCAGTAGCTGCCTGTTGCACGGGAACAGAATCAAGCTAGCACAGATAATTAGTTTGTGCTGGCTTCAGAAAAGAAGGGGAGAAGGAGGGGGTGCGGAGGTGGATTTGGGAAGGTGGGAATTCCCGTAATTTCCAAGCGTTACAATGGCCTCATGCCTCAACAGACACTCATCCCCACCCTCATTTCTGGAGGCTCGATATGCTGCCTCTTTATTGCTACAGTTCATAGTTTAGATAAGTAAGAGGTGTCTTTGACAAGTTCAGGTATTTAGGGCACAAATGCATGTAACACCCACTGCAGGCAGGCTGACATAATCAGATACGTCGGTCGTTGGCACATAACCATGACATCAATAAGGAAAACAGGAAATTACCATGACAGATTGGATGCAATCCTCATAATGTAACATATACAAATAAAGGCTTGCAGTACTTCTAGGCTTTAACAATTTTTAGAAGAACTATAATTAGTTGTGTTTGCTAAGAGAAGCATCACTATCACCATTACGTATTAAACCCCTTTTTGACCAGTATGCAACCCGAACACCCATCAGCTGCTTAACAACCGGACAGAATGTAAAATAAAAAAAAAACAATATTTTTTTATAGTCAGGCTACCTCATGAATTCATGTGAATATATGACAGTTCGTCATAGAGACAAGGGTGTGTCTGGTTTATCTGTTATGTGATCTCATTCCACAGCAGGCAGGAATGCATATGTTATGTGCTTTAGTAATGTTGGAGAATGTATTCTGGGTGCAGATAAAGACAAAACATGTTAAGTGGCTTCTGATACAATAGCAGTACTCATCTTCTGTCCCAAACACAGGTATTGTTTAACTTATTCCAAATCAGACGATAGTTCTGAATGGAAAACAAAAGAAAGGGATAACATTATTCACACATATAATTTCTTTCGGGCTAAAGCTATGAAAATTAGAGCTGCACAATTCTGGATAAATTGAGAATCAGGATTCTGAACTAAACAAAATAATGTATGACAAAATATTAATTTGCTGCAGTCTATTTAAAAGTGTTAAATTAAAGGTTAGTTTACCCCAAAATGAAAATGATGTCATTAATTATTCACCCTCATGTCGTTCCAAACCCGTAAGACTTTCGTTCATCTTCGTAACACAAATAAGATATTTTTGATGAAATATGAGAGCTCTACCCTCCCATAGACAGCAACACAACTGTAATGTTCCCAGGCCCAGAAACATAGCAAGGACATCGGTAAAACAGTCCATGTGACATCAGTGGCTCAACTTCAATTTAGTGGAGCTACGAGAATACTTTTTTGTGCTCAGAAAAGAAAAAAACACACTTTATTCAACAGTTCTTCTCCCCGAGTTACCCTCTTCCGCCATTTTGGGGAGTACGCAATTTCAGTTGCTTGCTGTCTATGCAGGGTCAGAGAGCTTTCAGATTTCATAAAAAATATCTTAATTTGTGTTCCGAAGATTCGGGTTTGAAACGACATAAGGGTGAGTGATTTTTGGGTGAACTAACCATTTAATTTGAATGATTAAACATTTTAATATATATATAAATATTTACACGATGCAATCGATCGACACAAACGTTGTTTGAAGCGCCAGTTACTTTCAAAAGACGACTTGCTCTATTTTGATCCCATAGACATCAATGTTTATATCCGAACTATAAACTTTTATCCCAGTATTTCTGTGAAAATATGAATGACTGTAAGACAGAAATAATACTGTGTTGTTGAAAAGACTGTTTATGATGCTGTTTCTTACTTAAACATAACTGTCTGCTCTCTTTGTCAGCGGCAGCGGGAATGCTGTTTCGAATGTTCCAATATGATTTTTTTCAAAGGTTTAATAGACACAAGTGAATCGTTGCCAGAAATTGTCATCACGTGGGTGTTTGAATCGAGATTGCGATCTTTTAACAATTAATCGTGCAGCTCTAATGAAAAAGCTTTTGCTTTCAGATTTAAAAATGGTTTGATGACGACTGTTTATTGGCAAATGCCACTTGCATGTCTCATGAGTAAATAATGACCGAATTTTCTATTTAGGTGAACTGTTCCCTAATTTTAGGTGGATAAGTCTATGGACATGAATGACACCACAAATCATGAATCTTCTTGCGGAGAGTGTGCTATTACTTTCCTAAGTGATTTAGCGTACGAGTTCCCTGGCAGATGATAAAACAGGAACAGAAATCCTATAAACTTGTGTCGAAGGAGGTGCCAGAGCCAGAACATTCTAGCAACACCCTAGCAACCACCCAGAACATTTGATCTAATGACTGCTTTAAGGAACACTCCACTATTTTTGAAAATAGGCTCATTTTCCAACTCCCCTAGAGTTAAACAGTTGAGTTTTACCGTTTTCGAATCCATTCAGCCGATCTCCGGGTCTGGTGGTAGCACTTTTAGCTGTAGCTTAGCATAGATCATTGAATCTGATTAGACCGTTAGCATCTCGCTCAAAAATGACCAAAGAGTTTCTATATTTTTCCTATTTAAAACTTGACTCTTCTGTAGTTACATCGTGTACTAAGACCGACAGAAAATGAAAAGTTGCGATTTTCTAGGCCGATATGGCTAGGAACTATACTCTCATTCCGGTGTAATGATCAAGGAACTTTGCTGCCATACCATGGGTGCAGCAGGCACAATGATATTACGCAGTGCCTGAAAATAGGCTAACTTCCGTCAACATAACCAACGTGACAACCTGCTTGCACAGGGAGCGTGCTGGGGGACTATTTTCAGGCGAAATGAGCCTATTTTCAAAAATAGTGGAGTGTTCCTTTAAAACACCTTAGCAATACCCTTGGATCCACCAATCACATCCCTTATTTTAAGCAGTGGCCAATGTAATGGTTGCTCAGTTTTGCACCACTTTTTTTCCACCACCAGTTTTTTTTAAGAAAAATATTAAAATGTAGTGTTTGTAGAACGTCAGCGTTGATTGTTTTATTCAGCCTGAGAAATACATTGTCCCTACACAATATTTGCATTGTTATAGTGTCTTTGACACTCTTCCCTTTCACCAAGCCCATGTCTGATTACAAGCACTCAAGTGCTGAGTTATGAAAGAAGAACTCCTCACTGTGCTAGCGCAGTGATTTATTGTTGACTGTGTGGGTGTGAGAACTGAGCCATGTTTGAAGACTCTGACTGGCTGAATTCACCCTGAATCAATGCAGCGAATGCCCCCCTTTAATCTCATTCATCCGACCCCCTCTAAGCGAGGCTTTACATTCCAGAGACCCGTGCGTTTTGTATAGGACTGGGGGGGCTGAAGCCTGTAGTGAGATTTTGGACAGCTGTGTGATTTCCTGAGAGGGAGATATTATTGTGTGGATGTGAATTTTCATTTCGTGCTGTCAAAATGTACATCCTGTCCTTGAAATATTTCTTCAGTGTTTTAAACATTCGGTTGTGGGTGAAGTGCAGTTTTAACAACTTTCCCAGATAGCACCTAGTAAGACACAAAACAGCTTGGCTCTGATAAGGATTGAGAAATTTTCTAGCCTTGCCCAGGCCAAGTAAAACCAGTGTGTTGAGTTACAGTATGTTTATGTTCTTGCTCTTGCATTGTCATATTTCTTCATTCATTCTGAGAACATTTTCAGGTCACTTAAAATACTGCGTGGAAAGAGATGTTGTTTATTGAATTTTTTTGTTTGTTTGTTGCTTCCTCTCTCATCTAGTGTTCTGAGGCCCTGAGGTCTTGGGAGAAGAGGTTAAATTTGGGAGGGGCGAAAAAACTGAGAAGACACAGCCGTCACTGATCCCAAGGCCATCATCTTAGGAGTAGTTTGCCAGAAGCTTGTCCTCGGTGTAAGTTGAGCAAGGAGGACCTGTCAACAGGTGCCTAGTGATATGAGGGTTCGTGTGGCGAAACAGTTGCATATTGGCCTCATGAGCTCCATGGCCTCCGACAGGGCCTCCGCTGTGCTGGGAGTGAAGAGCCTTGGTAAGGAGACTTCGGCGAATAATGGAGATGCTCTCATATCCGTGAACTACGGCTTGCCTGAGAACGAATCCCCTCAGTTTTCATTCGAGACTTCAGAGGGGGACTCGCCATGCACAAAGTGCAGAATGCGGAAGTCTTTGGATACTAGGTCTAGAAGTTTGGATTGCTTAGACGAGACCTACAGGTCCAAAAGCTGCAGCTGTGGGGCTGCAAGGCACGGGGAGGAAGGGTTGTACGTGTGCCAGATGTGTGGCTTTTGCGATCCAGTGGAAAGCGAAGAAGGCTGCCCGGAAAATAGCTTTCCTCCTAGAAGCTGGGGAACGGTGCCCCAGCAGACGAAAGCAGAAGGGTTTTCTTCTGATGTTACTTGCCTTGCTGGAGAGCGGCCAACATTGAGTGGCTCGGATGATGAACTGTGCCAGATGGAACTCGTAATCGGCCAAAACACGGAGAGCCTGCCGTTCTGCGGGCTGGATTTGAGGCGAAACAGTGTGCCTGTATCCTCACCACAAGGGCCTCAATGCACCAATGGCTGCGGCACTGCCGTGAATAACAAAATGCGTGACAGAATGGACTTTGTATGTGCCGTGTGCCATAAAAATGGCTTCTCTAGTTTGGAAAGGCTCAACAGGAAAAGCAAACCCATGTGCTCTCAGGACAGATGCCTTAAGAGGTCCACGCCATTCAGGTTGTCTGTACCTGACTGTAGTGACAGCGAGGGCTCTGTGTCCGATAGCGAGTTTGTGCGTAACAAGAAAGAGCGCTCTACTGTCCTGGTCAGGAGGTACCTCAAGAACAACCAGAAGATCAAAAAGACAGTGTGCACCGGCACCAGAGCTATAGTGAGGACTCTACCCACCGGTTGCATCTCTGACAGAGTCTGGGTGTCTGTTTGTGGGAAAACATGCCACCTTGGTGATGAGGCGAGAGGATACAGCAGAGCTCTTCAGGCCATCCAGCTGCAGGTTTCCAGGGCCCTTCTCACATACCCAGGGGTCAGGTTTGCCGAGGTAAGGTCAATTTCTCTTCTCACGGTATGAATGCTTCCTTTATGAACTGCTGGTTATTCAGGTGTTACGTTAAAGCTCTATGAATGTGCTTCTCTCACAGTTGGTGCCACAGTTCCTGCACTGAATGTTTGTTTGTGTTGTATCTCATGTTTTGAAATAAGAATTAACCCTGCATTCTTAGCTTGATTCTTGAGTACATAATTAGTGGTTCTTGCTATTGCAATTGCTCATACTGTATGTATAGTTCTGCAATCTTTCTGCATTTTCAAAACCCCTAACTCTTAAACCATTTGTGCTACAGGCATGAATAATATCTCAAATCATGTGGCTTGTTGAGGAGAGTTATGATATTGCTATTACCAAGTGATGAGGCTTGTGTTTTTTCCTGGCTGACTTAACCAAATAAAAAAGTACCCTAGACTCAAGAAGGGACACTTGTAAAGTGTTTGGGTTGTTTGCTAGGTGCATATCTTATGCAGCCATCTAGCAAACAACATGAACACTCAATGCCCTAGACACTACCCAGAACACTCTAATTATGTGCTATTGAAGTGTTCTAGGTGGTTTTTGCTGCAATACCACATAAAGCGTTACAGCTGCCCTTCAAACAAATTCTTAAAAAAATGCATTTCAAATCCTGCCATTGTTTTATAAATGACCTACATCTATCATTTCTGATATGAGACATGTACTGAAAGAAACAAACTTAAATTTAAGAATGAAATTTAGTCAAATCTACTTAACTAAGTTTAATGTAAAATTAACAAAGAGAATAAGTAAATTTAACTTGGCCAGTGATAGTTTGAGTAATTTCATTTTACTAAATCTTTTTTGTACTAAACTTTACTCTATAACAGTGTAGCACTGAAAAAGCCATGCTATTAAAGCATTTTTTCACTTAGAAACATCTAAGTAAACTAGGTAGTAGACAGCTAGTTACACTTTGTAGATATGTCTACAGAATATAATGAACCCCAGATGTCGCAAAACAGCAAGTTACTAAACCTTCAAACTTTAATTTCTACAAGCTTGAATTGAGTAATGATATAGAATTTACTTTTTATTTTATTTTTTCCCCCTGAACTAAATTATTTAATGTAGAAATTACATTTGTTTTTCCATAGTATTTACTTCACTGCAGAATCATTTTTATTAGCGTGGGATAATCATGGAACAGAGGTTTTAAAGGCTACAACAGGATCTGCATGTTCATGGGTTTAAATGTAAAACCTACAATATTTTGAAATTAGTTTATTCTATATTCCATTACTACATTTTATTGAAACTTGCCATTTGTTAACTAAGCCTAACCTAGTTTCTGCTAATGGAAAACAGGAAATTACTGTTGATTTTTGACATGATGTGGAACATCCCAGACGTCTTTATTATCTGACAGCCTTTTGTTCATATTCCTTGGTTTCTATATTATATAACTTGTTTGCTGTTGTACATTTCAGACTTCTTTTCAAATAATTTTTTTTTCAGTGAATTCAACTAGACCATGAAATATTTAATATAATGTGTCATTTCTTTTTTACTCATTTAGTGGATGCTTTTATCCACAGTAAATTACAAATGAGAAATAGCACAACCAATTTATTGTACAGGGTAATTATATTAGTAGTGCTGCAATACCAAATTGCAAGAGTAAACCGCAGTGAAGCATTTTTTCATGGCAATTCTGTCATTTTTCGTGGTAATTGAAATGGTTCCAGTCTATTTAACAAATGGACACACCGGCCAGCACTTAATTTTGCCCGTAATTTGATGAATTACGGGCAAAATAGGAGGAAATCTTTCTTTCCAAGGAAATTCCTTATCCTGGAGCTCACAAAGCTCAAGTTGGTGCAAGATACAGAAACATTTCAGCTTGAGGTTTTTCTGACAGATGATTTAGTGGGCGACTGCTGTCTGTTTAAGCAGAACTTCAGATCTATTATGCAGCATATTATGCCTGTGCTTATGCAGATGTTTTACTAGTAGACTTGTAAAAAGCACTGCTTGTTGTGTTAAGGGCCGTTCCAGTGCTGTCTGGTTTCTCCTGCTGGCTGGGACAGTGGAACCCTCTGTTTCAGAGCGTGCAGTGGTTCTCGCTACACTAGCTTAAGACATTAAGACTTTATTGCCCCTTTGAGGCACTAAACCCCTGCCTCCTTCACCTTTTTATTCATTCCTTATAGGTGAAAAATGAGTTCACTGAGTCCAAGAATGTAGAAATACGTGTGCTGTAGTCATTGCTACTCCAGAAACCAAACTGTTTTGTGTTCCACTGATCTGTTATTGGTGTATTGTTTTGGACCCACAATATCAGTCTCAACGGCAATGTGGTTTTCTGAGCAATCTGAGAGCGGCCCAGCATTGTCTGATATTAGAAAAAAGGAAGGGTTAAAAAGAGGAAAAGATAGGATAGAGAAAGACAGCCTGATTCTCTTTTGGTGGTTTAATAATATTGCATCAGGATTCTCTAGAGAACTGAAGTCTAATATGGAAAGCGCATACACATCCCTGTGGACTTATGCTGGTGGTGACATGAAGCACGTCCTGTGGTTTCATTGCGCCATCATTTATGGATTGCTTTATTAGGCCACTCTTTTAATAACACTGTCTTTAGTGTTAGTGAGGTTATTTTATTGTCCAGATTTGAATATGAATTGGCATTTGAAGTACTTTGGAACTTTGTGTTTTGTATTCTGGTGTAAGTAATTTTTTACATGCCAGCTATATATAGATATATATAGGGATGCACCGATATGAAAATTTTGCCCGATACCGATAACCGAATATACACACTATAGTAATTTTGAGGGATGAAATGAGGGCTTGTTTGCAAAATTGCATATTTCTTTCAGTTTTTAAATATTTTTTTCTTGATGTTAGGTTTGTAATTGCTTTATCTGCAAATTTTGAATGACGGGAAATATACTTTTGTTGCGCAAGCCTGTCACCTCATAAAAGGGTTAAAAGAGCAGTATTTCACTGGAAAGCTTTATAGTGCTTCTTTATCAACAGTACACAAAATACATACAAACAAATTGTACCGCCGCAATGAACATGTAATTATGACCACTTACAAAGCCAGGACTCAAAGTTTTAAAAAACCTGCAACTCTTCATCTTCAGATGTGAGACTGCTGGGGTCAAGCGGCGAGCATGTAATTCAGAAAGTTTCCCATGGGATATTTGCCTGTCCGTCTGGACTTTAAAAGAAATGACAGACTGCTCCTTCTAATTAAGCTGAGCTTGTTCTTTTAATGTGTTCTTAAGCTTTTACTGGTGTTTGCGCACGGCCTCAAATGTTGACACTTGAGCAAAGAGCTTCCCACTCAGGAGTGTGTTTTTAAGGCAGGCCTTTACATGGCATCCAAGAGGCATCTGCTAATCGTCTCCGTTTGTGATTATAGCAGCAGTAGGGAGGAAGTGCAGAGTTGAAGCTCTGACCTCCCCTGGCCTTGACCCCTTCTCTCGATGGACACCACAGAGGATTCAGACAAGCTTATGAGATTGCAAGTAGGGGATCGTAACCACAGTGTTGTTTGTGGTTTATACGACAGCCATGAGATTATACATGGCTTGTGCTTGTTTTTCATATGAATGTTTAAATGGCCCCTACAAAAGAAAGAAAGTCGTACGGGTTTAGAATGACCAGTAAATAATGACAGATTTTCACTTTGCATGAACTATTCATTAAAAATGTTGTTTGGGTTGGTGTGAAACGAGAGAATATGTTGAAAATGGAATTTACTACAGCCCTCTGTGGTATTAAAGGAAATGAGCCACATCGGGGTTGCCTGCCCCGCCACAGGAAGATAAACACTGCCTTGTGATTGGCTGATTAGCACCTGATGGAATGAACAGCAGGGCCAGAGATCTCCAAACAGGTAATGACTAATGACTAAAAGTTCTGTCAATGACCTAAAAAAAAAAAGAAGAAGAAAAAACATGCAAGAAGGTAACAGTGTGGACTAGAGTTTCCTTCGATTTTAGTTGTTGAGGTAGTTGTTCTAAAGCTGTAGTTTCACAAATTAAAATACAGTGTACTGGTAAGATTATTAATACAATTTTTAACAATAATATAATAATAATTATTATAATTATGCAAGTATATATTATATATATATATATATATATATATATATATATATTATAATTCAAGTATAGCGCTTTTCACGATACAAATCGTTGCGAAGCAGCTTTACAGAAAATTTTAAGTTTCTAATTTGAATTATCATCTCTTGATAATCTTTAACCAGTTTGTTTGTCTACAAGAACACTAAAATCAGACTTCCCAGTGCTTATGTTACACAAGGCTGTGAAATTACAATTTATGAGAGCACACATTTACTTATTGCCTCGCTCTGCTTGCTTAGCTGTAAAGCTGCATTTGCATTACAGTGTCATAAAAGCAAATAAAACAGCATTCAGTCATGTTGGACGGATATGCCATTGGAAAAAAATAGCTTATTACTGGTAAAAGGACTCTATGAATCAAAACAATGGAGCTATCATCATGTAGTAAGTGTTGCTACTTTTTCCCCCCAGATATAAAAAAACCATGATATGGTTAACAAACAAGTGACAAAATGATACACCTCGACTCATTCCTCTCATTCTTGGCAAAACAAATCAGCCTCATAGTTATTTCTTTCATAGACAGAGACCACCTAGAGAGTCTCGCAATTCACAGCCCAAACCACATCATATCCTGACTCAGACCTTGGAGAGACTGGCAGGTAGTGATAAGACCTGTCTAACTCTCACTAGCACACTGATGTCAGTGAGCAGAGCGGCCATCTACACGCCAAACAAAACACAGGACGAGGCTAGGGGGAGGGGCACGGTGGCCATGATACCGCACACAAAGTGCCTTGTGTTTCTGAGAACTCAGGACACACAATGAGCCATTTAGAGGAGTTTCTTCTACACTTCATTCTCATAAAATCAAGGGCTGCAAAGCGGGTGTTCGTGAACACTCTTCTGAAACCTAAATTGACAAATTTGACACTATACGGTCTCATGGACTTCACACACAGTGACCATATCAAAGCTGCAAGTTCATATCAACTGCACTATTTAATACAGGTCAATATTTACTCAAAATTCTTAGGAACCTCAATCGCTCAGTTGTAGAACCGTTATCAGCCAATGCGGATAATCAGACTTATTATGGATAATTTGTTAGGCAGATGTATTGATGTATCACTACTTTGAACCTTGAACTGTGTCAGTGAAGCAACCAGGAGTTCAAAGCGGTTTTGTATTTGATAGACTAAAGTTCCTAAATCAAATGACTTTGCTAAATAGCTCTAGTCTGTTGAAACAGAAATGGACAGAACAGTCAACAGGGAAGCAGGTGCTTATGAGAAGAGCTCTCAGAAATATCTTGTTGGTGGGCTCTGCTCAAACTCAATGTTTGATTAGCTCTTGTAGAAGTGGAAGGGATTCTGGGTACAAAACACACCTGGCCATGGTCTGAATTATACTGTCTGTACAAATGTGTAGCTGAAAAGCTGCAGAAGTCAACATAACTTAAAATCACTTTCGATTTTGTTTCTGTTGCCTCAATGAAGCTTTTCCATTATTAGTTGTTGACATATCATTTTTGTTAGCGGATAGTGGCAGCTTCATTAAGTTCTTTCTTAATCTCTATGTTAAAGGGGTCATATGATGCGATTTCAATTTTTCCTTTCTCTTTGGAGTGTTACAAGCTCTTGGTGCATAAAGAAGATCTGTAAAGTTGCAAAGACTAAAGTCTTAAATCCAAAGAGATATTCTTTATAAAAGTTAAGAGTCAGCCACACCTACCTAAAACGGCTCGTTCTAACACGCCCCCACATGTCTACGTCACGATGTGGGAATATTTGCATAACGCCAGCCAAATGTTCACGCAAAGAAAGAAGGTGTAACTTTTATTCTCGCTGTAGTATTGTTGTTGCCGCCGCCGTCATGTCGTGAAGGCGCTGTGTGTTTCGTTGTGAAAGTGAAACTACTTTGTTTGGTCTTCCAAAAGAGGACACAACTAGAAATCAGTGGTTAAGTTGTATTTACAACACTGTTCCAGAACACTTCAACCCAAATATTCAGATGTGTGCAGCTCATTTTTGAGCAGTGTAGAGTAGCGCTTGTTGTTTGTCATTTCTCCGATCACAAATGCAGACATCGCTTTGTTTACGCGGCGCGATGGAACGCAATGCGTAAAAAGACAGTATACAGTAAGTCATTATAATCCGTAATTATGTCCCCACTGGATGCAACAAATGCGTCGTTTATAATGGGTTTTAATGTTTCTGTCTCGTCGCTCCGGCCGGGACACAGCATCACCGTATGTGGAAAATAATGTGTTTTTTCAACCTCAAACCGCATAAACGCATTTAATTACACCAAATACACAAAATAATGTTCTTTTTAACAATATCATATGACCCCTTTAATAGCTTTATTAATATTTTATATATTAACTTCTATAATTGTGAATGGAAACTACAACAAATAACCTATAATTTTTGCATTTCCATTTGCCCCAAAGAGCAGAGAAGAGTGTTTCTATGATTTTAAATTCCATTTTTAATTTTAATGCCAAAGTAATATAGCACAAAGTATAATGTTATACATGTAAATTCAGTTTCTTAAAAAATAATATAAAAACCTTTGTTAGATTTACAATGTTAATAACTGTGGAAATGTGTCATCACAGACTGTGAAAAGGGTCTATACTGTTGATGAAAATGACAAAAATAACCCTACTAATTATTAAAAAAGCAATCATCAGTTTTTTGAAAAATAAAATTTTTAAAAAAGGAGTATGATTGTTTCAAATGACCCAATAGTCAATAATGGCAGGCATTGGCACTTGAGTGAATGAACACCAGTAGACTGAATCAATTTGCTTACAGATTAATTAATTCAGCCACATACTATATGAGATTAATCAGATATATACAACATAAATGTAATATTACAACTTAAATCTGCAAAAGTGAACACGTCTGTGCTAGTTAGAATGTGTAACTGCACTTATGGACATGCTCTTCCTGTAACAATGCATTAAAATATGGGCCTCTAAAGCACAACGAATGTTCTATTACAGTAGTGTTAAATAACAGATTGACACTAATTTAGACGTCTTGCACTTAAAGGAATAGTTCACCCAAAAATGAACATTTTGTCATCATTTACTCACCCTCATGTGGTTCCAAAACAGTGTAATTTTTTTCTTATGATGAACACATAAGAAGATATCTTGAAGAATTTTGAAAAAACAAACAGTTATTGGTCCCCATTTACTTCCATACTAGGGAAAGAAATACTATGGAAGTCAATGGGGATCATCAACTGTCTGATTAACAGCATTGTTCAAAATAAAAAATGTTCAACATAAAAAAGAAACCCATACAGGTTTGGAAAAAGTCCTCCATAAAATGTGCTACACACATCTGAATATTTGGGTTGAAGTGTTCTGGAACAGTGTTGTAAATACAACTTAACCACTGATTTCTAGTCATGTCCTCTTTTGGAAGACCAAACAAAGCAGTTTCACTTTCACAATGAAAAAGTGTCACACACCGCGGCCTTGAGTAAGCGGAGACCGGAGGCATAGAGTGAGCTGCGGCATAGAGTATGCAGAGGCCGACTTGAGTGAGCAGAGGCTTGAGAACAGTGCGGCCGGCAGATTCGACGAAGGAGCGTCCGGTGGGCTTGCGGCAACCACATGCGACGACCCCGGGCTGTACTCCGCTTCGTCCACGGTGAAAGCCGATCTGGCGATCCACAGCGTGAAGTTGATGTATTCACTCAGCGACCAGCACGGATCAGCTCCAGGCATGACGAAGCGGATATCATCCTCTTTTGGAAGACCAAACAAAGTAGTTTCGCTTTCACAACGAAACACAGTGTCTTCACAACATGGCGGCGGCAACAACAATACTACAGCGAGAATAAAAGTTACGCCTTCTTTCTTTGCGTGAACATTTGGGCGGCGTTATGCAAATCTTCCCACATCGTGACGTAGACATGTGGGGGTGTGTTAGAACGAGCCGTTTTAGGTAAGTGTGGCTGTCTCTTAACTTTTATAAAACTCTTATAACTTTGGATTTGAGACTTTAGTCTTTGCAACTTTACAGATCTTCTTTATGCACCAAGAGCTTGTAACACTCCAAAGAGAAAGGAAAAATTGAAATCGCATCATATGACCTCTTTAAATATTTGAAAATACTTCTTAAATATGGTCATATACATACGCAAATGCAAGGGAAAGCAAACCTAACTCTTAGGTCAAATGCAAAGCAACATATTCAGTGACATCTTTATACCAGCAAAAACATTGAGCTAATGTTCTAATTATTAAATCGAGTAACTTGGATTTTATTGAAATACCTGAAGGCAAATGAGTGACTCATCTTACGAGCTAATTCACTCTAAACTGCAAGTAAACAAGTTTCCCTATTGATGGTGTTCAGACTGAAATGCTCTAATCTTGATTGATGGTGGTTATCCCATTCTGCCCTCCTGAGTGTTTTGTCTTAACCTGTTGTTTGTATTGTCCTCAGAGGTTTGCCGGCAGTTGAGGGTGTTACTCTGGGAAGGTGTGGTTTGCTGTTGTCTGTCAGGAATGTGCATGGCAGGCTGCTTTCAGTCCCAGCTGGACCAACAGCTCAGATTTTAGGCTGCTGATACAGACTGTTGCTCCACTGAAAGACAATAGTGTGTCTTTTCTAGCTTTTGTCGTGCTATGTGCTGTCTGATCTGTTTTTTCATGTTTTTTTTTCTTCCCAAAGGTCAGATGAATGTGTCAAACACTGTCAAATGATACATAATAGATTATAGCAGAACCAATATATTGTGTGTAATAGTTGATTCATGATTAATTCATGAATTCCTCCAGTAAATTTTTTTCGAATTTCAGAAATTTGTCTAATTTAAAAGAAAAATCTACATTCGAATACAAAAACGTTGCATTCGAATTTTAGGTGTGCATTAATGAGGCAGCCTTATCAGTGGCGCACGAGATGCGATGACCATGTAAGTGCCATTGCATTATAATGTTTTTGTTAGCCTATCCAGTTGAAGCCACTAGATGCGGCGCTGCTGCGTTGTTAATTGCAAATATTGGGGGAAACGAGAACATCAATGCGGATCTAGTTTACATCAAAACTGAAACCAAGCCATTATGCACATTATAACATTATGCACTTTTTTCACAGATAGTCATGTTATCTTATGCTTTGAATAAATGTGCATTAGTAATAATTTGCTCGATGCGCCCTCTTGTGACCTCAGGAGAGAAGCCAAAAGCTTTTTTTCACCCTAACAGAAATTATGCATTTTAAGTTTTTCAGCCATTTTGACAGCCCTATCCTCCAGCAGGCTGGGAAAATAGATGGAAATCAAGTTGAACATGTTTGTTGTCATGTTCTCAGGAGGGTAAGCAATCCCAGCGGTGAACTGTGTGTGTCATGAAAAACAAACACCCAGAAAGGCCAAAGGCACATGCTTTCCACTGCAGGGAGAGTACATTCTCTTTCTCCAAACCTTACTGTTTGTGAGCTAGTATTTCATCTCATTCTGTCTTTGTAAACTGACTTGGTATATATTGTATGTAGTATATTTCCACAGCAGTAAAATATTGCATAAAATTATATTTGCCATTAAGAATTGGAATGTTTACATCATAAAAAAAACAAGTTATCATCGTCGCCAGATCTGTACGGTGAAAAAAGTATAATGTACTGTATAGATGATTATATATTATTTAAATATAATTGTACATATAAATGATTATTTATATTATATATTTTAATTAATTCAATGTAAATGATATATTAAAAATATATAGAATTTTATATAAAATTTAAATTGTCATTGTAATGTATCCAGTGTAATGTAGTAAAATTGTTTTATAGTATTGAGAATATAAACGCCAAGATAAAATGTTGAGTGGTAATTTTTTGGTGAAAATTTGTTTAATTGTCATGAAAAAAAAAAATCCTATATACAAAATATAATTTTTTGGTATTTTTCATTATATTCTTTTTTTATAATAATTTTTTTGGCTTAAATCTGAGTACTTATTTAGGCCCAGGTAGTGTTTTTTTTTTTTTTCTATAAATACTGTATTTTTCTGTGTTCATAACTTGTATTACTGTCAACCTCTGATTTTAGCATTCATCTGACTGAACCTTTATGATGTGGTTGCTGATTTCTGCCCCCTAGTGTGGACCTGTGATAACATGATTCCTAAAAAACTCATTTATGTGTGGTATTTGGAAGAAATTTTTTTTTTTGCAACATCTAATCTTTGTACTTGGATGTATCCGGTAGAAAGTCACACCAGTGTTGTTTCTCAGCATTCCTGTCATGTACAATTGACACAGAACAGTCACACACCTCATCCAAAATCAACACGCAATTGTGATGCACATTTCCGCTAATGAATGTCTGTACGTTGCATGTTCTCCATACCATTCATTTATTACAAGTAAACAGTCTGGAAACATGTCCTCATTCTTTATTATTTCTACATTTTTCAGTAATAGAGTGCTGTAGTGATGATGTATTTTTCACCCTGGTTCCCTCGACAAAAACCCAATAGGTTTTTTTTTTTTTTTGATTATTGCAAAACATAAGCTCTGTGACCAACAAAAGTTTATGAAGTTTTGTTCATCATAATGACCTTCATAAATGAACACGACATTTATGAACATTGAAGTGTAAATGCTGTCGACAGAAGTAAAAGGCTAAACATTGGCTTTAAAGTTAAAACGAACCGAACCACAGTCGCATGACTTCAATGTCCTCACCATTAAGTTTCTGACTCTCTTTCTGCCCTATAACCAAGTTTGAGTTTGCAAGAGTATAATTATGAACAATGAAGCTGTGAAAGCAACTAGTGAGTAGATGAGTTTGCATGTGTGATGACTTTTAAAAATAATTGAAATAATGCTTCATTATTTTTAAATACCTAAAACACAGCCAAAAAACCCATTCAAACACCCCACTGACTTCAGGAAGATGGAAGTGAAAGTGCTAATATGATAACTTGATTTTATGTACAGTACTGAAGTTCACATGTATGCTGAACACTCCTTCAATAGCTGCTCCAACGTGGCCATTAAATAACAGAATTTTTTGTTGCATTGGAAATAATGAATCACTAAAATCATCACATTAATTCAGTCCACTGTGTCTGGATCTGCTGGATCTAAACTATAGGTAACAGATCAATGATCTCCATGAGCTGTGCCACTTGGAGGCAGTGTTCTACAACTCCAGTAACTGGCAGTGCTCTGAACCTAGAGAGAATATTCCAGGTCTTTCTGCTTTGTTCATGTATTGTGAGACAGCTACCGCTCGTGAAATGAACTCTTGTCACTTACTCCCCAAACGCTCAGGAAATCATGGTTGCTAGTTTGCCATTCATTTAATTCTTGTCCCCCTGAAGGAGTTCAGAGTGCTACTTGACATCCTTTTGCCATGTTACCTAATCAGATGTTCATTAAGAACATCATTTTAGAGGTCATGTAGGCCGATTCTTTTTTTTTTAATTCAACAGGAGCATCTGCATTAATGGCATGGATTCAGGTTACAGTATCTCCCTTTATTTTTTGCTCACATTGTGTTTGTAACCCCCGCTGTCTTGCAGGGAGATTCACTTGAGGTCTCTGCTTATAAGGTTGATATGGCAACGGCAGGCAGCGTTCGTTAATGACAGGGATCACGCCGCAATGAAACGCACAGGTTCTGCCGTGGCACAGCCTAATTAGATAATTACACAAACAAGAGTTGTAGTCTGTCGAATGAAGGGTTGAGCGGCAGAACATTTGCAGGTACATATAAGATAATGTTGTCATGTGTGCCCATTGTTTATTTGAAAAGGTAAATATTGTTTAAAAGTTAAATATTAATATAAATATATCCAGGTTGAATTTAAAATATAATGAAATAATTGTAAAAATAATAAAATATATATATATATTATAGTTAATGATTAATACAAAATAAATTATATATAGTGTAATAAAATGATAAAGTTAAATTATTTTTGTCAATTTCTGTCATTGCTCAAACTCTAATTGGTTAAATGCTGCTAATAAAAGCATTTGTGACCAAGCAAATAATAGAGAATGACTTGTTTACAGCATTTAGATTAGCTTGACCAACTGAAAAGCAATCAGAATGCACTGCATATAATGTATTATATAACTGTAATTTTCATACACATCAATTTTATTTCAACCTATATTTTTGTCTAACACTTGGAGTCATTACAGCTTGAAACACTTGCTTGCCTTTCATTCCTTTTTACTTTCTTTTTCGGTCCAGTCTCACATCTTTGGTTGTAAGAGCACTAGTGAATTTATGTGGGCAGCTGCTAATTTGCATGGTTTTTGAATATATTTGATCATTTCGTGTTGGCCCGTGACACTTGGCTGCTTTTGATTGCTCTTACTCGAAGTGTAAGTGCATTATGTTTCACGTGTTCTCGTTTGGCATCTGCATTCATGCGTTTACAGGCACGATCTGATTATATGCTACAAATGCCTTAAGAATGAAAGCAGGATTAGAAATCACTTCAGCAAGAGTTGCCTGCCAAGCAAATAAACAGGAATGTAAATATGAAGTCAGTGCAGTTGTCATTTGTCATCGGGATAGTCTGCTTGAAGACGTTTCTCCTGTGTAAGATTGTATCTGCTTCATTACCTCCATTACCACGGCCCATTTGCCTCATATCCAAATAAGGGGAATCGAACACGAACCAAGACATGGTCCCCTCGGTCTTACTTAAACTGCTAGCTCGCTCTCTGTCCCTTGCGCGCTCTCTCTCTCTCTCTCTCTCTCTCTCTCTCTCTCTCTCTCTCTCTCTCTCTCTCACTCTTCCTTTGGCATCTGTATTCTATGAGGAAGAATGAAAAGACACTACTCATTATTAGGGAACGTGGTTGACGATGCATCACCTGGCCCGAATGGGAATTTTTGGAGACAGTAAGTTGTTCGAGGTTTTTTTTCCCCCTTAAATATACTGTACTTTTCAAAAGTTTGGAAACGATGGTTTTTGATGAAGTCTCTTATGCTTACCAATGCTGCATTTATTTGATCATATATGCAGTACATTATTGCGCATTATTACAATTTAAAATAACTGTTTTCTATTTGAATATATTATAAAATGTAATTTATATGTGATGCAAAGCATAATTACTCCAGTTTTCAGTGTCACATGATCCTTCAGAAATCATTCTAATATGCTGATTTGTTGCTCAGTTATTGTTGATGCTTAATAATGGTTCTTATTATCAATGTTATTATCATCATGTGCTGCTATTGTACTATTGTGGTTTTTCAGGATTCTTTGAAAGAATTAATTTGAAATGGAAACTTTTGTAACATTATACGTTTTTACTGTCACTATTTTGATCAGTTTAATGCATATTTGCTATATAATACCAGTAATTTCTATTAAAAACAATCACACGCATACCCCAAACATTTGAATGGAAGTATATCATGGTTTTTGCATAAATATTAGGTAGAACAACTCTCTTCGACATAATAATGAGAAATGTTTCGTGAGCAGCAAATCAGCTTATTAGAATGATTTCTGAAGGATCATGTGACACTGAAGACTAATGATGATGAAAATTCAACTTTGCAACACAGGAATAAATTACATTTGAAAACATATTGCAATAAAAAAAGCAATTGTAATACTAATTTGCAATATTAGTGTTTTTGCTGAGCACATAAATGCAGCACTGGTGAACATAAGGGACTTCATTAAAAACATTTCAAAACAGCAATATTTCCAAATTTTTGTAAGCATTATATATATTCAATATACCTTGGATAGATGGATTTTGGATGATCACATGAGTGCTTTTGTTTTAAGTGTCTAGTTTGGAGTTTAGTATTTAGGCATTGCACTTCTGCTTGTGCTTTGTTATAATTCAAGTTAGTAACATGATCTTTTTGTTGTGAGGCTGCAGAACAGTGTTTGGAGTGAAAGTTTCAGTGTGACATCATGAGAAACAGGATGAGATAACAGCATCCCGCAGAGAACCTAATTTCTCCCTAATAAATGCATATTTGCTATATAATACCAGTAATTTCTATTAAAAACAATCACACGCATACCCCAAACATTTGAATGGAAGTATATCATGGTTTTTGCATAAATATTAGGTAGAACAACTCTCTTCGACATAATAATGAGAAATGTTTCGTGAGCAGCAAATCAGCTTATTAGAATGATTTCTGAAGGATCATGTGACACTGAAGACTAATGATGATGAAAATTCAACTTTGCAACACAGGAATAAATTACATTTGAAAACATATTGCAATAAAAAAAAGCAATTGTAATACTAATTTGCAATATTAGTGTTTTTGCTGAGCACATAAATGCAGCACTGGTGAACATAAGGGACTTCATTAAAAACATTTCAAAACAGCAATATTTCCAAATTTTTGTAAGCATTATATATATTCAATATACCTTGGATAGATGGATTTTGGATGATCACATGAGTGCTTTTGTTTTAAGTGTCTAGTTTGGAGTTTAGTATTTAGGCATTGCACTTCTGCTTGTGCTTTGTTATAATTCAAGTTAGTAACATGATCTTTTTGTTGTGAGGCTGCAGAACAGTGTTTGGAGTGAAAGTTTCAGTGTGACATCATGAGAAACAGGATGAGATAACAGCATCCCGCAGAGAACCTAATTTCTCCCTAATAAGTTCCAGCTTCACTGCATAGTCACTGCATGTGTGCTTGTAGCTTTATAGTGCTGGAGGACATTCAGATGTTCGCTGCTCTTAACCCTTCTGTTTTTACCCAGAGGCCCCTTTAATATCTCAAAAAGCATACTTAACGTTTGAAGCATCAGGATGATGCGGCATGACTTTTCCCTAATCTTACGAGAATGGCTTATAGCAAAATGTCAAGTTGATAACATTAATCACACATCTACTTGGTGTCTCTGCAATCTCAGCTGTATCCACCCACTCCTAAAAAATATTTTATTTGATTTATGCGTTGTATATCAGTCCATGTGCATGTGCGTGACTAATTTGTGGACAACCAGAGGCATAAAACTGTAATGCTATCTAAAAGGTTTTAAATAGGTCAGAGGATCATTCTAATAGAACTTAACGAGAAAATTAGAGGTTAATTTCAAAATTACTTTTATTATTAATCTCAAAGGGATAGTTTGCCCAGAAATGAAAGTTCTGTCATCATTTACTCACCATTGTCAAGTGATTGAGCTCCAATTTTGTTGGGTTCCCAGTGTTCTTTAAAATATATTAAATAATTAAAGACTTTTTTGGTCATATTCACAGTTATATGCAGGATGCAACTTGCATTGAAATGTAAACCTGGTCAGCTGCTTAGATTGTGGATTAAATATATAATAGTTGGCAAAAATTGTAAAACTAATAAAAAATAATCAATGACAAAAAAGGCTTTTAATTTGCCAAATGTACAGAAATGCGCAAGAATATAAGGAGTACAAAACGTGGAGTATGTTACAAGGCACACACATTTAGAAAGTCATCGACATAGTGTTTGTAATTGAAAGCAGAATTGTCATATTAGGGTTAACTATCCCTTGAAAGTCAGTCTCAGCAGAACCCGAGGGTTAAAATGGACTTTTGCTCTGCCTTTTCAGCTGAAGTATAAACATACAGTACAAATAGTGTCTGATCTCTGGCTCTCTCTTCTAGTGTTTGCCTCATGCACAGTCTTTGCGTACACGTGCTGCAAGCGCACAGCCAAACACACAAATGCACAAGCCAGGGAACTGAGAAAAGTGATCGAAGAGGGCATCCTGGGGTTTGTTGAGACGTCCCTATGTGAAATTCAACAGGAGATTATGAAGCGCTCGGGCCCCACCTCTCTCTGCCGTGTGCCAGAACAGCATCAAGTCCTCCTAAGACATCAGGGTCATTGAATGCTCCTTAACGGCCTGAACCTGCCTCCAGGCTTACAGCAGCCCAGTGGCCACATCAACGCTAAATCTCGCACGTGACTCTTACACAAGAAAAGCTGCGGTGGACTTAGTTTTTAGGGGCCCAGGGATCAATCGAAGGTTCTGAGGTGAATTTGCAAGGAGTTCAGTGAGTAACCTAAAGGTTTTTTAGTCATTTCTGCTTGATAGTGTTAAACTTTGCATATTTAGTTGGAGAATGTAACTTCTAATGTCTGCTTATTTCTGTCAGTCAGAGTTTATTATTAACCGTAGGCTGAATAGGAAAGGGACATGGATTGTTGAAGGTTCACTATTGAAATGTAAGAATCCGTTAACAAATCTGCAAGATTTTCAATTTAGACGTCATCTCCATTTAGTTGAGTCTTGAGATTTGAATAGGTTCACGCTGAGCTCTAAATGTGAGGGAGACTATCAGCAATCATTGTTAAGTGTGCAGTTTGCTGAACAGATTTAGGGTCCCCCTGTGGTTCAGTTGAATTGTGGGAACTGGCCTCTCTATTGTCACTCAGTGGTGCTGCTCAGAGCCGTTTACGGTCTCTGTATGTGTCTGACAATAACAAAGCATTTTTGGGGTCTTATGGGTGTCAGACGTAAGCAGCTCTAGCATGATGGGCTTTGTTTCTCAGTATGGCAACAGCGGTGAAGTGATGGACGGTCCATTCCCAGCATTCCTTATCAGAGGTTAAGAACTTTAGATCCCATTTTTCATTGCTTGCATCAGATGGGTGTAACAAATCTTAAAGGGGTCATATGATGTTGCTAAAAAGAACATTATTTTGTGTATTTGGTGTAACGGAGCGACGATTCAAAAACATTAAAACCCATTATAAACGAGGCATTTGTTGCATCCAGTGGGGACATGATTACTTATTATAATAACTTATACGGTCTTTTTACGCGTTGCATCGCGCCGCGTAAACATAAAACCATGTCTGCATTTGTGATTGGAGAAATCGCAAACAACAAGCGCTACTCTACACTGCTCAAAACTCGCGTTTGAATCGTCAGTGGCAAATTCTTTATATATAAAAATCGTGCTTACAGTCTTGTGAGTCAGAACAGCCGGCATTGTAGTCTACTCTCCCAGGATCAGGAAACAGTCCTCCGTAAAATGTGCTGCACACATCTGAATATTTGGGTTGAAGTGTTCTGGAACAGTGTTGTAAATACAACTTAACCACTGATTTCTAGTCGTGTCCTCTTTTGGAAGACCAAACAAAGTAGTTTCGCTTTCACAACGAAACACAGCGTCACACATGGTGGCTAGAGTGAGTGGACGTCATCTCCATTTGTTTGAAATCGCATCATATGACCCCTTTAACATTCTCATTCCCAAGGCTTTTTTAAAAGCGTAAATCTAATGTTTTTTATTGAGACATATTATAAATGTTTGATTAAACTATTGACTATCATAAAATTACAGTAGCGTGAAAAGTAGTTAGTTTTAAAAAACATGTCTGTATCTTGACCTTCTTGTCTGTGACAAAATCTTTAACATCAGATTTAACATTAACATAATGTGATGCATATGTCAGTCATACACAAATGAAGCAGGTTTATGGCTAAACATTTGAGTTGTAATTTTGTTTTCATTTTTTAATATTATAATTTTTTTTTATATATTTTAATATTATTAATAAAGGCTTATTTGTTAAAAGAACTACAGAATCACAAAATGTAAACTGTTTAGATAAAATAAGGTTTCAAAAAAATATTAAATAAATAAAATATAAAATGGCTCATATATTATTTAGTTTGATCTACTGAAGTCGAAGACCAACATGTTCTGAAGGGTAAGCACCTCCATTGACCATTTGTTGTAAAAGGCTTTAAAGGGGTCATATGATGCTGCTAAAAAGAACATTATT
>NW_015505432.1:1822792-1908392 GCF_001515645.1 Sinocyclocheilus grahami
TCCTCTTTTGGAAGACCAAACAAAGTAGTTTCGCTTTCACAACGAAGCACACAGCGTCTTCAGGACATGGCGGCAGCGGCAACAATACTACAGCGAGAATCATAGTTACGCCTTCTTTCTTTGCGTGACCATTTGGGTGGCGTTATGCAAATCTTCCCACATCGTGATGTAGACATGTGGGGGCGTGTTAGAACGAGCCATTTTAGGCAGGCGTGGCTGACTCTTAACTTTTATAAAGAATATCTCTTTGGATTTGAGACTTTAGTCTTTGCAAATTTACAGACCTTCTTTATGCACCAAGAACTTGTTACACTCCAAAGAGAAAGGAAAAAATTAAATCGCATCATATGACCCCTTTAAAATAGCATTTTAACCTTTTTATGTAAAGTGCTCAGGGGTCAAGAGACTAAAAAACTCACCTATGTAACAAAACCAAAAGCCAAAATTTGCTACCAAACATAACAAACACCTGCTTTTCTGACAAAATAGGATACCATAGGTTCCTCCCTTGTTGCACGTAGTTGCTCCTGCCAGGTGCGTAACGCACGGACAGAATCGTTACGTTTGACAGCTGGAATCTCGTGAATGAGACCAAACCATAAACAGTCACGTTTACGGCAGCAGAGAATGTTAAAACTGGAACTCTGCTACGAGCTCTGGAACTCGTATCGCTCCAGTCATGTTTCCATAAGTGATTTTCCTCAGAAAAAAAACAATATTCCATGCGTATGCTTCTCTTCATGCTTTCTGAGGCTGGGTTGTTTGTAGGATACTGGAGAGCAGGAATAATTTTTCCACTGTAGAGTGCTTGATAAATGGCGTGGTCCTTATGCAGAACTACTTTACGTAACATTGGTTCTCTCACCATAAGAAAATCTGTATCAGCAAAGATATTTGTGTTTCAGGCTATCCAAACAGAATTAATTGATGTGTGATTGGCCGAAGCCAGCATTGTCTGAAAAAGAGGACAACACTGGCATGGACGCAAAATATTGAGTCAGTTCTGAAGAAGGCCAGACATCCATCCAGTGAGAGGGAGGCGGGGGGTCATATAAGACTTCAGATCAGGACGAGATTTGGGATGGCTCTCTGCCTAGATGAAAGGCCTGTCATAATGAAGAAAGTAAAAGTGGTTTGTTTTCCGGTCAGTCCTGCTTTTAAAAACTCTTCCAAACAATAAAAAAGGATCAACATAATCTGTTTTTATTAAGAACAGTTTAGGTAAGAACAGTTTAACAGACCTGAATAAATTTCTCAGGTCTGAGAGTTCTTATGTTCTCATTTTCATTCTTTTGAAAAGTAACGATTATAAGTCCTGTGAAGTTCTCCATATTGTGGCTTGTTCTTGTGGAAACCTTATCAAAGAGTTGCTGGCACGACTCTAACCTCAACACATGATTGTTCTTGGCAGAATGTGTGTCACGTTTGATTAATGCATTGAGGAAGTTATTTGTACGTCCCTCAGGAATATGGCTGCTGTATAGTCTGCTTTTAACACAGTGAAACTGGGGGCGACTGTGAGGTTTTAGCTTAAACACAATAACTAGGATTTATTGGCAAGTTCACCTTTCAAACTATGTCACATTAGTTTAGTAAGCTTTCACTGCAGAGGCAAAGTAAAGGCCCTGATATACTCGTTCTTCGCTCAGGGGTAGAAAGGGGTTCAAAAAACGGTTAGCAAACATCCCAACGCCATCCACACTGCCTAGAACTGCATTTAGATGAATTTGTGAATATGTGCTGCGTTTTCTCAATAACAAAATAAACACAACAAACATTTCAGTGGAGAGAAAAGAGCAGTTAAGAAAGCATCTGATTATAGCGATGTGGATATGTTTGCACCAACTCTGCAATTTGGCACTCCAGTCAAGTCAAACAATGTTTATTTATAGCACTTTATGCAATAGATTGCTTTAAAGCAAGCAGCTTTACAGTATTAAACATGAAAAAAACTATGTTGGTTTAGATTTTAATTAGAATCACTCCAAATGAATGTTGTTTTGACCGGATTTGGATGGAATGACGTCACACTAGTTTGTTCTTCAATTTAGCTTGAAGTATATTGAAGCCTTAATGCTCTTGTAACATACCTATGTTTGATCTTTGTGATCTAATTATTTATTTATTTATTGCTTCTGGTCTGTTTATTTATTTATACAGAATTAATTTTATTTATAAAGAAAAAAAATCCTATAAAAATTCTTTCATTTTTATAATTGGCCATTATTTTCAGGATACTGTTATGTTTTTAATTGAAATGTTAATTGTAATTGGAAAATCTTACAGAGGTCAACCAAATTAAGAGAGAAAAAAGTTGTCTTAGATAACATTATCTTTTATCTGAAATTACGTCACACCAGTTCTTCGATTTTGCTTAAAGTATAATTTGCTTAAAGTGTATATATATATATATATATATCTTATTTTTAATTTGTTTTTATTTTTTTGAAGTTTCCGATAGCATGTGAAGACAGCAGAGAAGCGCTCTCGCTCAGCTTGTTTATTTATTTATACAGAATTAATTTTATTTATAAAGAAAAAAATCCTATAAAAATTCTTTCATTTTTATAATTGGCCATTATTTTCAGGATACTGTTATGTTTTTAATTGAAATGTTAATTGTAATTGGAAAATCTTACAGAGGTCAACCAAATTAAGAGAAAAAAAAGTTGTCTTAGATAACATTATCTTTTATCTGAAATTACGTCACACCAGTTCTTCGATTTTGCTTAAAGTATAATTTGCTTAAAGTATATATATATATATATATCTTATTTTTAATTTGTTTTTATTTTTTTGAAGTTTCCGATAGCATGTGAAGACAGCAGAGAAGCGCTCTCGCTCAGCACAGTGGAGTGCATCGTTTTGTTAACTTTGTGGTTTATTATTTTGAGTCGTTTTGGACACGGTAACACACGGCCCTCTCACAATATATTGCTTTACAGATCTATTACTTTTGCCGCTCAGAAATGTTCACGCAATCATGCTGCATGTATCATAATTTCCGCGCTCCGACACTACCAATCCAAAGTGAGCCGTGCTCTGCCCCATCTCTTCCAACCAAGCCAGGGACGGCTAAACGAACCGAGCACGGCACGGAGCGATCACACTAGTCAAACGAACTGGGCTTTGGGGAGTCAAACGTACTCAGGCATGGCTAAGATTGCCTAGTGTGAGTACACCCTTATTCTCCCGCATCTCTACCCGCCTGCACTTGCCCATCAAGTGTTGCCCCGCGCCGCACTCTGCTGCGTTGGGTCCCACGATAGTGCAGGTCTCTGCTCGGAAGGTGCCTGTGTTATAATGTTATGATCGAGGCTCTGGACTCTGAGCATAACTTGTTTTTCTATAACAAACTATAAAATATTTTCTATAAAAACGTTAATGCCCTGGCAGTGGCAAATAGCTTTGGTTGTATATTTAATTTGATTACATTAATGTTATAAGTTGAGATCTACAAGAAATATTTTAACTGCTACTATGTAAAAGGAATACTGTTGTAAAAAAGCAACTTATTTGTTTAAAGTGTTTGCAAACCAAATGTCATTGCACTTTTGTTTGTATAGCAGTACTTTAAAAATGAAAAAAGTGCACGATACACTACTTTTGAATTCATTATAGAATTTTTGCATAATCATGCGATTAATTGCAAAGTTTTAATCGTTGCCCAGTGCCCAGCACTGATTTTTTTTTACACTTTTGCCATATTTCTTCCATTTCTTTCTTTGTTAGAAAAAATTATTCTTTAACTTATCAGTAAAAAAAAAAAAAATCACTATTTCCCTTTTTTCCCCTATTATAATTAGCTATTATTTTTCTATGGCATTAAATAAGTTTGTTTTAGATTTTTTGGTTACAGTTGTGTTTTAATTAAAATATTAATTGTAAATGGAAAGTCCTGCATAGGCCAACCCAATTGAGAGATACAAAAAATTGTCTTAAATAACAGTATCAGCATCGGCAATTAAAAAATCCATACGTGCGAGTCATATCTCCCAACAGATACATATAAAAAAGTGCACGATACACTACTTTTGAAATCATTATAGAATTTTTGCATAATCATGCGATTAATTGCAAAGTTTTAATCGTTGCCCAGTGCCCAGCACTGATTTTTTTTTTACACTTTTGCCATATTTCTTCCTTTTCTTTCTTTGTTAGAAAAAATTATTCTTTAACTTATCAGTAAAAAAAAAAAAATCACTATTTCCCTTTTTTCCCCTATTATAATTAGCTATTATTTTTCTATGGCATTAAATAAGTTTGTTTTAGATTTTTTGGTTACAGTTGTGTTTTAATTAAAATATTAATTGTAAATGGAAAGTCCTGCATAGGCCAACCCAATTGAGAGATACAAAAAATTGTCTTAAATAACAGTATCAGCATCGGCAATTAAAAAATCCATACGTGCGAGTCATATCTCCCAACAGATACATACATATCTCACATACACACTGGTCCCGATTTGGCTCCTCTTCACTGTAACCCTAGACCACCCTGCTTGTGCCACTTCAAAACACTACTAACTCACTCCAGCTGAACCTCTTCACCTAGCCTGTCTGTAACAGCTGCAGCGATTGGGTCACATGAGACCTTGCTCTCAGTGTGCTAGAAGGATCCTCATGTCACCCTGTTTCGACTCTGAGGATCCGTGCTGAGTCATTATGCCTAAGGGCAGCTCTGGGTGAATAAATCAAGCCCACTTCCAGTCAATAGCAACGCTGACAGTTTGCGCTTCATTAGTGGTAGATTAATGCACAGCGTTGCAGTTAAGGCGAGATACGGGATATGACGGGCTGCGGAGTAAATACACTGATTAGATGCGTGTCAGGTGGGCTGTGTCACTGTTGTCAGGGGCTTTTTACAGAGTGGGAACAGAACAAATGAAAAGAGGGCTTGATTAATGTGCAAATTCTGCTTTATCATGCAAATTAAATGTTCAGTCAGCTGAATTAGATTTTAGATGGGGTGACAGGAGACGGCATCTTGTGCTTAAATGTTTCAGTACATTGCTTAAAGAGATAGTTCATCCGAAAATTAAAGTTCTGCCATTACTTACATGTATCTCTATGTAGTTTTGTTTTTCTGTTTTGTTCTTATTGTGGTATTTAATTTTACTTTTTGTTTTGTTGTGTTGTCATTTTGTGTTTTGTTTGTTGTTTTGATGTCTTTTCTGTTTTTGTTTTTCGTTTTTTGTTGTTTTGTTTTACTTTGTTGTCTTGTTTGTGTGTGTGTTGACTTTTGTCTGCTGTTTTGTTTTCTTGTTTTTGTTTTCATTTTCTGTTCTTGTGGTGTTTTGTTGTCATTTTGTGTTTTTGTATTACTTTTTATTTATTTCACAAAAAGGGACAGTGTACAGTAATAAACATTCATGAATGTAAATGTACCAATTAACCCGAAGGCTAGTTTTCATTGGAAAACAGAAAATCTGTTTGCAAATAATAAATAAAGTTTAAATTAAGAAATATAGTCACTTTGTGAGATACTGCTGATAATGAGAGTCACAGTTATGGGATATTCAGTATAGACGAAAAGGTGAGATAATGTCATATTAGGAGATACACAATAGAAATTAGATATAAAGTCATAATAACTGTTTTATTTCTTTTAAAACAGGCTTCCATACTAAATTGATTTAAAATGAGAATATTATGCAATTACATTTTGCATAGTTGTTGTGCACCCTTCAGTTTGTTATGCGTTTGAAGCCAGCAGGGACTGGATGTGCGGAGTACTGTACTCAGCTGCTGTGTGTCAGTCATTCTCAAGGTATTCCGGCCGTTCCTGCGTGTCTGCGGCCTCAGAGCCGGACTGAGACACACTGACCCTCCCAGCTAGAGTTTCAAGACCTTCAAGAATTGACTCTCTCTACAAAGCACCTGCTATAGCTTAGTGGCTATAGAGAGCCCAGAACAAGACAGGGTCAACGATGAAGCTCTGACAGTCTGAGAACCAAGAGTCCCAAACTGAGCCTCAATGGGATTCTAATGGCCTGCTTAATGAATGTTTTTTCCCAGTGAAATCTGATTAGATAATCATGACATAATGACATCAGACACTGAAGTGATTTCATTTAGGTCCTGGTTAACATGATAATAATACAACTGAATTTGACACATTGATGGTTTGTTTGAAACCAGTGTTATATTACATGTTACGAAAATGTTACAAAAAACGAAAGCGAAGTTCTGCCCAGAGACTGTCACCACCTCCATCTTCACAGGGCAGTTAGAGGTGACTCACACACCTGCTAGCGCTGTGGTCAGATGGGGACATGCCAGTGAGAGAGAGTCAACGCTCGATCATTAATGTCAGTGAAAGGACTGAGAAACATGTCATCCTTTAAAAGTATTTCTAAAGCCACACACGTTCTGCAGCACTGAAACATGCCAGGTTATTATTTTCCTAAGCTGACAGTTTTAACATGAACCAGCTAGCAACCATCTAGAAATGCTGTAGTAACCACTCAACCCCATAGAAATATATAGCAAAATATTAAAAAAGATCTATAGCAACAACCTGCACACTTTAAAAAGATTGGTTCTTTATTGATATCTGTGGTTCC
Organism: Sinocyclocheilus grahami; assembly: GCF_001515645.1. Classification (NCBI taxonomy): domain Eukaryota; kingdom Metazoa; phylum Chordata; class Actinopteri; order Cypriniformes; family Cyprinidae; genus Sinocyclocheilus; species Sinocyclocheilus grahami. The sequence goes on from NW_015505432.1 coordinate 1,829,358, forward strand.
ATGAAGAATATTTTCATTGGACAAAAGGTTCTTTATAGTGAAAAAGTAACTAAGTACAGGGTTTCTTCGGGTCTTATAAAGGTCTTAAATTAATAAAGTCATGGCATAATTGTTGACATCCTTAAGTCAGGAGGATACAATTACTTGAGAGACAAAATTAAGATATGAAGTTTGAAACTGAACTGAATAAAACTGAGATTATGCTTAAAACAAGAACAAATATCTGGGCTGTGAAAACCTGTTTTCCCTTTGAATTAAGCTGATTTCCGAGTCCATTAGCAGATATTTGTTCTTGTTTTAATCATAAACTCACTTACTTTACATACGTTTCTGTGAAAACAAAACTTCTTATGTCATGTTGCTTCTCAAATAAACGTATCTTGATTTAAGAATGTTTTAGACATTTCCACTGGAAACAAGTCAAAGTAAATTTTTTGCAGTGAGAATAGAAGGTACAGTAAAAGTTATTTCCATATTTTAGCATTTAGGGTCAGAGCTATTCAACCCATACGTTTTTTTTTTCTTTCTTTTTTTTATTTTTAGTAAAATTAATAAAGTAATGGAGAATTGGTATGAACAGTAGTGTCACTAATACAACTTAAAGTGTGCTCCCTAGACATTTACATTTAGAGAACATGTATTTCCCTCAATTTATTCTTAAATTTCTTAAATTTACCTTCATAAAACCTGCAGAAACCCTCAGAGCAATTGACTTGCTAAGCACTAATAAGAATCTTTCATCCTGGTTGCTGTGGCAATAAGCTCCTTTATCCTCGGTGGCGAGGGTCCAATTAGAGACGGTACTCATCTCATCCTTGAAATATTGCATCTGCTGCTTGTTTTTCTAGGGCTCCGAAAAAATTGACATTAAATAAAAATTAAAAATAAATTTTTCTTGCTGACGTATATAAAAGATTTTAATATATTTTATATGTGAGGAAGAAAAATATATTTTTATTTAGGTATTTATGATTGCCATTTTTGTACAAACTGCACACTACATTTTTGTGTGAAAAAAGTGACAGTAAAGACATTTATAATGTTACAAAAGATTTCTACTGTAGTAAATGCTGTTCTTTTAAACTTTCTGTTCATCAAAGAATCCTGAAACAAAATTGCTGTAATATGTTTTCCACAAAAATAATAAACAGCAACAGCATAACTGTTTAATAATGAGCAATGTTTCTTGAGCAGCAAATCAGTATATGAGAATGATTTCTGTCTGAATGTGAATCTGAAAACTAGAGTAACGATGCTGAAAATTCAACTTTGCATCACTGGAATCGATTACATTTAAAAAAATATTCAAATAGATAAGTTTTGTTTAAATTGTAATAATGCATACTATATTACGGTTTACTGCATTTTAGTTTAAATAAATGCAGTCTTGGAGAGAAAAACAGATTTCATCGTTTGCAAATATTCCAAATTTTACTAACCCCAAACTAGTGAATGTGGAATATACAAGTCAAAATATTGTCAGGGCAAGTAAAAAAATCTGAACCTACTGTAAACAACACCTTACTGTTATTTACACATGCTTCTTTCTGGTTTTGTTCTTGCATTATAAACGACCTAAGTGAAAGGTCTTCAAGGTCCTGTGCTTCGCTTCGCTTTGCTATGTCACGTTGCATCGCAGCTGAATCCATTTATCTAATGAAAGTGGTTTAATTCTCATCAGAGCCGGTGCCGTTTGGAGAGAGAGGTGTCAAAGAAGCTGGGTCAATGGTTTCAGAGGAAGGGCACAGACAACAGCTGTAATGACTTTCCTGGAATCAGCTGGCAGAAATGCAGTCTGGGATCAGTAATGGTGAAATAATGGCTGCTCATTGCAGAGAGAGGAGAGGTGCACTACGTCAAAGATAGGAGTAAAATCACCAAACCTCAATAAGGATAAGTTTAATCGCAAGACCTGGGATTGTTCTCCATTTCTGCTCTTACTGGGCTGATCATTAAGCAGTTACTTGTTCAGAAGAGAGGTCTTTTTTTGACTCTTATGGCTTCCTGTTGTTATCATCTTTTATTTTTGACAAAAACTTCAACATCCGTAATGCATTTTTGATTTGGACAATACCATTCTGTTGATCTGACTGTCAGCAGGAATACAAAAATGCGGCAGATCAATTTGTAGTTTTAACAAAAGCTGTCAAAAGATAACTGTTGATAACTCCAGGGCTTTTGTTAAATGACTTTGCATTTTTGTATTTGGCTGACTTTTGCTAACAAATGAACATATCTTGTTGCAGGTAATGCAGAGGAAGTTTACAAATTGTTCGTTTACACATACTACTGATATTGTAACAATAGAAATCTGGTCAAAAATTGGCAAAATTATCCTTTAAAGTTTTGTAGTCTGGGTATAATTATATCAATAAAATGAAGGGGATTTAATTCCACTGCTTTGACTCTTCGATACAGTTATAAACATTGTAGCAAGAGTAATGAATCTTCATTGAGAATTAATTAAACGATTGGAGGTTTTTTAATGGATGCTAATTTAAAACTTACAAAGCCATGCAGCAAAGTGGCAGCACATTGAGAAAATGGCACATTAGTGAAAAATCAAAGACACAACCTCATAAATCAGCATGGAATGTGTCTAGGGGGCTGTTTACACCTGGTCACTTCATGTGTTTTGTCTGTGAAAAGACCAGGTGTAAATGTCCTCCAAAACGCATTCGAGACGGATATAAATCCGATCGCTCAAACCACTTCAGGAGGTGGTCTGGGCCGCATTCCAGACGAAACTGGACCAGTGTAAATGCATCTGGTTGTTGAAACCACATATGTAAATTTTACTCCTCCCAAAATGTTAAAATAATAAATGTGTGTGAGTGTGTTATAGGCTATATGGCATTATAATCAGATATGACTGCGCTAATGCAACACGCATCACCGCAGACGAGTAGCTGAGCATCTCTTCAGCAAGCCGACGCGCAAACTGCCGCTAATGAAACAAAGACGCGGACGGTCAACAAGACAAGACAAACTTATCTTTCCAGTGCTGTTGCCGCGCACTCTCCTATTGCGGTCTTTGATCTTGAAATTAGCTGATAATTAATAAAATGCAGTGCTTATCTTTTGATTTCGTTGACGTGAACTCTGTTAAATGTAAATATAGTGCGGCAATTGAAGATCGGATTTAAATCCGTTTTGCGACGACACATTTATGTGGCCAAGTGTAAATGGAAACGTTTTAACAAATCAGATAGATATCTGATTAACGAAAATGCATGAAATGACCAGGTGTAAACAGGCCCTAAAAGACACCGAATTTGTCCTTCCTAATGTTACAGACTACTTTATGGGCATACTGTAGCTACAAGGAATATGGTAAGCACATTTATAGTACAGTTGCTCAAGGACATTGTATTTGCATACAAAAAACATCAAAACTTTGAGTACTTTCCAACATTTTTTTAAGGCATAAACCTGACAATTCCAGCAGCCTGCTTTTCTTCAGAAGTGCTCATTGTGGCATCTGTCTGAGGCTGACACTAATTGCTGCATGCTACATAATACGGAAGCCAATACAGAACAATACTTTCTATTCAGGTTGAACATATAAAAAAGACTCAACTTTTAGGGTCTTTGTGCTCACATGTGGATGTTTTTTTGTCCTATAGCATAAAGGCAGTTTTTATTCCTATGTGTCTTCATTGTCTTTGAGGATCCTCTGGACAGAATTACTCAGGATTTTGTTGATTGGAATGTGCAGATCACTAACTTTGTTTTTCCACATCAAGCCCGCTAGTGTTGACTTGGGACACTGGAAGAAGTTGAGATTCTTCATCAGCACAGTGTTTTTTTTTTGTATAATTCAGATGCTCCAGCATCTTTTTAAAGAAAGGTTAAAGTAATGGACTATTCGCAGCTGAGCGGAGCCCTGCTGGAGGCCACAGCTGCTCTCGGGGCCCGAAGTTCTCTGCCCGGCTTCACTGTTGGCTCCACAGGTCGAGCGATGCTGAAAGGTAAAAAACCCCCACCAATTTCAACTTTGTTTATGCTTGAGGCTGATGTTTTATGATTAAAGGGGGAATTCACAACTGACAAGGCTTTTAAGAATTTTTTTTTAATGAAAATGTTTATTTTTGACAAAAACTTCAACATCCGTAATGCATTTTTGATTTGGACAATACCATTCTGTTGATCTGACTGTCAGCAGGAATACAAAAATGCGGCAGATCAATTTGTAGTTTTAACAAAAGCTGTCAAAAGTTTTGCCTTTTGATAACTCCAGGGCTTTTGTTAAATGACTTTGCATTTTTGTATTTGGCTGACTTTTGCTAACAAATGAACATATCTTGTTGCAGGTAATGCAGAGGAAGTTTACAAATTGTTCGTTTACACATACTACTGATATTGTAACAATAGAAATCTGGTCAAAAATTGGCAAAATTATCCTTTAAAGTTTTGTAGTCTGGGTATAATTATATCAATAAAATGAAGGGGATTTAATTCCACTGCTTTGACTCTTCGATACAGTTATAAACATTGTAGCAAGAGTAATGAATCTTCATTGAGAATTAATTAAACGATTGGAGGTTTTTTAATGGATGCTAATTTAAAACTTACAAAGCCATGCAGCAAAGTGGCAGCACATTGAGAAAATGGCACATTAGTGAAAAATCAAAGACACAACCTCATAAATCAGCATGGAATGTGTCTAGGGGGCTGTTTACACCTGGTCACTTCATGTGTTTTGTCTGTGAAAAGACCAGGTGTAAATGTCCTCCAAAACGCATTCGAGACGGATATAAATCCGATCGCTCAAACCACTTCAGGAGGTGGTCTGGGCCGCATTCCAGACGAAACTGGACCAGTGTAAATGCATCTGGTTGTTGAAACCACATATGTAAATTTTACTCCTCCCAAAATGTTAAAATAATAAATGTGTGTGAGTGTGTTATAGGCTATATGGCATTATAATCAGATATGACTGCGCTAATGCAACACGCATCACCGCAGACGAGTAGCTGAGCATCTCTTCAGCAAGCCGACGCGCAAACTGCCGCTAATGAAACAAAGACGCGGACGGTCAACAAGACAAGACAAACTTATCTTTCCAGTGCTGTTGCCGCGCACTCTCCTATTGCGGTCTTTGATCTTGAAATTAGCTGATAATTAATAAAATGCAGTGCTTATCTTTTGATTTCGTTGACGTGAACTGTTAAATGTAAATATAGTGCGGCAATTGAAGATCGGATTTAAATCCGTTTTGCGACGACACATTTATGTGGCCAAGTGTAAATGGAAACGTTTTAACAAATCAGATAGATATCTGATTAACGAAAATGCATGAAATGACCAGGTGTAAACAGGCCCTAAAAGACACCGAATTTGTCCTTCCTAATGTTACAGACTACTTTATGGGCATACTGTAGCTACAAGGAATATGGTAAGCACATTTATAGTACAGTTGCTCAAGGACATTGTATTTGCATACAAAAAACATCAAAACTTTGAGTACTTTCCAACATTTTTTTAAGGCATAAACCTGACAATTCCAGCAGCCTGCTTTTCTTCAGAAGTGCTCATTGTGGCATCTGTCTGAGGCTGACACTAATTGCTGCATGCTACATAATACGGAAGCCAATACAGAACAATACTTTCTATTCAGGTTGAACATATAAAAAAGACTCAACTTTTAGGGTCTTTGTGCTCACATGTGGATGTTTTTTTGTCCTATAGCATAAAGGCAGTTTTTATTCCTATGTGTCTTCATTGTCTTTGAGGATCCTCTGGACAGAATTACTCAGGATTTTGTTGATTGGAATGTGCAGATCACTAACTTTGTTTTTCCACATCAAGCCCGCTAGTGTTGACTTGGGACACTGGAAGAAGTTGAGATTCTTCATCAGCACAGTGTTTTTTTTTTGTATAATTCAGATGCTCCAGCATCTTTTTAAAGAAAGGTTAAAGTAATGGACTATTCGCAGCATGCATTTTCTTATCATTCAGATGCTGCTTCATGTTTTCAAAGAGGTGTTCTGCATTCAAAGTAATGCATTGTGGCATTCATACTTTTAAATGTTCCGGAATGATTTTCCACAAGCTAGTCTTTGTTGCAAAATTTGTCACAAGCACTACAATTACAGAGTAATAGATAATACAAGAATAGTGAGATAATATTTTCTGCGTGAGAATAATCTTTGTTAAAGGGGTCCTATCATGCTCTTTTACAAAGTCTTGATTTTGTTTTGGGGGTGTACTAGAGGTCTGCACGGGCTTTAAACTGAAGCCTGAACCCGACTCGTACCCGAGATAGTCTGACCTGGCCCGACCCGAGCGGCACAATTAAATTTAGAGCCCAAACCCAAATTTATTTATTTTTTTCCCCACAACGAATAGCTAGTTAAAAAAAAAAAGCTGTATTTCACGATTGCATGCAACGGTCAGTAAACAAATACATGTAAAGAAACAGAATCATTAAGGTTCGGCCAGTTCACAAGGCAAAAGAAAAAACACTTACCAGTTATGAAAGTTTATGAACATCAGGTGCAGCGGTCACATAAATTCTACAGAGTTTTTGAATGGTTATATACGACAAGACGATAATTCTTCCATCGTGCAAATTATGGTCATTTTCGTCAGTTAAGGCTCGTTAGCATTCGGCCTGCTTTAAATCAGACACAGAGATGCAGTGCGGTAAGATCGCATTTATTTTAATTAATTATATCATTTATTTTAATTAGCGAGAGCGAGAGAGAGGGATGAAAGTTGCGTGTGTGTGAACCTGCGTCTGCGCGTCTCTCTCTACAAGCAATGAGGCTTAGTTACTTCAAAAACAGCGATTTTACCCCCTCATTGCAGAGAAATATAAAGTTGCGAGTCAGTAGCCTGTCGAAGCTATTTTACTAATAAAAGTTTCTGTGCTGTGTTGCCATTGTCGTGTGCACTAATGTGTGTGCGTGCGTCTATGAAAGCAGCGTAGCCTACTGCATATAGTTTTAGTTTAGCTATAAACCCGAGCCCGACCCGAACCCGAAGCTATTCATTAAACATTAACCCGAACCCAACCCGAAAGTATTTCGGGACCCGTCGGGCTCGGGTCGGGTAGCAGACCTCTAGGGTGTACTAGAACAGGCTCTCATACCAGGTTGTTTGAAAAACACATTATTTTTCACATATTTTACATTATTACAACACCTTTTTCCCCAGTCTGGCATGAACGGCTCAAATAGTTCCTGAATCAAATGAAGGCCTGCCTTCTGAAATACGAAATGTGTTGTGATTGGTTAGCTGGGCCCAGTGTGTTGTGATTGGCTCCACTTGGCGCCTGGTTGGGAATTGTCATGCCCCTTAACATAGCCGTCTGCGAGCTTCAGTGTAATATTGTGTCAAAATCAATTCAATTTGAGCGTGATTTTAAACCCGGATAATTGTAACCACTCTAGGTTCGTCTGCCTTGGGAAAGATAGTGTGTCTCCGACACAGATAACACTTGTTGCCTTCTCTAGTGCAGCTCAACCAGGTCTCGTCCCATTCGTCGATATTTGTGATATCACAAATCCCGGAAAATATGCGTTGCAGATCTTTTTTATGCTCAAACAGCAACATTACAGACTAACTAAAGTTGAAAAAGCGAAAAAGCATAATAGGACCCCTTTAACATAATCTTCTCTTATGCATAATAATGACTTTGCTTTTTCCTTGTGTGGTTTTTTCTTTCACTCTGAAGAGAACATAGCAGTTCTGCTGGCTGAAAGATGATTTATGATGAGGCCTCTTACAGGCGCCGCAGAAGCAGGTTATGAACTAATGAAAATCATCCCTTCTCCGTCGAGGGCTGTGTAACGTGACCGATGCGGGGGAGAAGGGCGTCAGTCTCTGACTTCCTCAACCCTCGTTTCTTTCGCTCTGGCTTGCCAAACGATTCAAACAGCGCACTTCAAACGCCTGCTTTGATTTGCAAACAGTCAGACAGTTGTTCTCCCTTTAATTTGATTCTGGCCGCATTAGCTTATCACCTGGCGCTCATCCATTTGGAGTGTAACCTTCAAGCCCTTCGTGAGACATGTCAGTGTAAAACGATCCTCAGTGATTCGAACACACGGCGCTCTGGACTAATTCCAGGTGACATGACGTCTGTGTGGGACCATGAGTCAGTGACCCTGGTATTCGCGGCCTCATAATTAAATACACAAGCATTATTTTTCTCTCGCGAGCTGTGGGAAGTTCAGGCATCTGGGCCAAAATGCAATCTGGCCCCTCTCAATGGACATTCTCACCATTTTTGGGCTTTTCAAACATAGTGAGAGGTAAAGATGTTCTGCAAATTAAGTGACACCAAAAGTCTCACTGTGTGCTGAGGTTTATTAGCTGTTTTGGGCAGCAAAGTTGGTTATCATCCATAGTTTAGACCATTTTGTTGGGTTGGTCAGTGAAATGTTTTTGTTTTTGTGAAATTAACCTATGAGGCCATGGTGTAGGTGGTTAATCTTTTACCCCTTACAGATGTCTCGTTTATTTTAGCAGATGGCAGCATTGCACACCTCAAAATCTGTTTAACATGTTTTCCTTTTGTTTGAAAATGTTTTTTTTTTTCGCCATTCAAATGCAAACAGCTTGTAAAAATTTAACTCAATGATGAAAAATATATTTAAATCCTGCTTAGCATTAAAAGTCATGAGGAGCTTTTGCACTTAAATGGCAACTAACCCCCTTCAAAAACAGCTTACATCTCAACGTAGCTGACTGTAGAATTTCCATATTCAACATCCTCCACGGTTTTTGATTTTAGGTATGATTGAAACTAATTAGCATCAAGCTGAGCATCATTAGTTGAACAATTAGGATGGCCTGTCAAACCGGGGTATTTCAGGCCAGCCAGAACTGTCACTTGCATTTTCGGGGTGATAATTTTACATGTATTGATCTTGGACATCTATTGTTTATTCTTAGCACAATTACACAATTGGGTCATTCTGTGTCAAATCAACCAAATCGCAGAAACTCCGCCGGCTCAAATGTTTGATTTTGTCAATATTTAAACATGTATGGTGATAAAAGCCAAAATAGTAATTGTCACAGGTGTAAATTTACTGAGTAATCCACTGTTTTGTAGAGGGGGAGCCAAAATGACTATTTTCACTTGAGATTTGGAGCCAGATTACAGGAGGGGAAAAGTGACTTCAGAAAGATGGCATCATTGTTATTTTTACACAGAGATTGGTAGGTCTATTAGTAAAATCTGTTGACTTTTGCAAATTTTGTCGCATTACATGCCAATGGTGACCATTCAAAATGGGGAAAAAAGCACTTTTTAAATTTTCTTCTCCAAAGTTTGCATGCAAGTTTCTAGCAATATTGGAATTTCAGTGTGGCCTCAAGAGTAAATTGTTAAATTGTACACATTTTCAGTGAGTCACTTTGCATACAGATACTTCTTTTCTTTTAAAGAGGAAGGTCTGAAGAACAAATAATGTAGAAGCTAGAAATTAATCTTGTTTTAAATTATAATTTTAACCCTCCTCTACAAAATAGTGAATTACTCAGTAAATATACATAAGTGACATTTAATATTTTGGGTTATATCACCATACGTGTTTATCATTCTTCAGATAAAATATCGACAAAATCAAAAGTTTGAGCCATGGACTTTTAGTTGAGTTGACATGGAATGACCTAATTGGTTTTCTGTGATGTATTCAATGTTGTTGTAAATTCTACTGATTTGTCACCAAGATAATATTTAGGACTAACTGGCTAACATAGATTTTAGGTTATGTCGAAATAGCAAAATTGACTTTTACATTATTTACACTGTAGCTGTAAAATTTACAGGCTTGCTTGCATATTTTCTTTTGTAAAGATGAAATGATAATTAAAAAAAAGGAAAATGTATATACTCTACCATAGCCTTGGGTTGTGTTTTTGAAAGAAGTTTCTTCTGCTCACCAAGCCTGCATTTATTTGATCCAAAATACAGTAAAAAAAAAAAACAGTAATATCTGCTCACCAAGTATGCATTTATTTGATCCAAAATACAGTAAAATAAACGGTAATATCTACTCACCAAATCTGCTTTTATTTGATCCAAAATACAGAAAAAACCCCGTAATATCTGCTCACCAAGTCTGCATTTATTTGATCCAAAATACAGTAAAAACAGTAATATCATCTGCTCACCAAGTCTGCATTTATTTGATCCAAAATACAGTAAAATAAACGGTAATATCTACTCAAAAAGTCTGCTTTTATTTGATCCAAAATACAGAAAAAACCCCGTAATATCTGCTCACCAAGTCTACATTTATTTGATCCAAAATACAGTAAAAAACAGTAATATCTACTCACCAAGTCTGCATTTATTTGATCCAAAATACAGTAAAAAAAACAGTAATATCTGTTCACCAAGTCTGCATTTATTTGATCCAAAATACAGAAATAAACCCCATAATATCTGCTCACCAAGTCTGCATTTATTTGATCCAAAATACAGTAAAAACAGTAATATCTACTCACCAAGCCTGCATTTATTTGATCCAAAATACAGTAAAAAAAAACATATTTTGCTTTATCATCTTTTGTATATCTAGATGATAAAAATATATGATATTTATGTAATATATAATAATGTATGAGAATCTTTGGCTTAGGGTTAGTTGCTTGTAATTATGTGTAATTTACTGTTAGTGCTATAGTAAGTACATGTAACGTGTAACAAGGACACTGTAAAATAAAGTTGTCATCTCATTCTGGTGTTGTTTCAAACCTATGTGACTTTATTTTGTCTGTAGAACTTTGTGGAACTGAGAATATTATTAAAAGATATTTTACAGAATGCTCATGCTGCTTTTATAATGAAATGAAACCCTGACCAGGGGCTTTTAAACTCCAAAAACTACCATAAATGATGTCCATTCTTGAATATGAGAATCTTTGGCTTAGGGTTAGTTGCTTGTAATTATGCGTAATTTACTGTTAGTGCTATAGTAAGTACATGTAACGTGTAACAAGGACACTGTAAAATAAAGTTGTCATCATCTCATTCTCGTGTTGTTTCAAACCTATGTGACTTTATTTTGTCTGTAGAACTTTGTGGAACTGAGAATATTATTAAAAGATATTTTACAGAATGCTCATGCTGCTTTTATAATGAAATGAAACCCTGACCAGGGGCTTTTAAACTCCAAAAACTACCATAAATGATGTCCATTCTTGAATTGTGTTTTTATTTCCAAGTCTTCTGAAACAATGCAATTCTATTGATTTATTTGAGCAAAATTTAAGTTGATATTCATTGAAAATCTTCACCTTTGCTATAGATCTTAAAACTCATCCACACTTTGACGTGTTCATACTTTGGTTGCGACACATGAGAACCAACAACGTGGTGTCGTTGACATCAAACCTGGCATAGTGCCTGTTTTTTCGACACCTGGCAGCGAGAAGTGTGAATAATGACTGAAATTGCTGTCATAAATCTCTTGTATGACCTCACAAGACTGGCATGATTAGTTAGTGAAATGTTTTGTCCTCTTTGGAGATATTTACTATATTTACCCAGTTACTTTTGTTGTATAGAAAAGTGTAGCATGGACAGGAAAGGAAGTCATACAGGTTTGGAAGACATGAGAGGCCAGGTTAACTGTGTTGATATTCACAACAGTTATTGAAGTTGTGTTAAAGGTCTTTCCTATATTCAGCAACTCTGACTTTGTCATGTCTTAAGGCAGGGGTGCCCAACCCTGCTCCTGGGGATCGACTGTCCTGCAAAGTTTAGCTCCAACTCTAATCAAAGACACCTGCCTTTAATTTTTAAGTGATCCTGAAGACCCTAATTAGTTGCTTCAGGTGTGTTTCATTAGGGTTGGAGCTGAACTTTGCAGGACAGTCGATCGCCAGGAGCAGGGTTGGGCACCCCTGTCTTAAGGGATACGTTTGATTTCAGTTGTTAATGGCTTTATAAATGCAATTCCTACATCTACCGGACAGCTTTTCTCTGTGCTTAATGGAGCTGGCATATGGACCATAAAGCTGTTGGATGAGTTATTTTCTTCGATCAGTCTCTCTCAGGATGCACTGGGAAAGTTAATGATGGAAACAAGCACGCTCAAGCACATCCCCAAAGTCTCATGTCCAAGTTTAGGCTATAAAGTCATTGTTTGCTTATCAAATTCTAACTGGACTCTTACCCAAGTCAATCGGCGAAGTCTTTACTGGTGAACAGAGCATGTTTGGGTGCTTGATTTCCTTGCCCTGCACTTAACACTAGGCTACGTATTGCTTTCATCTGTGAGTAACATGACCTGCCGGGAAGGAGCAGCCAATGGAGAGAGTAAATGTGTATGTGTGTGAGAGAGAGAGAGCAAGAGAGAGAGGGAGGGGAGTACGAGTGGCCAAACAGTGTGTGTGTGTGTGTGTGTGTGTGTGTGTGAACGAGTGAGAAATGCAGCGAGTCAGGTTTGTGGTTGTAGAGAGCTGGAATCTGCAGTCAGGCTGAGTTTAAATGTGGCTAAGCGCCTCTCGCCGCTGCGGCGTGAAGCAGGGAGTCAGCGAGCCAACTGCTGCTACGGCCACAACCATGAAACACTCCCCCTCACAGAGGATGGACTACAGGCTGCTCAGTAAGTCACGCTTCAACTTTACCATACACACAGCTACAGGCAGTGCTGTCACTTGTGGAGTTATTTTCAATATTGTATCAATGGTGCTGTTCTGGTGGCTAGAGCTTGGTGTCAAGGACTGATGTGTTGTGCTTTGTTTTTTTGCTGTGTAGAGAGTAAATCATGTACTTTGGCAGCCCAAGGTTTTTGGTGTATGAGACTGGAAAAACACCAAAAACAACCCTAGAATCACTGTGAAGTTGATTTTTAGTCATTTATGTCAGGTATGTAATAATCAACAGGGAATATGACTTAATGTTTGATTCAGGTTGCATACTTTGTTTGTGTTGAGAGCTGGCAGCTGTAGTCAAAAAGTCATATGGGTTTGGAACGACAACAAGAATTAGTGATTGTCCCTTTAAAGGATATACATATTCAGTGTTTATATAGACAGTAGTTGTATGAAGAAAAAAAGGTCTGTGTAAATACTGTAGAAGATGGAAGAATAAGTAAGTTGTTACACAAAATGAAACATGCTGCTCAAGGTTATTCTGAATGAATTTTTTTCTTGCATCTTCATTTCAAATATTTTTCTGGAGGTTGTAGAGGAGTCTGAGGGCATTTACCTTCATAACTCACTGAATACGGCAAATCTATCTGCTAATGTTTGGTACATGACGCATTTACAGTATACTGTATGTTCGTGTTTTATTAATAATGCATAATTACTAAATCACCAAATTGGAAAGTTTACTGAGCATTTAAATGAGTGTCATCAATTTTTTTTGTGATTTTAAATAAATTGTGTTAGTTGCCCTCAGTCTTCCCTACATGCTCAAGACGTAATGATGTAATGTTTTTATGGTTTATATAAGGCTTCTGTCATCCTAGGTAGTTACAGGTTAGTTATTTTGTAGAAGCACTTTTCTATTAATGATTTTTTTTTCTCCATAGGAGAATGGGATACTAGGGATGTTGTTGTAAGTCTAACTCACTGGTCATAAATCAGACTATTTCTGTCCAAGACGAAGGCTCTTTTCTCCTAAAGCTTCTGATTGATTTTTAGACTGGCTAATGTGTTGTATCAGCGTCATGTCTAAATAAACAAATAAATCCTTAGATATCATCTTTTCCTGTTAATTGCATATTACACAGCGTGTTTACATATGCCTAGAAACATAAATGTGTACTAAGGCTGATTATGACAAAAATGGGATTGCACCTCCAAGCAATGCTTTAATCAGCACTTTTCACTGTTTATTGCAACAATTATTTTTTTCAATTTGTTGTGCTCCCCTCGCACCTCAGCTGCTCTGCTTGTCCCAATAGCAGGATCTCAGCCGTCGTTCACAAAACGTCTGCTTTAGACCTGCACCATGAGTGGCCCATGCATAAAGATCAGGACAGCTCATTCACAGCCTAATGCAGTGCATTCATTTCCCTCCATTTTGCTTTAAAAGATGCCATGTGCAAAGAGAAAAGGACACAAGGCAGATGCATGTGATGGCTAATGAAATGCAAATGGATATGAGGCTGTATATTGCAAAGATGATGTGCCTAAAACTCACCTCAGGAAAACTCAGTATTACTGGCCATTGGTTCAGTTTGAAGCAATACAAAGACGGCACAGCTCAGGTTTATTAAAATTTAAAGATTTGATTTTTTCTTATTATTTGAAGTATTTAGATTCCTTTGTAATTGCATTTCCGAGCTGAACTGCAAATAATTTGTTCATATGCAAGTGAGCTGCCTAGACTGCATAGTCCTATAGATATTTATATTGACTATTGATAAAATTGTACTGTATATATTTAATCTATTATTTGTGTGCTAAGCATTTTCCTTTTTATTGGGGTAGTGTGCCATTAGCTTAGCGACATGCTAACACCAAAACATAGAGCGTTTCAAAAACAAGGTTAGTGTGTCTAAGTCTTAGTGTGTACTAGAAGCACACTCTCATGTTCTATCAGAAGACTAGACTCTCACTCTGCACCTCCTGTTCCGGCGGTCACCATGGCGGCGCTTTGAGCCGAAGGAGTCTGCAAACACTGCTTTTGACAGCTGATGCTATCCAGACAAGCATGATTCACAGTATTTATATTATTTTTGCTTGACCTGCCCTTGAGCGCCATACCAGCATAACCGTTTTATGATCATAATCTCAGGCGAGAATGGAGTAAACAGTGGAGATATGTAAATATAACGAGACATAATGAAAAAATACTGTGCCCGGTGATGTTGAAGAAATGATCCATCAGTGTCACAGTATATGGGTTATTGGGAATATTTACAACTCTGGCCTGTATGGCGCCTTCCACTTTTACTAGACTGCACTGATGAGACCGAAGTGTCACACAGTGTACATTATCAAAGTTATTTGTTTTGTCTTTTGCGGTACTCTCTGCTTCTTTATAATTACCATGTAAATACTGTACTTTATTGTATTATGAGTGGTTTATCTATGTCTGTGTTTATCTTCCTCCTTTGCTCTGCACTGTACCCAATTACCACCAGCCCTGTCTTGCGGCAATAAAGAATATTGATTCATATGTTGACACGAAAATGGTTGGTTTAATTTATACATACCATTTTAGCGGCATGTAATAAATATCCTATATAATGGCTCTACTAGCTATATAGGCAACTGCCTTCTAAGGCCGCATAATAAATGCAGTGGACCCTCATAAGTAACCAGTGTCTAGAATTTGTGCATCATACAAATTTCGGTAGCACTTTATTTTACAGTTCTGTTCCACTTGTACATACTAGGAAAGGTATTTATTATAGTCATTACAATAACTGGATAATAACTAGGTAATATAATAACTGGGCAGCTCCCGACATGCCATCAAATGTGGAGGAGAATATAGAGACTTTGGAATGGATTATATATGCTCTGGTTATTTTTGCTATCAACCACTAACGTTAGGACTTGCAACCTCTCTTATGTTAAGATAAGAACATGGCAGAAAATAGGGTATATGGTGCTGATGAGACAGAAGTGTCACACAGTGTACATTATCAAAGTTATTTGTTTTGTCTTTTGCGGTACTCTCTGCTTCTTTATAATTACCATGTAAATACTGTACTTTATTGTATTATGAGTGGTTTATCTATGTCTGTGTTTATCTTCCTCCTTTGCTCTGCACTGTACCGAACCCAATTACCACCAGCCCTGTCTTGCGGCAATAAAGAATATTGATTCATATGTTGACACGAAAATGGTTGGTTTAATTTATACATACCATTTTAGCGGCATGTAATAAATATCCTATATAATGGCTCTACTAGCTATATAGGCAACTGCCTTCTAAGGCCGCATAATAAATGCAGTGGACCCTCATAAGTAACCAGTGTCTAGAATTTGTGCATCATACAAATTTCGGTAGCACTTTATTTTACAGTTCTGTTCCACTTGTACATACTAGGAAAGGTATTTATTATAGTCATTACAATAACTGGATAATAACTAGGTAATATAATAACTGGGCAGCTCCCGACATGCCATCAAATGTGGAGGAGAATATAGAGACTTTGGAATGGATTATATATGCTCTGGTTATTTTTGCTATCAACCACTAACGTTAGGACTTGCAACCTCTCTTATGTTAAGATAAGAACATGGCAGAAAATAGGGTATATGGTGGTCGGAGAGGGCCATTAGGTTACCTGTCCATAAAGATGTTATTCAGTAAACTCCACTGTTTTTGTCTCTCCCAGAACGGCAGCTGTGCAGCTCCATGGCCAACTCCAGCATCCTCCCGTCCACCGTGACGGGCATCAGTAAGGAACTAGCCGACCTGCGGCACCTCATCCAGTTCCCAGAGGAGATCGCCACCATCCTGACAGAACAGGAGCAGCAGCTGTACCGCCGCATCTTCCCCCTCGACTACCTCAGCTTCCTCACCCGAGACCTGGGAAGCCCAGAGTGCAACAAACGCCACCCGCACCTGAAAGCCTCCTTGTCCGCCCCCATCATGCCCACTCAGAATGACCACCACAACACAGTAGAAGACCTCGTCACAAGATTCAACGAGGTGAGCATTCATTAATAGTGCAGATTCATAACAAAGTGAATGTAAGAGGGTAGCTCTGGAAGAAAAATCGTGTTGGACACAGAAGGACTTTTGTCTTCGTTGCAGCAAAGGCTTGTCACAGGTGTCTGTTCTATTGCCTGTTTTACTTGGATCTTTTCTCATTCCCAGCAAGTACATACTTATCCAAACAGATGTGAGTTTATTGCAGTTGTCTTAAATATTTGATACGAAGAGTGCCAGGGGAAAATTGTGTTTTTCCTTTTGAATGGGCCTTAAAGAAAGTGAAATGATGTAATCTTTAAGGTGCATGCTTGCCTTTAGATCAGCTGGTTTTGATTTTAATAAAACTAAATGGGGATAAAATGCATATTTGCCATTGTTGGCTGAGCTCTTTAAGACTTAAAACATGAAAACTTCAAATATTGAATCATCAAAGCTGGTTATGTTTCACGTAAAAGCAAGAATCTAGACAGGTTATGACTGGGAATAACATGAAATAAAGATTTGCAGATGCTTACATCCCAGACAGTCAGTGCTAGTTATGTAAGACTCACAACTCAGAAAGATGACCTTCAAGTTGTGGAAATCAGTCTTATATCTTGTCAAGTAGCGTAATGCTCTAAGGAATCATCTTTCATCGTTGAATGCAGTTCCTTGAAAGTTCCTGCTTAACTTTCCATCGCCTAGTCGATTAGAAGAAACATTGAAGGTTTCCTGGTTGAAAGGAGCTTTCTAGATAATAGGCTTCGATGTGATGTAACACTATCATAGCATAAAGTGAATGGATCACATAACACCTCTCCCAGCGTTAATCCTAGTGTCCTTTGTGAACAAGTCACGGATTCCTCCTTTAGATGGATTTAGTTTGCTCTTTTACCCTTATGCTTCCTGTGGACTCATTCGTGCCCCAGCAATGTGTTGTGTTATTTTGGTTATGCTGTAACCCGCATAATACATCCCTGAAGTGTTGCCACTAGGGTTTGTGGTCT
Source organism: Sinocyclocheilus grahami (assembly GCF_001515645.1). Lineage (NCBI taxonomy): Eukaryota > Metazoa > Chordata > Actinopteri > Cypriniformes > Cyprinidae > Sinocyclocheilus > Sinocyclocheilus grahami. Next base: position 1,846,935 of record NW_015505432.1, read on the forward strand.
GTTGTCTTTGTTTGCGGTCAGTTGTTTGTGGTCTTATTCAGACAGTTGACCGGTGGTCGCCTTTGAAGCCCCTTCCAGGGTGCAGTGTCTCTTACGTAAGGTTTTAATGTGTCAAATCTGCGGTCCGTTCATTGCTGGCTGGCCGGTCTGTGCAGTAACTCAAGAGCAGCAGTCTGACCGGTGGAATCCTGGCAGAATGGCATGAGCTCCAGTGTACCGGTCTCCTCGTATTAAACGTCCCTGACCATCCGGGCCCTGGCAGAACTGTTTATGTAACTGACGGACTTTCTGTGAGGTGTTTTTAGCTACAACACGCCATCGCATAAATATTTGTGCTCAAACTGATTGCTGTTATGAGCGCTCAGGACTAGAGACGGTCGGATTCTGTGACATGGTGTTTAAAGAAAATGTGAGTGGTGATTGACCGTACAAAGGCTGGGGTATTCTGGGTGGTTGCCAGGGTGTTGCAATTGCAGTTATACACTGTTAAAAAAAAAACTTCTAATATGCCTGCTGAATTGCTTCCGGACTTTACAAAAAAACACAGAGTGATTCAACCAGAAAATAATAATTTTGTCACTCTGGTGATTATTAAATCACCCATGAAAGCTTTTACAGCCCACAAATCTACTCGTATTGTCTATAATTGTGGTTATTTTCTTTTGTGTGGAATCTCTGTGGTGAAGTGCTCTTTACTTTACACAGTTTGTCACCGACTACAACGGCCAGCAGCACTTCCTGCAGAGGGTTGGAAGCGATGGGCTCCACAGCTCAGACAAGGAGGCGACCGTCAGTAACATTCTGCAGACGATTCGCAGCTGCAACCGAAGCCTGGAGGCTGAGGAGCCTGAGGAGAAGGCACAAGAGATCACAGTTTGCCCCAAGAATTCCTTCAAAGACAAGAGCAGAAACCAGTGAGTTAATTTTGGACACTGTTTGCAAATATATGATGTTTAGTCTAATTCATATATGTTGAGGCATTCTCAGTTTGTTTTAATACCACTAATAGGCTCTCTGCATAGAGCTTCGGGTTATTTCTTTACACTTACCTGTGTTAACTAAGGAGATCTATGATACCTAGCATTCCCATGAATCTCAATGGGAGTTGCTGGACTGGTGGAGGAACCCCTAGATGTATGTGATTTGACATCTGCCATTGCTGCTCATGGACACATTTAAAGGTTTATTTGAGTCAACTACCTGAATTGTAAAGTGAAATCTTAAGAAAATTACATCATATCAACTCTATTTGACTGTTTGACGAGAACACACAAAATCCTAAGCCCAAAAGCATCGGACAGAAAAATAACTACTTTTCACTTCAACCCCCACTTTAGATTAACTAAATCTTATATGACAAAAAGTTTTACTTTTTGTTTTACTTTTTGTGATACTTTTATGATTCTTGATACAGTATGTTTTTTTTTTATTCTTTTTATGAAGGTTATGGCCAGGTTGCTGTGAAATTCTATTCATCATAAACAACTCACTCAGTGTATATGGTGTACTACTAATTTTCCTTTGCTGACAACCTTGAGATCATTTAAAAGAGAATGAAAGAATGACTGTAGCATGTGAGTGCTCAGAGTTTATTTTGAACCTTTAAACGTCTTAAGTTATAAAAAGATTTCCAAAGACCTTCCATTGGACTGAAATGTTTCTCAGTGGAACATGTTGTTGTCATGAGATGGTTTATACATGTTGATCTACGTACAGAGCAGCATTACAAACCCCATGTTTCCAACCTTCGGTTGTTAATACTGTGTCTCTGGAGAATCTCATCGCCTTTGTAGACTCCATCCCAAGCATTTTCATCTTTCAAGAGACTGAATCTTGAGCAGCTTGGCTTTGATGTACTTCTTAATTTATCTTAACTTCTCTCCCAGTAACTCTTCCAGTTCCAGGGCTGACTTTACACCACAAATGTATCAAATTTGAGCATACTGTGTTTGGGTACAGATTCACCCCACTTTCATTTCTTAAACCACTACTGTCTTTCTCTTCCATTCAATTGAACCCTCCACCCTTACTGTCCACTCTCAAGGATAGGACCTGGGTCAGAGCGTGTCTTGTAAGTTGCCAGATTGTGCTTTAATGGTTACACTAACTGCATTGGTTTCTAAGTGACATGCAGTGTTTCATTTGTATAGGTTTCGTGTGATTGCACTTAGAAATGCATGGATTTCCTTCCTCTCAATTCAAAGTGCAGAGTTGAAGCCAAGACCAGACTCTCCAAAGCCCAGACGAGTCCCCAATGTTTTGACACTGACCAGTATCAAAACCCTAATACCAAGACAAGACCCCTCAATAATCAGCAAAAGATCCACACCCAAACCAACACAAAATTCCCTAAAACCCAGACCAGTACGAGAATTCTGAGAACCAGACCAATATCACACCCCTATTACGCAGATCAAGTCCAGATCAAGACCTTATCCCAGAACCCATGCAAAAACTGTTGCTCCATGCACCAGACTGTCCATTTGAATTAAATGGAGATTATGCAGAATTTATTCCACAATTCATTTCAGACATTAAGTAGTTATTAAGAGCCATGGGATCCTCTATAATGGTGCAGATACAGTGCAAACCTGTGGTTGAGGTAATTATCACCCTCATTACTCTCTGGAAACAGACTGCAGTCTTGTCTGAGACCACAAACCTAGACCCATATCCAGACCAAGACACAGAGTAAATGAGATGCACAACCACATTTAAGCTCAAGGTGCCAACTCTGCCACAGTGCACGATTTAAAGTAATTTAATGCATAGCATTGTATTATGTTCCATAACGGCGCCTAAATTTGTGTCTTATAGGTAGACAGTGCTCTTCAATACTCTAAGCTCATGTCAACTTCTTTCGCAAGACTAATATGGTATTACCTTTTCCAAGACATTGAGAAGTTTCGCAGGCAGAGTTCTGTTTATTCAGTCATTTGATTCTTGATTTTTGCTTCACCCGCTTCTTGTCTTTTTTGTAGGTTTTTAGTAGGGGACCTCTCAGACTCTGAAGTGGACCCGCTTGAGCTGGTTAAGGATGTAGACCTTCAGACCACAGAAGAGGTGCATGGACCATTTAGCCACGGAACAGAGCTCATCCCCTGGTACGTGCTCTCTCTTCAACCAGATATCCACCAGTTCCTGCTCCAGGGAGCAACCGTTATCCACTACGACCCCGAGACCCACCTCACCGCCCGCTGCCTCCTCCGTCTACAGCCCGATAACTGCTTCCTTACCTGGTCCAAGCCCCACAGCAGCTGTGGCCCAGGTAGAGGAGTCAGAGGCTTCATGGGACATCCACCATCCCCAGACCACTTACCCCTGGGCCAGCCTGTGCACTGCGGACTGGCCGATGGACTCCTAGACCTTAACGTGGTAAAGGGCGTGTTTATGGGTCACCCTGGAGTGGATGTTAATTATGTGTGCCTGCAGCACAAACTGTGTAACATGAACCCTGGCGAAAATGGTGTCACGCTGCTATATGGATTTCACACCACAGACAACAGGCTCCTGCACTTTGTGGCCCCCAAGCACACGGCACAAATGCTGCACGAGGGCCTCCGGGAGCTGCTCAGTGCCATCCGGAAGATCAGGAAGTTTCCTGACCAGAGACTACAATGGCTGCGAAAGCAGTATGTTAGTTTGTACCAGGTACATTTACATTTACTTAAGTGCATTTATTCAATATATTTGAGAACACAGTACGAGTAGACCTGCAATACCAAGTTTCTGTTTAGGTATGGAAGATGTTTTGTTTCTATTGTGAGGAGTTTGCTAATGTTTTTAAAATGGCGAATTGCATATTTCATATTAAGCTCATTTATCCCGAATACATGGTAAAGATTGCAACAATTACTATTACAACCACCATGCTATAAAACAAGTTTTGCAGGTCTTGCCACTGGTCATGCTGGTCTGGTTTGATAGTTTTAGAAGGGTTTTGTGCACTTGTTAGCTGGTAGGTCAACTGGCTGATCAGCTAAACCAGCTGACCACTAGTTGGTCAAACCGGCTTAGTCTGCATTTAAATAAAGATTTTTTCACGCATGTTGTGTTCTCAATGTTGAATTATAAAAGTTCACATTGAAGAACTTTGGTGGTATTGAAGTTCTCATGCAACTAAACACATTCCAGTTTTGACTTTTGAATGCCCTGCACTGTTTCCCTTTAACATAACTCTGCTAACTTAAGGCCAGCTAAAGCACAGCTTTCTTTTTATTAGTTCCATTCATTGTTTTTGTCCATTTTTATTATCAGTGGGTTTTATATTGCTGTAAAACTCCCTGTTCTAGGAGGACTGTAGATTTGAGGGGCCCACACTGGCCCATGCTATCGAGCTGTTCGGTGGGAGACGCTGGAATATGGGTGCTAGCGGCCCTGGATCTGCCAGCAAGAGTGCGGAGAAGAGCTCAGCCCAGAAAAACAGCCCGCTGGGCATTAACTCCAACGTCAAGAAGAAGAAGAAAGCCTTAGTCAGGGTAAGGAGTGAAAAAACGCCAACACAGGCTGTCCTGGCTTGGCTATATGATTTGACTAATGCACTATTCTGTTCACAGGGGGACAGTGGTGATGGAACAGATGGTAGATTTGAGGGGCCCACACTGGCCCATGCTATCGAGCTGTTCGGTGGGAGACGCTGGAATATGGGTGCTAGCGGCCCTGGATCCGCCAGCAAGAGTGCGGAGAAGAGCTCAGCCCAGAAAAACAGCCCGCTGGGCATTAACTCCAACGTCAAGAAGAAGAAAGCCTTAGTCAGGGTAAGGAGTGAAAAAACGCCAACACAGGCTGTCTTGGCTTGGCTATATGATTTGACTAATGCACTATTCTGTTCACAGGGGGACAGTGGTGATGGAACAGATGATGAGATGATCTCACGCAAGACCAGGAGCTGTAAAGAGACTTTGGGGAGGAGAGAATCAGACCCTTTGGAAAGTGTTGAGCAGGAAAACGCTGGTGAGAGTTACTGAGCAATTTGTTGACAGCTACTCTGACTTTGGTTAGACATAATTGTTGAAGAATGTTGAGGATGGGATCCATTTCAGCTGTTTTACCAATACTTTTTTCATTTATACACTGAAGATACTAGTTTTGTGATGCAAATGTCTTAAGCGATCAGGGTCATAGTGACATGTTTGAATGTTTCCATAGAGGACTGCAGTACCTTTGGCCACCCTGGATCCCTTTCCTTATCCAACAGCAAAGGCCAGTCTCCTGGATCCTCCTTATCCTCCTCCTCATCTTCCTCTGGCTCCTTTAGCACAAGCACCTCCACCCCTACCCACCCTCATTCCTCCCCCAATCTCCCCGGCAACCCCAAAAGTCAACCAGGGTAAGGCCACTCCCTCTTTAGAAATACAAATTTAGTGCATTCCCAGAAAGCACACAGGCTTCTATTCAGTGTGTTTGATGGGTTTAGCATGTTTTGATCCTGTTCTTTTAAAGATATTTTCAGATTTTTGTATTCAAGAAGGATTCAACATAAAATATGCAAATAAATTAACATTTAAACCTTGTTTACAATGTAATTTACTTCCATAATCGGACTCATTTTTTTAGTAAAATAGGATAACGAATAAGAATTTTTTTAAACTTATTTTATTCCATGAAAGATGGTTCCAGGTGTATGAAATAGGATATTTCATGATTATCAAGTTGTTCCAAACCCATAAAGCTTTTTGTTTATATTTGTCACGAATTAAGATATCTCATCATTCCATCCAATGAAAGTCTGTGCAATCAGCATTTTCATGCACATAAAGGTATTATAAAAGTAATCCATGTGAATCATGCTGTTTAATCCAAGACTTATGAAAAGATACAATCACTGTATATGATGAACAGACTTTAATTCAGGTGTTTATTCAGTGCACATCAAATATGGTTAATGTTTAAGCTCAAACATGTGAGTTGCAAGAACAAATCTCAGTAGTTTCTTGCATAGTAAAAAACAAATTATATTACTTGTCTTAAAGCTTTAAAAAGCCATTTTGCTTTAGATATGCCTATGTTGGTGTTTTTAGGGCCTGGAGCAGTCGGAGCTGGCATGGTCGAGGGAAAGGCTGCTTCAGGGGCTTTCAGGATCTCATGATCTCTGACAGCATCATGAGCTTTGTTGAATTTGTGGAGCTCTTCAAGTCTTTTAGGTAGAACACTCCTTTCCTTCCAAAAAAATACTTGTGTTTTGAATTTGGATGACACTTGAAAATTTCCCATTGTGTGCCCAGCATTCGCAGTCGTAAGGATCTGAAGGAACTGTTCGACACTTATGCCGTGCCTTGTAGTCGCTCGGGTCCTGACTCTGTCCCACTCTACACCACACTGAGGATTGATGACAAACTCACAGGATTGCAGCCGGATCTTGGTGGGCATGTGTGAATAATAAGAATGATTTTTTTTTTTACCGATAAGAAGTAGGCTGGTTTTACAAAGCTGATCTCTTCACAGATCTCCTGACTCGCAACGGATCTGACCTAGGCCTTTTTATCCGTACACGTCAGCAAATGTCTGACAACCAGAAGCAGATTTCAGACGCCATCGCAGCTGCTAGCATCGTGACCAATTGCACTGGAGTGGAGAATTCATCGCTGGGTGTGCTGGGACTGGCCATCTCTCAGCTCAATGACTTCCTGGTCAACTGTCAGGGAGAACATCTGAGTTATGATGAGATCCTCAGCATCATACAGGTGTGTGGAAGAATTCTCTTAAAGCTGATCTCAGCCAGAAAGTTTTATAGAATGTATTGATCAGACCTATAAATGTTACTTTGAATATGACAGGTCATTCCTATTATGAAGCCGATTGATATGCTTGTGTTTTAATTTCCAAGACTCATCTTTGGATAATGAAACTGTTGTTTTCTGTAAAGCTGCTTTATAGCTGAATCAAATTTGTTTCATAAATGAAGAATTTTTACGACATTGACACTTATTGAATTGAACTGAATGAACACCGAACTGACTTGAGCAGAATAATACTATTATCTTTTTAGAGCCGCTTAGCAGATTTTGAATGTCTCATTTAAAGTTTGCACCACTGATTCTGCTATATTGCTGTTTATTTTTAACTTCCTGGATGTCATATAAGGACCTGCATTTTGTTATTTAAAAAAATATATATTATAGAAGACCACAGTAAAAACATATACGATTATTTTTCTGTCATTTTAAACTATATATCCACTAATCTTGGCACCATCAATCAATCGATCTTGTCTGTCTAACATTCAAACTCAACTTGTTTTAAATCTTGAAAAGACATTTTCAAGCCAACATTCAAACTTTGTCTTGACCGACATTCCTCCTCATGTTATTTATGTAAAGTCTTATTGTCGGAAAAGAAAATTGCTTCAAATTTCTGTCAAAGTGCTTGGCATGGTTTTAGAGCTCTCAACGGTGGGTCATCATTTACTGTTAACAACATGCACAATTGATTCTTCCTTTATTAAGAATGTGTCGTTGACTGACAGTTCGATATTAACGTCTCACCATCTCATAACTTGCTTTGAGACATCTAATGATATGCATGCCAATGTAATAATATTTAATTAGTTTTTTGTTTCTTTAGAAATTTGAGCCTTCTTCAAACATGCGTCAGATGGGGTGGATGTCCTTTGAAGGATTTGCCAGGTTTGGTTTTATTAAACGTTTCTGACAAAATAATGTGGATCAGCAATTTCGGAAACGCAATACTTTGGCAGATTTGGATAATCTGCTGTATTCATATAATCTCTGCTACATGACTGAAAGTTTCATCTACCTCTCGAAGGTTTCTTATGGACAAGGACAACTTTGCCTCAAAAAGCGAGGAGTCTCAAGTGAATCTGGATGAGCTCCAGTTTCCGCTCTCGTACTATTACATCGAGTCCTCTCATAACACATACCTCACGGGCCATCAGCTGAAGGGAGAGTCTTCAGTGGAGCTCTACAGCCAGGTACATCTTCAGCAGAGCTTCTCTGTTTATCCTGAACCTGATCCAGGGCAAGAAATATTTCACAATGCACTCCATAAATATACTTGACGATCACTGCTTCACATGCCATCCTGTAGAAGTCACCTGCAGGTGAATGTAGCTGTTCACGTTTGATTGATTGGTTCTGCCGCAGGTGTTGCTGCAGTGCTGTCGTAGCGTTGAGTTGGACTGCTGGGACGGGGACGACGGCATGCCTGTTATATACCATGGACACACTCTTACTACTAAGATTCCCTTCAAGGTCTGTTTAGAAATCCGTACATGAAGAGACTTCTGTTGATTTTATGTATGTTTTCCATTGACTGAAATGCGCTTGTGGTCTGTAGGATGTTGTCGAAGCCATTAATCGCTCAGCGTTTGTGAACTCAGAGATGCCCGTGATTCTGTCCATCGAGAACCACTGCTCTTTACTACAGCAACGCAAGATGGCTGAGATTTTTAAGGTACCTGCCTGACTTTTTTTTTGCTAAATCACAATTCATGAGATGTTCTCGACCTGCTTGTTTGGAAGTTTCTTGTGGAAAGTGAACATTGTTTATGTATTTTGCTCTTCAGACAGTGTTTGGTGAGAAGCTGGTGACCAAGTTCCTGTTTGAGAGGGATTTTGGGGATGAACCTTTGCTTCCATCTCCCCTGCAGCTCCGAGGGAAGATCCTACTGAAAAATAAAAAGCTGAAAGCTCACCAGGCTCCAGTGGACATTCTCAAACAAAAGGTAGATGAGAGAAACAAATACCTAGATGAATGGGAACAATGCAGAAATGATTTCAAGACTATTGATTGGTTTATATACACAGTTTATCGAATTGTAGCAGCCACACAATCAGGCAAATTCGGCTAACTAATTTTTTCTTTTTTGCCTAAATGTCTTGGCTAGGTCCTGTTGTAATCTGGGGATTTTTTCATAACTTTTTTGCATGCCTGTTATATACCATGGACACACTCTTACTACTAAGATTCCCTTCAAGGTCTGTTTAGAAATCCGTACATGAAGAGACTTCTGTTGATTTTATGTATGTTTTCCATTGACTGAAATGCGCTTGTGGTCTGTAGGATGTTGTCGAAGCCATTAATCGCTCAGCGTTTGTGAACTCAGAGATGCCCGTGATTCTGTCCATCGAGAACCACTGCTCTTTACTACAGCAACGCAAGATGGCTGAGATTTTTAAGGTACCTGCCTGACTTTTTTTTTGCTAAATCACAATTCATGAGATGTTCTCGACCTGCTTGTTTGGAAGTTTCTTGTGGAAAGTGAACATTGTTTATGTATTTTGCTCTTCAGACAGTGTTTGGTGAGAAGCTGGTGACCAAGTTCCTGTTTGAGAGGGATTTTGGGGATGAACCTTTGCTTCCATCTCCCCTGCAGCTCCGAGGGAAGATCCTACTGAAAAATAAAAAGCTGAAAGCTCACCAGGCTCCAGTGGACATTCTCAAACAAAAGGTAGATGAGAGAAACAAATACCTAGATGAATGGGAACAATGCAGAAATGATTTCAAGACTATTGATTGGTTTATATACACAGTTTATCGAATTGTAGCAGCCACACAATCAGGCAAATTCGGCTAACTAATTTTTTCTTTTTTGCCTAAATGTCTTGGCTAGGTCCTGTTGTAATCTGGGGATTTTTTCATAACTTTTTTTCTTCCTACACTTAAGAAAAGGCCTGTGCCTGAGACACTGATATATCTGCTACACAAAACAAATACACTATACATAGTTTTAAATTTAGAGATCATTATATCGCTAAATCAACCAGCCCTAAAATTGCTAAAATTGTTAAAACAAACAAAAAATTAAAGCATTATAGACATATACATTTGACTTGAGTCGACTGATCTGCACAGATTTGTGTGGAAAATCTGCAGAATGCATTTACACATTTTAAAATGTCCTTAACTGAGATGGAAGTACTACACTCATATTGGAAAGCACAATCAAATTAACCAGAATATTTAAGAAACAAACATGCAAGTGGGTAGGGAATTTGTGGAATTGTGTGAATGACAGACTTTCCAGTTCTGTGGAAATCTGCACAGCTTCAGTGTGGTCTTGACTAACTGTTCAACATTTTTAGTATCAACACATTTTATTGAGTCCATGAAACGTCCATTTAACAAATCAAGAATGAATAGTTGAAAAGTTTAGGAACTTTTTATTTACTTTTCTTTATTCAAAAAGGCACATCAGCTGGGGTCCTGTTGTAATCTGGGGATTTTTTCATAACTTTTTTTCTTCCTACACTTAAGAAAAGGCCTGTGCCTGAGACACTGATATATCTGCTACACAAAACAAATACACTATACATAGTTTTAAATTTAGAGATCATTATATCGCTAAATCAACCAGCCCTAAAATTGCTAAAATTGTTAAAACAAACTAAAAATTAAAGCATTATAGTCATATACATTTGACTTGAGTCGACTGATCTGCACAGATTTGTGTGGAAAATCTGCAGAATGCATTTACACATTTTAAAATGTCCTTAACTGAGATGGAAGTACTACACTCATATTGGAAAGCACAATCAAATTAACCAGAATATTTAAGAAACAAACATGCAAGTGGGTAGGGAATTTGTGGAATTGTGTGAATGACAGACTTTCCAGTTCTGTGGAAATCTGCACAGCTTCAGTGTGGTCTTGACTAACTGTTCAACATTTTTAGTATCAACACATTTTATTGAGTCCATGAAACGTCCATTTAACAAATCAAGAATGAATAGTTGAAAAGTTTAGGAACTTTTTATTTACTTTTCTTTATTCAAAAAGGCACATCAGCTGGCTCACATGCAGGCCCAGGCCAACAACTGCTCAGTCAGCGGAACATCCCTGGGAAACAATGATGAAGAAGAGGAGGAGGAAGACGAGTATGACTATGATTATGAGTCACTGTCTGACGGTAAACATAGTTTGCGTTACTCAAGCCAGCGTGTCCTTTATTTCAACTCGAATCGACAGCGATTATTGGAACATTGAGTGGAATTTTCTGATCTGTTCACTAACCCTCTCACGATCTTTTACTGTTCTCACGATGGCACCTTGTAGCATGTTGACCTTTTTCCACTCCTCCTCCTTTCTTTCATTCTCTTCCCTCTTGTTTTTTCTCCTTTTTCTCAGCTGATGTCCTCAATGCTTCCACAGCCTCTTATGGCCAGGAAGGTAAACGTATTGTGTGTGAGTGTATGTGGGTAGTTGACACATGCACATGGTTTAAACATTATTTTTTTTTTTTTAATTTTGGTTTAAAAACTATGCATTTGCATTAGGCTTTTTTTTCTCAAATTTGTAAGATAATTAAATATATGACCAGTCATTAGTGAAAATTGGGAGTTAGATAATACATGTTTACTGATGCACTGGTCAATTGTACGATTGTGGCCAAAATTTGTATTCTTTGCTGTCCAGACAAATTATGAAAATTTATGTAAAAAAATTACTAGTAGACGTAGATGTCATGTCAACTGCCCATGTTAAATGCGTGTCGTGATGTCGTGTGTCTGCTATATGCTGCTGGTGTGTTGACTCTGATGTGATTGCTTGGACTCAAAGCAGAGAAAATCAAAGCAGAATAAAGGTGCTTATGCCTGAGAGCCATCAGGTGTGTGCTGTCTGCTTCTGCCACAAATAAATCAGTGTTTTTTTGAGTACAGCGATGGATGGTATGGTTGGCATATAAACAGAACCACCCAAACTTGCTTCACCGTTTGCATCCATGTCCTTGGTGTTTTGAAAATGGCTCGACCTTGCTTGCGGCACTGGCTCATCGGTGGGGGAAAAACAAAGCCATCTGGTTTCTCAGGCCCTGCACTGCTCTCTGTTAAAAGAGACTTTGTTCTTTCCCATACGGCTTTCCACAGAGACTCAGCTATGAGTTTGTGTAGTCAGGGGAATGCCGGGCATTCACTCAACCTGCTTTCTTAAGCTGAGTATGCATTTGCCATGATTTTACCATCTGAGACAAATTTCAAAAATTGTACGAGATTTGTTTCGTTACAAGGTAAAATGGAAATCTTTGATTGCTTCGTGTGACATCAGCGGATGACCAATTAATAGCCTTTTTGCTAAATCTCCAGTGATGTCCTGACAGTGTCTGTGGGTTGCACACCTAGAATATGACCGCTCCTGTGATCACAGTCTAATAAAGGCCCACTAGATGTGGTTACTTTTTGAGGATGTCAGAACATTGCTCAAGATTGACAAAACTGACTGGGCTTTTTGCGTCAAAGTCTTAAAGTTACCATGAAATCATAATTGACCATTCTTATTTCAATTTTTAGGGGATATTGTAGCGTTTATAATTAGTTTATTCTATGCACATCCATTTTTTAATTCATGTGCCCATGCAATGTTTAATCAAAAGCATTAACATCCTCTACCCCTCCCGATGACATCTCTTCTCATCCAACATGAAGATGGAACAATAATTCCTAACCTGTCACTCACTTGATCAACCAAGCCAATCAATTTTCGATGGATAAAATCAAGTACAGCCCTACATCACCAGCATATACATCACAATACAGTGGAAAAACTTTGCCATTTACACAATTTCCATTTACTTCCAGAGTCTGAAGGGATAGTTCACCTGCAAGATCTGTCATCATTTACATTTACTGCATGTAGTTCCAATACTGTGACTGGCTTTTCTTCTGTTGAACATATTTTGATGAACGACTCAGTGTTTTTTCTTTGTCCATACAATGATACAAAGTCAATGGTCACCAATACTGTGTGGTTACCAACATTCATCAAAATATATTTTCTTGTGCTCTAAAAAAGAAAGAAGGTAGTATATGTTTGACATAAGGGTAAGTAAATGATGACCGATGTTTTGGATGAACTATCCCTTTAAGAATAAATACATAGTGTCAGACTACACTATTGATGTCACACAGTCTTTCTTGGCTTCTTCTCTCAAATATGACTGCTTCACCTTTATGTGCTTTGCGAAATGTTTTATTTTGTGTTAAGATGGATTTTTTTTTTGTAAGTCACATGATGTGTTTTGGCTGAAGAAATTTCTCTTTGGGTCTTTGTAGAGAAGTTTCTTTGTGTTTTTTGTTTTTGCAGACAATATTCTGGACGACAAACCCGAAGGCAAGTCATCCACTGAGAAACTTCAGTATGAGTCCAATGATGAGATGCCCAAGCGGTTTAAGAAAGCGGGAAGCAAAGGAAAGGTCTGTACAGAACTGTAACGATGAACATTTGAGTTCCTTTCTATCTGAATACATACTTGATCTGTGATGTTTGTACTTCTGCGCCCTTGCAGCTGTTTGACATGGAGCTAGGAGAGGAGTTCTACCTGCCCCAGAATGAGAAGGAGAGCAGACAGATCGCTCAAGAGCTCTCTGATCTGGTCATCTACTGTCAGGCTATCAAATTCCCAGGTTTACATCTTATTTCATTATTATACAAGCACAATGACAAAAGTTTGTAGTTCACTCTGCCTCTGGGACACACAATTAGTGACGTACTGAAATATTTGGCCGAAAATAAATGTTTGATTTTGGCTAAATTCAATTTAGTGCACACAATATGCTGTTTTCAGTTGATGCATGACTTTACAAAACTTCACTAAGCAGTATTTATAGCATGCTTCCCATCCAATTATCACAATAACCTACTCTACATGAATATAAGAAGGTACAGCCTGTTGAAAGAAACAACACAACTTGCTGAAATCCTGTCTTATTAATAACTGTAAAGATGTAAATAAAAGAGCTTGTAAATATACATAATATTGGATTTATCTGGAAAGCCATTCAATGCCCATAGCAAACTTTTATTACAGACGTCAATTGCAGTAGAATCATAATATATATTCATAAAGTTAATATTAAAATGGCATCATGTTCAATTTAAATGTTTTTATACAAGTCAGTTTTTGATTATTGAATATGATGGACTGATTAATGATTTAAAAAAATATATATATTTTCATTTTTGGAGTATATAATCATGGTATATAACATTTTGGAAAAATTTATTTCAGTGCATCACTACATACACGCTTTCTGTGTGGTTTTCTTCTAACATGATTTGTGCATGCAATTCCCAACTGACTGACAAAGACCCAATGTGTTATCTTGCGAAAGTACAGTAAGATGCAACCTCTTAATGGACGACTGCACTGCGTTGAGAAAGCTACTTTACAAATGTAGCCTCACAGGCTACAAGTATCAACACATTTCAACTACAGTTTAAATTTATGATAAGCAACACTTCATCTATTCCATGTTTGTGCTACAAGGCTAATGTAAACTGCTGTAGAATTTGCTGAATTTGATGATAAGAGTGAGCAAATTAGATTCAGGTGTTTGGCTCTACTGGAAACTGTAATAGTCCCAGAGGCGATCCTTGAACAAACAAACAGTATCAAAAGTTTCGCTATAAATTATTACATTATTTTTCTTAATCTGTTTTTTTAAATTAATAAAGCTTAAATTATAAAACTAATCTATATATTTTTTTATTTCTTAATGTTTTTATTTTTAAAATGAACAACCACATGCAAAACTCCAAAGCTTGCTGTTGTGTTCTTAGTGGTGATAAGGATATGACTTTCCCCTTCTATAAACATGCTCTGTTTCTGCTTTTGCCTGTTTGCCAAATTACAGATGTGACTCAGCCTCACATAAGATATTTAACTATCTCATACTGCTTAGTTTCACTTTTAAACAGTTTCTCTGAAATACATTTTTAGGTCCTTTCCACTTGTTGCAATATCAACTTAATATCAAATCAGCGTTCTTGTTTCTTCTGCAGCCAGTCTGGAGGGCATTCGAATGAACTGGGAGGAACAAACATCACTAACGCTGAGCCCGAGCACCTCTCTCAGCTCCATCATCCGCACACCCAAATGCTACCACATCTCCTCTGTCAATGAGAACGCTGCAAAGCGTCTGTGTCGCCGCTACTCCCAGAAACTCATCCAGCACACCAGCTGCCAGCTGCTCCGCACGTACCCTGCAGCCACACGCATCGACTCCGCCAACCCCAATCCTCTCATCTTCTGGCTGCACGGAATCCAGCTGGTCGCCCTCAACTATCAGACCGACGGTAAAGAGCGTGATCTCCTGCTCAGGACAGGAATTAAACCAGTGTTTATAGACTGATATATTGACCATGCTGATCAGTCAGGCCATTTTTATAGTGTGTTTTCCTGAAGTTGTCAGACTAGTGGAACAGAAAGCATCCAAAATACACTTTTAAGGGTTTATTTTATTGGACTTTATCTACATTAGTCAACATTTGAAGTCAATCAAAAAAGACAAGAACAGATATTGTTTTGGTTTTAGGACAACTTTGATGAGAGGTTTTGATCCACTACTGTATTTGCGTCATTTCCGCTGCATTTTTTAAAGGCTGTTTTCTCAAAATGATTGCACTGGGCCAGAAATCTCCACTTCAGCAGCACTTACGTACCTATCTATATTTTGAAGATTTTCACAGAGGGGTTTGTTCATATCATTTGACTGACTTATATCACATAGTGATTTCCCCCCCTGGGGCTGTTAACCATATTTCTAATTTATGGTGTAATAAACAGAGATACCTGAAATCTCCTTTATAAAAACCTTTGACTGATATGTCACCAAAATGAAACAAGAATTTTGCACCGGACTTTAAATTTGTGCATATTTAATTAGATAATGCCTCATTTTCACGTTTAAACAACATTTAAGAAAACGTGTTATACAATTTTTTTTGCAATTCTTAATTAATCAGCTGGGGAAGTATGGTGATATGTTACATTTTTACCTCATTCACCTGGAATGTCTTGCCTTAAGAGATCGTTCATTAAATGCACTGTTTTATTTAAGTTAAACCAATAAATGATACATCAATTATTAAATATAACCATTTGTTTTGTAGTATTTCAGGAAAACAGCATTTTATTTTAAACAATATTTTACATTTATTTCATATACCATTTCACTAGATGATACGCATGTATTTTTTTGTGGAGTGTATTTTTTATTTACTACCTTTAAATTGAAATCTGTAATCCCATGTAAATCAACTATATATACATATATTCAAATGTGATGATGAGCATTATTCTAACAGGATTATTTGTGACCCTGGACCACAAAACCAGTCTTAAAGGAACACTCCACTATTTTAGAAAATAGGCTCATTTTCCAACTCCCCTAGAGTTAAACAGTTGAGTTTTACCGTTTTCGAATCCATTCAGCTGATCTCCGGGTCTGGTGGTAGCACTTTTAGCTGTAGCTTAGCATAGATCATTGAATCTGATTAGACCGTTAGCATCTCGCTCAAAAATGACCAAAGAGTTTCTATATTTTTCCTATTTAAAACTTGACTCTTCTGTTGTTACATCGTGTACTAAGACCGACGGAAAATGAAAAGTTGCGATTTTCTCGGCCGATATGGCTAGGAACTATACTCTCATTCCGGCGTAATAATCAAGGAACTTTACTGCCGTAACATGGGTACAGCAGGCACAATGATATTACGCATCGCCTGAAAATAGGCTTATTGGAAGTTACCTAGCTGGGGACTATTTTCAGGTGCTGCGTAATATCACTGAACTTCATTTGATCAACTAAAAAGGCGATTTTCTCAACATTTAGATTTATTTGTACCCTCAGATTCCAGATTTTCAAATAGTTGTATCTCGGCCAAATATTGTCATATGCCTAACAAACCATGCATCAATGGAAAGCTTATTTATTCAGCTTTCAGGTGATGTATAAATCTCAATGTCAAAAAATTTACCCTTATGACTGGTTTTGTGGTCCAGGGTCACATTTCAAGAATTCAGTCAATTTTGTGAGAAACTAATTGGATGTGGCTGGTATTTTCTCCTCTAGACCTGCCCATGCAGCTGAACGCAGCTCTGTTCGAGGCTAATGGTCACTGTGGTTATGTGCTGAAGCCTCCGGTCCTGTGGGAGCGAAGCTGCCCTCTCTATCAGCAATTTTACCCTCTGGATCGAGACCTGGAGAACATGACCCCCACGCTTTACACTCTCACTGTAAGTATCCCACATTTGTTTAGCGTTATGACTACTCTAAGCTTATCTAACAGACATTAATTATTGTGTGCACAGATTTTATCAGGACAAAACGTGTGTCCAGGGAACTCAAGCGGCAGTCCCTGTGTGGAAGTGGAGGTGTTGGGCATGGCGGCAGACAGCTGCCATTTCCGCACCAAGCCCATTCACCGCAACACACTCAATCCCATGTGGAACGAGCACTTCCAGTTCCACGTGCACTTTGAGGATATGGCATTTCTGCGCATCGCTGTCGTGGAGAACAACAGCTCACAGGTCACTGCTCAGCGGATACTGCCCCTCAAAACCCTCAAACCAGGTAAAGAGCATTGTGTGATTGCTTCTGTACTGATTATTGATCTATCACTGCAGCATGCTTTATAGATAATCTTCAGAATCTACATTTTACATACTGTACACTAGCCTACCGTTCAAAAGTTGGAGGTCACCTATAGATTTTTAAAAATGTTTTAAATGATTAGTAATATGCATTGCTAAGAACTTCATTTGGACAACTTTAAAGGTGATTTTCTCAATATTTTGATTTTTTTTTTTGCACCCTCAGATTCCAGATATTCAAATAGTTATATCTCGGCCAAATATTGTCCTATCCTAACAAACCATACTTCAATGGAAAGCTTAAGATGATGATGAAGATGGTGTATAAATCTCAATTTCA
The DNA here is from genome assembly GCF_001515645.1 of Sinocyclocheilus grahami. Taxonomy (NCBI): domain Eukaryota; kingdom Metazoa; phylum Chordata; class Actinopteri; order Cypriniformes; family Cyprinidae; genus Sinocyclocheilus; species Sinocyclocheilus grahami. Next base: position 1,864,604 of record NW_015505432.1, read on the forward strand.
AAAAAATTGACCCTTATGACTGGTTTTGTGGTCCAGGGTCACATATTATAAAATATAAAAAAAAATTGTTACTTTTTTACTGTCTGTTGTCTGTCAACAATTGTTGGATGATCATTTGTGCCTTCAGATTACTCCATTTGATCATTTACTGTATTGAATCCTTTTTTTTTTCTTTTTTTCCCCCTGTTTCTTAATTTAATTGATGAGTAAAACATTGTCTGATATTTTGTTTGGTTTCTGTGAATTATTCCAGGCTACAGACACCTGCAGCTGAGGAACCTGCACAACGATTCTCTGGAGATCTCTAGTCTGTTCATCTTCAGCCGCAGGATGGAGGAGAGCCCCACCGGAGGACCACTGCCTGCGTCTGTGGTGAGACCGCATTCATAAACCACACAGCTGTCTGGATCTCAGGCAGATATTTGTTACATGCAGTACTAGTGGAACTAGACAGCAGAAATCAAAGTGTTTACATTCATGATTCCTCTGTATGTGCCTTACAGTCACATAGGGGAGTGGCCAGCATGTTTGAGAAAACATTGTGCGAATATTTCTGATGTTTTTAAAACTCTGGAATGTGCTGCATTCCTGTCCCTCTGTCCCTGTCGTCCCAGTGCAGCATAGTTTCATTAAAAACAGGAAATCATAAAGGCATAGACAGCTACTGTATACAGAAGGGCCATGCCCATTCAAACTGGAAAAATACTGAGTGAAAACAGTTCCAGGGGAAAATTAATGTTTGGATCCATCTGTACATTGGAAAAATGGCTTTGAGACTATTTTCTTTCAGAAATTGCTGGTAAATGTCACAAATAATTCGAAAGAAACGGCAAGTAACAATTAAACTGTTGTCGTTTTGTTGTTCTCTCAGCTGTTCAGCACGGAGGAAAGACGCGCCGCCCAGCAGCACAAAGTGACAGTGCATGGAGTTCCAGGCCCCGAACCCTTCACCGTAATCTGCGTTAATGAATACACCACGACCAAGCAGCTCCTGGACTCTGTAAGTGTCAACGCAACAGAACCGAGACAGTTTAGACAGGCTAGCACACACCAGAACACTGTCAAGTGCGATGAACCCAAAACACAGGGTGCAACTACTGTAGATGAAGCAGTGGAAGCACTCTATGTGTTCGGCGTTCTCTTGGAAATCTTGAGAAGTTGTTTTTATGAGTTCTGAAATGATGTTTCGGATTAACCCTGGAAGTTCATCCGGTTGCCAAACAGTCCTCCTCGTGGAGAATGATTGTCATCCGTTCTCTCGTTAGGAACAAGCAGTGCTTCACATTTTCATCATTCCTCAGCACATAAACACGCGTCTCTTTCTTGCCAGTTGTTTCCGACTACCTCCTTCGACTACTTCCTGATGGAGGAGAAAATGCCTCTGTGCAAGGAGAAGAGCGAGTCGAAGAAAGCGCCTCAGCAGCGCCCCCTAACGAATGACGAGCGGCTCCTGAGAGTTACTCACAGCTGGCAGCCGGAGGAAGGATATGTGGGCAGAATGTACCTGAAAACCAAGGAAGAGGTTTGTGCTTGCTTTCATTTCATTCCATCTCTAAGGGTCAGTCCTGTTATGCAGTACCTTTTCGATTTTATAACTTTTGAAAGAGGAATAAAGAACCACTGAAAAGTTTTGGGTTGGTAAGATTGCAGAAGCCTCTTATGCTCACCAAGGCTGCATTTATTTTAATAATAGAAATGCAGTAAAAACAGTCATTTTGTGAATTCTTTTTACTATTTAAATGAACTATTTTAATATTTTAAAATGTAATTTATTCCTGTGATGCAATGCATCATTACTCCAGTCTTCAGTGTCACATGATCCTTCAGAAATCATTCTAATATGCTGATTTGCTGCTCACGACACATTTATTATTTTATGTTGAAAACAGTTTTTGCGTAAACGACTTGATTGTTAATAGGATATAAAGACTGACAAGATGGAAAGTAAACTAAAAACTGTTAACTGGTTACCAATTAAAAGTGTTCCCAAGAAAACATTTGTTGTTGTTGTTGAAAACGTGAAGAATCTGATGAGATATTCCAAGTTTTATATCAGAAGCCCGCAGCGACGTGACACAAACGGATTAAAACGGACCCAAAAATAACTCAGAATGATTTCCAATATCTTTTGGACAACATAACAGCAGTGACTCATACAGGCTTCATAAAAGATCCACACCCATTACTTTTGTTTATTCATCCACCATCTAATGCTTGATCTGTTGCTCCCCCTGCTGGCTGATAGCAGAACATCAGTGAGAAGAACACAGTGATGGAGGGGGTGGAGGAGGTGAGCAGCGGAGAGGACGACACGTTCCTCGTGCAGGTTCATGATGTTTCTCCTGAGCAGCCTCACACGGTCATCAAAGCCCCGCGTTACAGCACCGCCCAGGACATCATCCAGCAGGTCAGAAGATCACCGCAGCTTCACTCACAGATCTCATCCCTGTCATGTTAATATCAGAAAATGTAAGCCGCTGTGGTCTGTTGTAGACTCTGAGCAAAGCCAAGTACTCTCTGAGCATCCTGAGCAACCCTAACCCATGTGACTACGTCCTGATGGAGGAGGTCACTAAAGACGCAGCTGGAAAGAAATCCTCCTCGGCTAAACCGTGCCAGCGTGTGCTGCAGGACCACGAGTGTGTGTTCCAGGCTCAGAGCCGCTGGAAGGGAGCTGGGAAGTTCATCCTCAAGCTCAAGGAGCAGGTAAACACTTATTCATGTGAGATCTGAAAAGAATACATTACTTATGCATATTTATCCCCAAACTGAAGTAACACTATCATTCAAACATTTTTTTCCCCAAAATCTGTTATGCTCGCCAAGGCTGCATTTATTTGCTCGAATATACAGTGAACACAGTAATATTGAAATATTCATAGTGATAGTGAAATATTACTACAACTTAAAAGAACTGTTTTCTATGTGAAAAAAATGTCAAGTGAAATGTATTCCTGTGATCAAAGCTGAATTTTCAGCATCGTTACTCCAGTCTTCAGTGTCACTCGGAGCTTGACTGTGAACACGAACGGTTCAGCGGCTCACGAGTCGACACACAGTAAGGAAGAGAAGGCTGCATGTCCCAGTATGGTGCCTCTGCCTGAGGCCTCGGAGTGAAGGAGCGCTCTGCAGTGTGTGTGTGTGTGCAGTGCATGGAGCTCTCACGAGGTACTAGACACTAACACACAACATATTACATAGTCAGTCTGATTGCTTACTTGGACACATTCAACTGGTGTCCAAAAATGAAAATTTGATGAAAATGTACTCATCCATGCAATTGATTTTGTGAATGTAGCATTGCATCACTTGTTCACCAGTGGATCCTCTTCAGTGAATGGGTGCCGTCAGAATGAGAGTCCAAACAGCTGATAAAAACATCACAATAATCCACCCCACTCCAGTCCAGCAATTAACATCTTGTAAAGAGAAATCTGTGTGTTTGTAAGAAACAAATTCATCAGTAAGAAAAGCCCAAACAGTCCGAAACATTTCTAAAATATGTTGGTGGATCTTGATGTAAGGGGATGAATATTTTCACTGGACGTTATGGACTTGTATTTTGGCCAGTTTAAAGTTAAAACGATGAAGGATTTGTTTCTTACAAACATAGAGCTTTTGGTTTCACAGGATGTTAATTACTAGTGGATTATTGTGATGTTTTTATCAGCCGTTAGGACTCTCATTCTGACGGCACCCATTCACTGCAGAGGATCCACTGGTGAGCGAGTGATGGAATTCAATTTTTTCTATATTTAATTCTATATTCTAAACCTGTTCCCATGAAGAATTGGAACATTTTTGGGTGAACTGTTCCTATGTATGATTTAGTCGAGGTTAGATTTTGTATGGTATCGCAGATGCTGAGGTGACTGCTTGTTGATGTTTGCTGTTCTTTATCTGTCATTAACTAATGTTATTAATTAACAGTGTACCATGTCTTTACTATCAATGAAAAAAATGATTAATGGCATGTAATATTTAATAGACCTCAATCAGGGTCGACACCGTATACAATTTGCTGCAAATGAATATAAGCCTGTTAAACTTGCAGCTCATGAAAATTAGACAACCTTAGGAGCTTAAGTACAACATCTGAAAATACTGCATGTCTGTTCCTCACAGCCTCACTTTGATTCATGTCAACTGATACTGAAGCCTGGAGGAATGAAACCCCTCCAAACACATTCACTCTGTGTCAGAAATAAAATTCAGGCTCGTTGTGAGTGTTCCCATGGTGTGTCTCTTCTCAGGGTCTCTGTCGATGGGGCTGAAGGCCTGGATGGCCGAGGGACGCTTGGGTTCTCGGAGCGATCGGGCCCCTGCCCCGTCCCCCTGGACCCTCCCGCTGCTGTGGAACTGGAAGCTGCATAAGTGAGTCCAGACCCAGAGCAGCACCTCTAGTGTTCACTCCTCTCACGTGAGTGCGATACAGTGCAGCCTGACGGCCGCTGGAGCTCGTCCCGTGCAGAACACGATGGTCTGAGTGAACTGGGCTTGCTGATGGGTTGAGGACGCTTCAGTCACTTCAGCATGTTTCCGGATGTCAGATGAAGGCAGTTTCTCCTCACTTCTATACTTCTTTTCCTTTTTTAACAGTACTGTAAGTGAATGCATCTGTATGCATTTCATGTTTTATTTGTGGTTTTGCACATTACCTTGAAATCCAGCTATTTTGAAAGCTTTTTTAGTACTTTATTTACATCCCTTTTTTTGGATTTGCTGAAATGAAATCAAGCAGCATAATGCTCCCAGCACGTTAGTGTAACACTATCCTGTTTTGTTTTTTTAGAAGCAAAATGATTGACTTCCAAACTTTAGGATTACTTTTATGAATGTAAATATGGCGATCGAGTTCACAGCAAAGGTGCACAAGGTGTTTAGAAAGATGCAAGGCAGATTTGTTTGGCATGTTTTAGCAGCTAATTTAATTTGATGGCTTTCATTGCACACGTCCTGCACTGCATTTTAATGACCAACAGCAAAAAAAAAAGTAACTTTTCTGTAAACTGCCTCGAATCTATTTACAGTATTACAAAAACAAGCATTTGAAGAAACGTCACTTTTAAATGTTTTTTTTATGCGTTACTGATTTATTTCATTTTATTATAGCTCGTAATTTTTTTTATATATATATTTTTTTGTTTTAATTTCCCCGTTTGCAGCTGCAGTGCAAATATTTTTTTCTTGCATTTATGGAGAGCTCGAGATCTTAACTGGCACTGTAGTGCTCGTTTTGGAATATTTTAATTTAGAATCAATACATTGATATATGTCTCATATGACCTGTAATTATTGAAAGCCAGTTCCCTTTTTGTGTTACATAAAATTTTGGTATAATTATTTCTAAACTCACTGCATAGCAGTTGAATCCTTTCAGTGGTCCATTTTCTTTCTTGAAGTGTAATCTTTCATAATTTATTGAACGTTATAGCCCAGGTTGGCTGTACTTTTCCAGATGTGTACATATAAACGAGAGTACATAATTATGAAATCTGCATTAATTTATTCGTAAGGGCATGAATGTTCCTCCAACCTGTTCGTACTGTATTCATGTATAATGTTTGTAATTTAGATTTTTAGCACTGTCTTCTGAGATATTAAATATTTTGACACTTAAGTGAATGTAGGCACCATTGAAGTGTATTTTTTATGTGGTCCACTACAGCATTATGTCCTTTAATATCTTTTCAATGTAAATTTCCCATCGCTTTGTTTCGAACAAGCAAGTGTTTAGTGCGACACAATGCTGTTATTTGATAATCTAAGAACTTCTGACTGTTCTACTTGTGATGGTTTTCAGCACACTTAAAGCTCTATAGGAATGTATCATCAATATTGTGATGTCAATATTGGGTTATTTGTTTACTTGAAACCACTGAATCAACCGCATCAATAAATAGTGTTGAAAAAAAATCCATGTTTGGTGAAACGGCAGTGGCCATGATAAACTCAATAAAGACTCTGCTGGTATCTTGGGAGCATTTATTGTCTACAAAACCGCTCTTAAATGGATGTTTCCTGCTGTGTGTGTTGTGATGTGAAGTCTAGACTCGTCTGCTCGCTCTCGTTTTGAAGCGCAGCATCAATCAGCGTCTTCAGCTCCGAATCTAAAAACGCATCACCGATTGTGAAATGTTCCTGCAACACAAGCGGAATAAATATTTAGAAGATAAAACTACAGGACAGAACTATTTAAAGCATTGTTAGTTTGCTGGAAAGAAGACCTTTTTCTTTGAGGGAGGTCCTGCAACAGGAGGATTGAAGGTCATGTCTTTAACACTGTAGTCTTCAAACAGCTGCACTGGAGTCCTGAGAAATACAATGAAAAATCGTCATATCCATCTTAATCAAAATGAACCACTGAAAAAGAGGCGGTTGCTTCTGTACCTTCTGCTGAGCTCCATGCTGAGAGCACCTGACCCTTCACTAGGGGCACCTTTCATCAGATGAGCCGCAAACTTCCTCACCATAGGGTGATAGTGTCTCTGAAAGAACAGCACAGATTTCAGCCCGTGTTACTCAAGCATCAATGATAACGAAAAATAAAAATCAACACCTGCTCTGAGATGCAATAATGATGTTCAATTTAGTTCACACTGAAGGATTCATTCATGAATTGGACTGATCTGATCGCATTTATGCAAGAGTGAACAACTGACTGAGAAGTTCCTGTCTGACTCGAAACAATAACCAGGAAAATGTAGTACTTTTGTGCTTGAACTCAAGTAAAGAGGAGTATTTATTACTAACGATATTTCATTGCACAGGACTTCGTCTACCAATCATACACCATATTTACTGGAGTATATTTAGTTTTTTTTTTCTTTGTATGTACCATTTTCCACACAGCCTTATATTCAAATTTATTTAGGCTTGCCACTATAATTTATGTTTGTTTTATACTTGTATTATATTTTTTGCATACCTGTTCTGAATACCATTAAATTTGAAGAATTTGTTGAGGTATGAGAGAAAAAAGTATTTTACATGATTTCTGAATGTAATAAAATGTGACGCAATTTTCTCTCAACAACGCAATTTTGACTTAAAACTTAGTAAGGTGCAACTAAATTTTCCATTTAGTTATAATATGTTCTGTTTTAATGGGATTGTCAGTGATTGAGTGATAGATACCTTCAGTAAGTGAAGCTCCCACAGTGCCGTGTTCTGAGGGTTGCAGTACTCGGGCACATCCAGCTCTGGCAGATACACACCACTGCCTTGCATCTCATTATCCAGCAGGATGTCACACTTAGGGAAGGTCTACACAAAAACCACACACGAATAACTGGTACATTCAGCTCAGAAAGCACAAACATGAAGGAGGAGCAGCGGCACTGGCTCACATGCATCAGCGCTCTGTTGGCCGCCAGGATGCCCACACAGGAGTCAGGCAGCAGGTGCAGCCCGAGCGTGCTCAGTCTCTTCAGGAAGCCCTGCGCCCTCTGCAGAGTCACCTGCTTCCTGCGTTTGGTCAGCATGACGTCCAGACACTGCAGCACGATCGCCGTGTCCTCGTTCGTTCCTCCTGCAGCCCATCCAAGACAACAGTCATTTCCGTCCAAAAAAAAGTGTGTGGAAAAATTGGAATATTGCATAAAACATTTACAACTGCCGTCTGATGTGACAAAACCTTCACTTCCTGAGAAACTGACACGGAGAATCGGGCACAAAAAGTTGCTGCAATCGGAAATTTTATATTCTACATAATATTTACTTGAAACACAGCAACAAATGCAATCATGCAAAACAAGCCTGGGAAGTAATAGTATCAAATCATTTTAATGACATTTTTATGGAAACCTGGTTCTGACAGAATAATAAGATTTGACAAAATTGTGACTTTTCCTCTCACAATAATGCATTCTTCCAAATCGGAGTTTTTCATTTCACAATTCTGCCTTTTTGTTCTCTGAATTCTTTTGAGAGTTTAAATCTCAAAATTCAGTATTATTTTTCGTTTCCACCACGGAATAAAGACATAATAAAGGTAACTGTGAGATAAAAAGTTGCAAAGTAAATTTGCAACGTACGTTTTTTGGCAACAGATTATGCATACATTTTCACATAGAATTAAAAAACCTGCCTCATTTGAGCATATACATTTGTTATGTGCATATTGATATTTTCTTCACATCATGGTGTTTCAATCCAGTGTTCTTATGCAATATCCCAAAACTAGCGTAAAAATACATGGATGGAAACCGCTAATGACATTTGTGAATTTTATGTTCAATAATATAGGCCAGTGATTCTGCAGGTAAATTTAGGACCTTCATTATGTTCTTCCTCAGTAATTTTGTCTTATTTCCAGTGCAAATCTCTAAAGATCCTTAAATCAAGTTACATTTACTTGAGAAGCAAAATGACAGAAGTCTCGTTTTAAACAAATGTTTTGTTCAGTCTCTCAGGAAACAAGATATACCCCTGGTTTCACAGAAAAGGCTTAAGCCTAGTCCCAGACTGAAATGTAATTCTGTCAGGACCACTATCATCAAAATGATAGATACTTAGCATAAAGTTTGGTTTGTCGGTATGGTTCTGTTCTGGGCAAAACCCTCCCTGCCCATCCATGCAGCCTGTCATGAATGAGCAGAGAGAGCCGCAATAATAACCCCCCCAGGGTTAACAGAACAGAACAAGGCAGATATCATTAATGTACTTAATGATATTTAAGTGTAATACTTTATTCAAGATAAAGGAGTCTGATTAGCAAGGAATATCAGAAAGCCAAGTCCTGACTGTGGCGAAAGGAGGAGCTGGGGATGGAGGAGGGTAATTTGCTCCGGAGCAAGCTGAAAAGCTGCTAAATATGACTGAATAGAGCTTATATAGGAATGCCGCGATAGGTGTCGTATTCCTATAGGTAGATGTGATCAGCTGATGCAAGCTTGACTCACGTGACCTGCCAGAACTACCGCTAACGCTTAATTTCTGTTCCCCGCCCCCTTTTCCAGAATAGAACAGTGGCTTAAAGCTCCTACCTCATATACTCTGCTAAAAAATATCTGTTTGGTTTTGATTATCATGTCTATCACGCTGAAATCATGCGTTTTAAACCATTTTAGTTGAAACTTTTTTTTGAGGGTCTCGCAGTTGTGTATCTAATTCTTAAAAATAAATGTCCGGGACACCACGGTGTGTAAGTGACTGATGTTCTCACTCATATTAAATAACCCAGTGTCACTGCATGTGCAGAACAAAGAGACACCGGAGATCTCACCTGCGTGCAGCGTCAGCAGCGTTTTGTATAAGTGGTTGTAGAATTTCAAAGGGTCGATGTTGAGGACGTCACCTGTTGCAAACAGAGATGTATTTTAGCTCAGCGAGGACAAGATGTTTCCAGAAACCAGAGCTGTGGCGGCACTTACCTTGTCCTGAGAGGATGTGGAAGGAGGTGAGGATGCAGTGAAGGCTCTCGCGATACGTCAGATCCTGAGAGAAACAAAACGCTGAGATGTTAATGCGTGAAATGTGACGTGAAGCAGGCGGTCCTGGCAGAAACACTTACACCTGATGTGATGAGGCCGTACAGCACCGCCAACAAATCATCGAAGAACTCCAAGTTTATCAAATGAGCAAACCTGCAGGACACAGTTTGAACCGTGTTAATCAAGAACACAGAGGAATACTGACCAGAACGCTTTATTACAGTGTAATAACACTATAATAAAGCAGTTACACACATCATGTGGCTCTTACTTTGCAAGACCTTCTAAAACGGAGGGCAGTAAGATGGACTTCTGAGCTTTCTTCAGTATTCTGAAGTAGGTGAGAAACACAATGTTCAGCGTCTCTGTGTGCTGGAATCAAACGATGGGCGAAAGTGAATATACATTACATAAGGTCCTGAAATAGCACATTCATACACAAGCTCTCCATCGACTGTAGTAAGACTCACCAATTTAATTTTCTTGTCCTTGCTCTCTGAAGCCTCAGCTTCTAGAAGCTCTTTCTGTAGCTTCTCCTCTGCTTTCTTCCACTGTTGAGGACAAGAAGATTTGATCAAGGTCACAAAACAGAAAAAATTATGTGTATTTAGTATACCAGTTTTGCAAAGCTTTGCATTTACAGAAATGAATTAAAATGTAAAATTATATTCCGATAGAAAACAGTCATTTTAAATTGTAATATTTCACAATATTACTGTTTTTACTGTACCTTGGTGAGCAGAAGAGACTACTTATTGACCCCTAACTTTTGAAAGGTAGTGTACACAAAGCATGTGTCCAGTGAACACGGACTCATATCACTGCACAACTTTAAATCATGACATTTATGTGAAATAAGATTCAGCCCAGTTCAAACCTTCCGCTGCATCCTGGACAAATTTGTCCGCTTCTCCTTGAAGGACATGAACTTCTTTTTTGGCGCAGTATCTTCTGTATCTTTCTTCATTTCCACTTCTTTTATTCTCAGACAGTGAAGACAGTTCAGCACCTGTGCGTTCACAGCACAACACACCAGTAAAAAAATCAGCCATTCAAAACATCTGCATCAAGATGCTATAAATCATCACAACTTAACGCATGGCTAAAGTCACAGTTTAGCAATGATACTGTGACCCTTGCAGAGTTTGTTTGACGCGAGTCAATAAAATCAGAGAATTGATCAGAAGTGCAACTTCTCTGTACTATAGTAAACTTTACTTTTCTGTTTTATATATGTATATGTGTGTGTGTGTGTGTGTGTGTGACCCTGGAGCACAAAAGCAGTGTTAAGTCGCTGGGGTATATTTGTAGCAATAGCCAAAAATACATTGTATGGGTCAAAATTATACATTTCTCTTTTATGCCAAAAATCATTAGGATATTAAGTAAAGATCATGCTGCATGAAGATATTTTGTAAATTTCCAACCATAATTAAATTTAAACTTAATTTTTGATTAGTTATATGCATTGCTAAGAACTTTAAAGGTGATTTTTTTTCAATATTTAGATTTTTTTGCACCCTCAGATTCCAGATTTTCAAATAGTTGTATCTCGGCCAAATATTGTCCTATTCTAACAAACCATACATCAACTGAAAGCTTATTTATTCAGCTTTCAGATGATGTATAAATCTCAATTTTGAAAATGTATCCTTATGACTGGTTTTGTGGTCCAGGGTCACATACATACATACACACATACATAAATACATATTATTTGCGTTACACTTGAAAACTCTAGACCGGCGTTAATAAAGCTAACAAAGACTAAAACCATTAAAAAAAACATACCATTACTTGAAATAAACACTTAAAAAATAAATACAATTAAAATTAAAATAAAGTATATAAACCTTAATACAAAAACCTTAAACTTATTTGAGCTACTTTTCAAGCCAACATCTCATTTTCATTTGGTTTAACTGAAATTAAATAACAAAATTACTATAATTTTAACTAAAATTATTATGAAAACAGTAAAAATAACATGAAAAAAGTAATTAAAAACATTAACAATAAATGTAGGGTAACAAGAACTCTATAAAATATAATTTTAATATGTATTAACATAGATTTTATTATATTTAACTACATAATAAAAAACTATAAAAATACTACTACTACTAATAATGACACTAACCAAACAAATAATAAATAGAAAAAGTCCAAATCTGACCATGTTCTTTTTAAAAAGCAAACTGAACATTCCAATCAAATAATTCTCTGTAATGAATGTTTATGTCATGTACATTCTGCCTGTTTGTTCTGTACAGCATTGACAGATGAGACAAAACTTGTTGGAACTGTTTAACACGGTATGATGGTTGTACCTCAGGTTTGACCTTGTAGTTCCTGCCCTTGACCATGCCTGAGATGACCTTCACCACCGCTAATGAGGCCTGACCCAGTTTATCCTGCTTCAGCAGTTTCCTGACGGCTTCACAACACATCTCAGACACCTGAGCACAAAATGACAACATCTAAATGATGAGCAAATCTCCAAATGTGGAGTCTTTCCAGCAAATATCGCTAGCAGACGGACCTTTCTGTCGGGGTCGCTCAGCAGAGGCACCACCATGACTACGATGTTGTTGTGGAAATTGAAGTGTGGCAGAGCTACCAGGAGATCACAGATGCACCTGATGGCCACTTCAGCAAGACCTTTATAACTCTGAAGAGACACGGCCTGACTTCTCTTCTGCTTCTTCTGCTTCCAGTCTGAAACCGCATCAGATCAGATGGTCGTGATTAGAACGAATGGGCTGAAGGGAAGCTAAGAGCACAGAGCACTTGATGTACCTTTGACTGTCTGTTCCAGATCTTCCAAGAAAAACTTATACTGGCTGACGAGACCCTCCTCAAACTCCCTCAGCTGCAGCGTCTCTTTTTTCACCTGGAGAAGAACAGAAAATGCTTCAATGGGTCATTTATTTCTTGCATTTTAATATTGTTATTATCTTTTGGGTCCACGGATCCAAAGAGTTCACTTCTGATGAGCATTTTTCACTCTCACTGTTAAAAACAAACAGGTCAGTTTTTGCTGCTGTGCTCTTACGCTGCCTTCTCAGACTGAAATAATCATAACCTTTCCAAAATAAAACTTCAGTCCAAATCTAATACAAAAAAACAGCATATCATTTGGCAGATTCAACCATATTTTACTCCAAGAATCAGAGTCTACTCTGCTTCATTATCCAGGGTATCTGCAGTTTTTAAAATCATATTTAAGACGTGCACAAAGAAATTTAATACTGTATAACAAATCCAATCAATCTCAAACAAACAAACAAAGCTTGTCAGATACTTGCAAAACTGTAACTGCAAATGTAAAATTCATAATTTTACATATATATATATATATATATATTTATTGACTGATATTGGATTTTGCCCATACAATAATAATTTGTTTAAAGAAAGACAAAAAACTATTATAATTTCTATACAATATTATAATAGCGTTCAATAACAGCAGCCCAGGAAGAAGCTTCAAGGGTTTACCTTAACCTAAATGCTAAATACAGTTTAGTACGCACCCAAAAATATCAATAATAACCAGAAAAAAAGCATCTGAAGGACAATGAGGGACATTTATTTTGAAATGCCTATGCTTTAAAATTTCTAGCTGCTCACTCAGAGATTAAAAATATGCCTTCTTACAACCAAGTACAATATATTACAATATAAACACCATAAAGTAAAGAACGCAATTCATCAGCAGTAGTTCATAAATTTGCTCTGAATGTGCAATAGTGCTGCAGTGTGACTTTATTCAACTTAATAATTTCCTTTTTTTGCAATTCTTTTTTTCCTTCTTCAAATTTAAGACTTCCTAAAACCATAATTTGAGATGTTTTTTTTTATGTTTTATGACTTTTCGGACATGTGGGAGGGGAGCCCAAAATGTTGGCCAGAAATGTGATAATATATTCATCTGTCTGCCATCAGAAATCCAAGCAGTTCCTGGGTGTTCTTGCAGCTCAGTTTCAAGAAAAGCTGTTTAGGACTAAAGCTGAAGTTGCTCTAATAGCTTCAACACATTTTCATAGTGCACTGATCTCTTTTATGCACAGAGGTGAAGGGAAATCAAATTTAACAGTGGGGCACTGCACCTTTGTAGCTTTCTCCTCTTCCGTCAGCGGTCGGATTCGATACGACGGCACAATGTCCTTAAACACCTCCAGGAGGGACACCATGACTAGCTTTCTGACCGTGACGGCGATGCACGGGTCCGTCTCCATCAGCATGGCCCTCAACTCCTTCAGCTTCTTGATCTGAAACACACGAGGAACGTCATCATACATGTGACGACAATAATCCAGAAGATGATTGTGAAAGGCTGTCTTACATTGACATGTGGATCTGCGAGTACTGCAGACGACAGACTTGCGATGCGCAGTTTCTTCTCCGTCAGTCTCTCAGTGCGAAGCTCTAGTTGCTCCTGAGGAGTTAACAATGGAACGCTCTCGGGTTCCTCCTCTGATATTATTAAAACAAAATCAAATATATATATGTAATAATACGTGTAATAAAAAATGCATGTCATGTAACCAATAACCGACGTCACAGAACAATGAACATGCAAATGTGTAGCTAATTTATAAAAATATTAACTAATAGTTTGCGTCAAAAAGATTTGAGTTTGGAAATTTCTCCTAAAACATTACGTTGCAACAAAACTATCTTGGGGTGCTTTCACACTTGGTTCGCTTGCCTGGTCCGAACCCGAGTTGGATTGCTCCCCGCTCCCCCTGCCCCCGCTGGACTGCGTTCATATTTTACTTGGGTCCGAACCGCGGTTCGTTTGCGTCATCAAGCCAGCAGCTGTTTACCCCGTTGCTTAGTAACGATGGCGCAAATGCATAACATTGCTCTCTGCACTTTTATATATTTACGTTTTTGAACCGTTCGTTTTGTTTACAAAGCTTCGGTACATAACGGCACTTACGTCTGTGTTACGAATGTACTGCAAATGCTCAAAAGAACGCTGAAGGCAAACAGAAATGAGATATACAGCTCTCTGTTTGCAACACGTCAGTCACGCTCGTCAGGAAAGTGAGTGAAACACACACACAAACACACATCAATCAAATAATACGTTATTAATAGCGGTTCACTTCCGCAATTTGGTACTAGTGGTCGACCGATATATCGGCATTTTTTAAAATATCGGCATCGGCCGATAAGTTTTTCTGTTTGGCCGATGCGTTCTGACTTTTATTTTGATGGTGCTTACAGCGGCAGCGCCTGAGCACAGTGTTCACATTCTCCTTGTTCGCTGTCGTCGTTAACAGTTCTGTCTAAATACGGATAGAAGTCTGCCTAATAATCAGATAGAACGGTTAAACAAAGGATTTAAAATGTATACAAAAAGTCATATAACGATTGCTTTTATATTATTAGTAATAGAAAGGCAAACATTATAATACTTTCTTGTTTGCCGTCAGCATTTATATCATTTAAACAAATCTTTGAATGTCTAATAAACATCTAATTTCAAAAACCTTGCAAACTTATGCCGAGTTCACACTGCAGGATTTTCAAACTCGTCTGATCGTCGTTGTTTTCACACTGCACGACTATCTGGGGTAGCATTCAGTTGCTGCTGTGTTCACATTGCACGATGGATCGGCGACAGGAGGTTACACACTGCATGACTTTACAATAGGAAGAATCGCCGACAGCTCTGTCTGGTCCGCAAACTACGTTTCACAACAAAACACACGCGAGAAGTGATAAGGAAATAACGCGAGAACCCGCGTGCGTCAGACCGGAGTTCTCCAGCGAGACTGTAATTATTTAAAAACTAAATATATAACCCGCAAATTGTCAGTGAGCTGATTTCCGGCTATAAGGAGAAAAAGAAAAACTGATTATGCAGGAGGGAGATGCAGGGAACAGGGATTGGGTGTTCTGCAAAGAGAGTTGGAGGTAAATCATTTTGCAGTAACTGTTATGCTGATGTTGTGGCTGGTCAAGCAAATGTTTGTGCTTGTTTCTGTATGATATAATTGTTCATATATCTATTAAAATACTGATATTCTGGTCTATAACTCCGCCCCGAACTTCCCTCTGCCCTGTATCTTGGTCTCTCATTGGCTATAGGTCATCACCGATGTAGTTTTCAGTCAGAAATCATTGCACACAGCGTGATTGTGAATCGCGTGAACAAGCATCGATTTGCCTCTGATGTCGGGCATTTGTCTGCGATTTCGCAAAACCTGTCGGCGAGTGAAAAATCGGGCTAATATCGTGCAGTGTGAACTCGGCATTAGTCAGATCCAGTTGTGAGATCTTGTGAAGTGTGCATTTGTATCCTGCATGATCGCGTGTTCTCTGCGTGACGGTCGGTCCGTGCGAAATTAATGTGGACAGGAGATTTCAGCCTCACTGGAGATGCGCGATCGACAAACTTTAAACTCGTGATTTTAAATTATGCTGCGCTTTATGCATTTGCCCACTGTCATATTCATGTCATTTTCACTCTGTGCTGTATGTAAAATGAGTGTTACCGTGGCTTTATTTGAAAAAATATGATTAACACAAACTTCCCAGAATACTGAGTGCCCTGTTGGTTACAGTGTTTACTTCCTTTTTAATTATATTTTTATTAAATATTGATTTATTTGTGAAAAATACTTTGTCATCTAAAGTATAAGTATGTTTATTTAACATTTATTTTTTAATCAATTTTCAAATGATTTCAAATTTCTTAAATATTACTTAAAATAAATAACATTATATCGGCTTTATATCGGCCACCCTGCTTTCCAAGATATCAGCATCGGCTGTCAAAAAAACAATATCGGTCGACCACTATTTGGTACGATTGCGTTCACATCAACAGCGAACCGTACCGGAGTTCAAATGAACCGTACCCCAGACCACCCTTTTTAAGCAGACTCGGGTACGGTTCGCAGTTCGGAAGACAGCGTTCACATCATCCAAACGAACTGAACTCTGACGTCAATCGAACCCGGGTGCGCACCAAAAGTGTTAGTGTGAAAGCACCCTTAAACACACCCTTGAGATTAAAGCCATTTCAAGGTTGCATTTGAAAAAAATACATGGAAATCCACACCAACCTTTATTTAACTCATCCTGGTCGATCGGTTCCTCCTCTTCCTCTGCCTCCGGCACAACTAGAGGAAACAATCAGCCAGTTAATCCCAAATCCTCCCCAGCAGTCACTGAAAGTCATGTGATAACACACACCGGGTTTCTCCATGCTCTGAGGGATCAGGCCGCTCTTGTCTTTGATGGGCAGCAGATGAATGAGTTCTTTCTCTTCCTCCTGCTGCATCTTCCTGGGCATCTTCTCATACTTCTTCACCTGCTGCTCGGACTTGCGCTTTTTGGCATGTACTGGAGCGCTACAAAAGAAAAGAGGAGGAAATATGATCACACAACAGACAATATCAGCGGATGACTGTGTATAGAGTGATTAACAAGCGCCGAAGTGTGCTGCTGCCGCTGCTTACCAGGATGAGATGTCTCGAGTCAGGAAGGAAGCTTTCTTTGCCATGGCTCTGATCTGTTCGAGGTCATCCTCATCCATCATGTCTACAGGCAGAGACTCCAGGAACTCCTCCTCGTCCTCCTCTTCTTCCCCTTCTGTTATGATACATCAACATTACAAAACTATCCTAATACACAGCATGAGAGTTCATATGAAACGCTTTCTCTCACCTGGTCTCTTCTTATAGCGCTCCAGGGGTTTGAGGGTCTTATGGGAGACATCTGTAATGGCTTGCCGAAGTTTCCTATGTTCTTTGCGTTGTTTCTTAGCTGAGCTCTGTTGCTTAAACTGCCGATTCTTCTGTTTGTTTTCCAGCTTCAGATTGCTGGTTTTCAGTAATTTTCTGAAGCTAGGCTTCTTTTTCTTGTTCCTTTTGGAAGCCTTGTGTGAAAGATGCATAAAAGCACAGCTAAATAATGCATGCTAGTGTATGCTACAATTAGACATAACGTCTTTATATGACAGATGAAGCAAAACAGAATTCAGAGGCTGCTGGCTTGCATAATATCCAGTGTTGGGGAAAGTTACTTTTAAAAGTAATGGATTACAATATTGCGTTACTCCATAAAAAAGTAACTAATTACGTTACTTAGTTACTTTTTATGGAAAGTAGTGCGTTACGTTACTTTTGCGTTGCTTTTTAAATCTGGACAGGGCTTGCTTGTTTGTTTTTAAAATAAAAAAGTTCTATTTTTGGCAAATATAAAAGCCTTTTCACACCAAAAGTGAAATGAATAAGCCTCAGGCTGAAGGAAATGTAAATGTACGTCTGTACAGTAGAATGCAGAAGAAGAATTTCAACACACTTCAGCAATAAAAAAACACACAAATGTTTGTCTAGAGTAATTTGTGCTTATTAGTACGGTTGAACTGGATCATCGAAGGTCAGAAGCAAAGACATTGGTTAATAGAATGGGATTAAATACATAAAGCATATTTGTGTTGTTTAACATTTAATTATTGCAGGTTTGCGTCATATTCTGAGTTGCATTATTTTTATTCATTTTGAGGAATACTGAATCTGTGTGTGTTTTTTTGTGTGAGTGAGATGAATTAATGCATATGCATATTTATTTAGAGCTACAGTAACATCTGATTTCTCTCAACATGGGGACAGGAGAGCTGCCAATCAGTAAATTGGAAAAAAAAGTAACTTGCGTTACTTTACTAGTTACTTGAAAAAAAGTAATCTGATTACATAACTCGCGTTACTTGTAACGCGTCCCCCCCAACACTGAAAACTAGTACAGTATAATGAAACAATTGAAAAGTGTAGTTTGATACAATAGTGTAGGGATTACACTAGTACAGTATGATAAACTGTAAAAGTTAGACTAGTATTGACGAGCCAAAATTTTGACTAATACATAAAAACAAGGGTTGTTCAATCTCAAGTGAGACTCTTAAACACTCATTTAAATGTAACGTTATGTGAAGCAGCGAAACATGGCTAACAGAAGCTGGAGATATTCACCCGCGCTTTCGTTTGTTTACATATTAACTTACCGGGCCCATGTTGATCTGTGATTCGACTCAACTGTCGAAGACGCTTCAAATGTGTAAATCAGTTGAATCCAAAACCAAAAAAAGTGTAAGTATGCACTCTTCACACACGCACCACATGGACAGGAAGTAAACTAAGGGAGATGCTACTTGAATGGAGACAAACGTTACGTTGCCTTTGAGCGCCACCTTGTGATCCGGAGGAACGAACACACTGAGAAGACGTCCAACTCTTCGATCAAAATAACAATTATTATAAGCTGCTTCCAGTCATTTATTTTCATTATTTATTTATTTTTAAGCAGCTGAAAAATTGAATGCCTTAAAGCTCTCTGAATTACAAATTGCTGTTGGGTTGATTACTTCAAATAGTTAAAAATTACAACTATTATTAATATTTTTTTTTTTCTATAGGTATACTGTACATGTACTGTATGAAGAACAAAAGCAAGTCACAATTAATTAAAAAAAGATACAACAACTATAATAGTAGTTTTAGATTTATTTACACATTTGAATTTTGTGGTGTCCAACATGTCACCTATTTACAATCGATTTTCACTGAAGTATGAAAACTGTACAATAAAACCAGGAGTGTGTAGAAAACAAACCAAGAATTAATGACACAATTTACATTTTTCCATCGAGATACATCATTACCAAATCAAAAAATGTTTTCAGACCCAATATTTACACATATTGGGTTCAAATCCATGATAAACAATGCATTTGGTCAAATAATCGAACAGAAATCAAACCGAGAAAAATTACACATTTTATTATTACACCACACATTCTCATAACTGAACTGGCAAATGTCAGCTCATTTTAGAATTTGTACCTTAAGTACACAAATCTCGTAATGCATTCTTCACATACTGTCTTACTAGCATTAATAACATTTAGATTCAAACTTAGGCTAGAATGGCTGCAAAACGATTAATCGCATTCAAGTTTGTTTACACACTATATATGTGTGTACTGTGTATATTTATATAAATAAACACACATACATGTATATATTAAATCTAAAAATGTTAGATTTATATATAAAATATTTATATTTATATATAACATAAATTATATAAAAGTATAAATATATATATACATACACATAATTTTTTTAATATACGTATATAAATATATGTGTGTGTATTTCTATATACATAATAAATACACACAGTACACACACATATAGTATGTAAACATAAACTTTTATTTTGAATCCGATTAATCGCAATTAATCGTTTTGCAGCCCTAGGCTACATATTAGTGTTTTAAAAGAAGAAATTAAAGTAGCACAATAGGACTACGAAAAATGCAATAATTCTTCGGCAAGAAGCAGCAAAATGCTTTCAAATATCTCAACACACTATATGCATTATTCCTGAATTATCAACTGCATCTGACATATTCTATTGCACTTTATTAAGGTCTTGTTCTACAAAACAAAACCGCTTAAAAAAAAATCACATTTTTAAAAATCTCAGAACCTTACTATTCTATTATTAAAATCTCAAGTGCATTAAACAGGCTCTGAATGAACATGCTTCAGCATACAAAATGAGTTAATGAGTATGTCAGCACACGTCAAATGCACCAGTTCTCGCCATAAGGAGGAATATTAAGAGAAAGCCTGATGCTGGTATCCGGTACAGTACATGACTAAGCTGGTGGAATATTTTCTCATAAAAGGCTTATATTTTGAACTCATACAAATGTGTAACTTCAGTAATACTGGCACGGTTACAAAGAAATCAAGTTTCAAGCTTTTTCTTCATTTCATTTCTTTGAGCCCGTTTTAGACAATCCTCTCTTCTAATCGAGAGTTAAAGCCAACTGGAAATATAAAAATGGTGAGAGTTCAAGAGTTTTTCACTGTAGGACTGCTGCTTTTTTCCATTTCTTTATCCTTTAGGAGGGCATTAAACACCTGATGAAGAGAAAGAGACGAGATTAACAGAAATGTTAAAGGAATAGTTCCTCAATGGATCCTCTGCAGTGAATGGGTGCCGTCAGAAGGAGAGTCCAAACAGCTGATAAAAACATCACAATAATCCACAAGTAATCCATGCAATTCCAATCTTGTGAAGTGAAAACAGGGGATGGACTTTTTTAATTGGAGCAAGCGTTACTATGCATTATAGACTGGTATTTTGGCCAGAAGCAATGGTTTTAAGTTAAAACGCATTAATGATGCATTTGTTTCTTACAAGCATACAGCTTTTGGCTTCACGGGATGTTAACTGAAGGACTGGAGTCGTGTGGAATACTTGTGGATTATTGTGATGTTTTTATCAGCTGTTTGGACTCTCATTCTGACGGCACCCATTCACTGCAGAGGATCCACTGGTGAGAAAATGATGGAATGCCAAATTTCTTAAAATCTGTTCTCATCTACATCTTGGATGGCCTGAAGATGAACAGATTTACAACACATTTTCATTTTTTGGGTGAACACCACACAAATCACAATGTTCTGTAGAAGAATAAAGTTCCCTGTAGTGTGAGCTATGCTCAAACTAAAGGGTTAGTTTACCGATAGTATGAAAATTCTGTCCAAATTCATTTTACTAGACATCTAATATTAGAAGTTATGCAAAACAATCTTTGAAGAGAACAAAATGTATCAGGACGTGTATTTGCATTTAATTTCCTGCCTGCATTTCCCTCACAAACAAACAAACTCCACAGGTTGATCGCTGTAACAGCGCACACAGGAAATGACCTGTATCCACTTCCTGTTGCCGCTGATCATCTGAGTGTTGGCGATGCAGCTGAAAAGGCGTTCGGACAGCATGTCCTCTGGGAGTCTGGTCAGGAACTGAGCGATGTGGATGAAGTCCATCTGCAGGAGCACTTCCTCGTAGAGCCGCAGAATCCCAAGCCCCGTGCGGAACAGGAACTCCTCCCCGTCTCTGCAGAACACGTCCCACACCCGACACGCCACATCCAGCGGCAGGGACTTAGTGTAGAGGGTGAAGATCCTGTAAACACAGATTTGGGAATGAAAAAGACTTTGAATGGAACGCAGCTTCAGGATCTACACCTAAATGTCATGCGCTTACTCAGATTTACACGTCGCAATTAGTTTTCGGGCCTCATTTGATCATTTTTAAGATTTGTAAGAAGTGCTTTTCTTCATCAGAAGGTTCTTCATGTACTCACCAGTCTATGAGATACAGGTCAGGCGTGAGGTTGGAACTCTTGAAGTGATTAAAAAGTCTCGGGAGGTTTTCCTCGAAAAACACCTCAAATGCTGCAAAGTACTTCAGCATCTAACAAGAAAGAGACACAAAATTAAAACATCTTACAAATTCATGCAGAAGCAGTATGTGTCAAAATCCACTCAATCAACCCACCCAGAAATAAACTATGCTGGCATTTAAAAAGCAATTCTGCTGATTTGCAATAAAGGCCTAATATTACCTAATTTGATCAAAAACATCAATATTCAAAATATCAATAAAAACATGTACATGTACAAGAATTTTACGTGTGTCAATGTGTCTTCAATGCACGTAGCAAAATAGCAAAAGCAATCAAATGTCAAAATGACACAAAAAAATCTAAATGATATGATGACAAAAAGTATTCAAAAAGTGTCAATTAACTTAATTAACTGCAAAGAAGTGAAAAAATGGGAAATTAGGCATAAAATGTCTTCAGAATCATTCATACATGTGAAAATCATCTGAGAATTGAACAAACAGTTGTAACTCGGCTCAGAGGAAGATAGGAATTGTCTTTGTGGCATTCCAACACCGTGTTCGGAAAGAAAATGATGTGTAGAACCACTAAAGGGAATAAATACGAGATGGGAGGAAAATATATATTTCAATATTTTCCTCGCAGTTATATAACTGGGTAATTATACTACATATATATTTCATATATATGTAGACATCAGGAAGCCGCTATTATACCTGGCATTGAAACTGGCATCGTGCTTTTGAATGCACGATCGTCCACCCAGAAATAAACTATGCTGGCATTTAAAAAGCAATTCTGCTGATTTGCAATAAAGGCCTAATATTACCTAATTTGATCAAAAACATCAATATTCAAAATATCAATAAAAACTTTCCATCATGTACAGTTTTTTTTCACAAAATAAGAATTTTACGTGTGTCAATGTGTCTTCAATGCACGTAGCAAAATAGCAAAAGCAATCACATGTCAAAATGACACAAAAAAATCTAAATGATATGATGACAAAAAGTATTCAAAAAGTGTCAATTAACTTAATTAACTGCAAAGAAGTGAAAAAATGGGAAATTAGGCATAAAATGTCTTCAGAATCATTCATACATGTGAAAATCATCTGAGAATTGAACAAACAGTTGTAACTCGGCTCAGAGGAAGATAGGAATTGTCTTTGTGGCATCCCAACACTGTGTTCGGAAAGAAAATGACGTGTAGGCAGAACCACTAAAGGGAATAAATACGAGATGGGAGGAAAATATATATTTCAATATTTTCCTCGCAGTTATATAATTGGGTAATTATACTACATATATATTTCATATATATGTAGACATCAGGAAGCCGCTATTATACCTGGCATTGAAACTGGCATCGTGCTTTTGAATGCACGATCGCTTTTAGTTTCACTTTCACTTTCGAGATTCGCGATCGCACGTACTCTGTTTATACTATGGAGCGGCAGTACTTGCCACACATTTTACAAGATTATATGTTTGTCAGTATGTTTGTCAGTGGTACTGAGGATCTGCAAATTCTTCGCCATCGTCCTCAGTCATTTCTCCTTACTCTGTTTATGTGGTAAGTGAAATTTTATGTACTGTAATGTAACAGGCAACCATTACACCGTGTCTCAAAATAAGAATTTTACGTGTGTCAATGTGTCTTCAATGCACGTAGCAAAATAGCAAAAGCAATCACATGTCAAAATGACACAAAAAAATCTAAATGATATGATGACAAAAAGTATTCAAAAAGTGTCAATTAACTTAATTAACTGCAAAGAAGTGAAAAAATGGGAAATTAGGCATAAAATGTCTTCAGAATCATTCATACATGTGAAAATCATCTGAGAATTGAACAAACAGTTGTAACTCGGCTCAGAGGAAGATAGGAATTGTCTTTGTGGCATCCCAACACTGTGTTCGGAAAGAAAATGACGTGTAGGCAGAACCACTAAAGGGAATAAATACGAGATGGGAGGAAAATATATATTTCAATATTTTCCTCGCAGTTATATAATTGGGTAATTATACTACATATATATTTCATATATATGTAGACATCAGGAAGCCGCTATTATACCTGGCATCGTGCTTTTGAATGCACGATTGCTTTTAGTTTCACTTTCACTTTCGAGATCGCACGTACTCTGTTTATACTATGGAGCGGCAGTACTTGCCACACATTTTACAAGATTATGTTTGTCAGTGGTACTGAGGATCTGCAAATTCTTCGCCATCGTCCTCAGTCATCTCTCCTTACTCTGTTTATGTGGTAAGTGAAATTTCCTCAGTCATTTCTCCTTACTCTGTTTATGTGGTAAGTGAAATTTTATGTACTGTAATGTAACAGGCAACCATTACACCGTGTCTACACCGGACGCGACAGTTGTCGTGTCGCGCCGCATCAGCTAAAGTCTGTCTACACTGACTGGACGCAACAAAGCGACCATTGAAAATCATTTGAAATTTGTGTCAGCACGTCATAAATAGAACGCGGCAGCAGTTTACTGTCGGGGATTTGTCGTGTCGCGCCGCCTTCAGTGTAGACAGCATCACTGATTATAATGAGTTCTATAGACTGATCTATATATAATAAATCTCTATTATAGATCAGTGGTTCTATAGTATTTTGTCGTGCCGCGCCACTCGCGTCCAGTGTAGAAACGGTGTTTTCCCTTATAAGGATTTATGCTTTGGACACACCCCCTACCCCCCCGTCATCGTCCACTGCGATGTTTCACTGTAGACATCGTCCAATGCCAATTTTGTAGACATTGCCCAACCCTAATTTCAAATGTATCATATTTTATGAGAAAGTATGACATGCTAGAGCTAAACAGGCAATTGTTTTGGAATCAGAAAAAATGGTTATAAAAGCAGTAAGCAGCATTTTAGTAAGAAACGAGCATTGTGTTTCATTCGACAAATATGATGCAGGGGCCAGGGCAGTGTTATGTCTTGTCCCTCAGTTTAATATCTGTAAAGATGCGGTCGACAGAGCTTGACTTGTTTTGACAGTACCAGCTCATGGTCCACTCTGAAGAAAACCATCTGACAGGGTTTGTTGAGGAGATTGGCGAAGGCGATGAAAGCGTCAGCCTCCTCCAGGTTGAGAATCAACACAGCAGCTATGAAGGACATTCCCTGAACCTGCAGCCAAAACAGAGACATTTCTACTGGCTGTAATGAGGACAGACCCTTAAGGTACGGGATTAAACTAGAAGAATTCTAAACACAATTTTATTATGCCACAAATTTAGAAACAGCCATGCTTTATTTAACTCACATTTGCAGTTTTGCTTTTTTTACACTACCGATCAAAGGTTCGGGGTCAGTAAAAATTTAATGCTTTTATTCAGCAAGGATGCATTAAATTGATAAAAAGTGACAGTAAAGATATTCATAATGTTACAAAGGATTTCTGTTTCAAATGAATTCTGTTCATTTGAAGTGTCTATTAAATCAAAGATTCCTGAAAAAAATTAAAAGTATAATTGTTTCCACAAAAATATGATGCAGCACAACTGTTTTCAACATTGATAGCAATAAAATGTTTCCTAAGCAGCAAAGCAGTATATTAGAATGATTTCTGAAGGATCATGTGACACTAAAGACTGGAGTAATGATGCTAAAAATTCAGCTTTGGATCACAGCAATAAATTACATTTTAGAATACATTACAAAATATATTAGAATATATTATTATTGTGAGTTGTAATAATATTTACATTTTTTGTTTTTGATTAAATAAATGCAGCTTTGGTGAGCATAAGAAACTTTTTACAAAAATAATAATGAATAAAAATCTCACCAACCCCAACCCCAAACTTAAAAGATATGGATCACCTGATTAAATACAGCTATCCTATCCAGTTTTATGATAGTTCAAGCATTTTTGACATTGCTAACGCATGAAACTGCTCAAAGGAAATGTTTTTATATGCAAATGTGAAACAATAGAGGAACGCATTGTAAATATTCGCTCTCTGTTATATGGTTCATTGTTTGTTATTTGACCCTTGTAAATGATCACTCACATATCCCACGTCAGGTCTGTAGCAAGTGTAAGCGCCCAGAAGGCTGTGCAGGAGATCATGGTACGGCCCACCCTAACACAAGAGAGAGCAACAGTAGTCATTAATAATATTTACAGTTATACTGATACCATAACAGTGACAGGAAGAGTGCGAACAGTACCTTCTGGAAGATGAAGAGCGGTGGAAATGTGCGTGAGATGTCCAGTTTGATCAGATCCAGACTGGACTCGCGGTCGGCACTGTCTGCTGTAACAACCACAACATTACTCAATATTACTCGAAAATATCATGTCATATCTGAAGTATTTGCAGATTCTGTTCCATATCTATTGCTCCTATATCTACATCACAATCGTCCTGTGATACTCTACAGTGGATAAACAGGCGCGTCTGGTGTTTTTAGTCTCCAAGGATCTGCTCAAGTGTACTGCTGGGGGCTAACATCGGCCAAAACAGTCTGAGTGCTGTGATGAGGGCCAGATGTGAAAGGGAGGATGTGTTTGTGTTCAAACTTTATGAAAAAACAGCTTTATTAACAGATTCATTGAGACACATCAATGAATGAAGCGCTGAGGCTAATAAAACAGCATTTTATAGAGTACATGGCTGGAAGGCATAGTAGAAAACAAAAACAAGAATTAGCATGTGATTAGCAAGACTGGGCTTGCAGCACAGGAAGAAAATAACAACCATTTCAATAAAATGAGGCGACTGGGGAGAACTGAAAGTCAGACGCTCGCATACAGTACACACACACACACACACCAGCATTGCATTTCCTCACCAATGAACTTCTATGAGACCAAGACTAAAACTGAATGAAATTTGGTCAGTTTGCAATTACCGGCATTGTGGATTGATAAAAACCATTCAATTTCAGACTGATTCGCTAAGGAAACATTCAAATTGTGAATTAGCTCATCGGATTCATTGAACCTGACCAATAAACTTCAGTAAGACTGAGTGTTAAAACCCATTCAAATTTAGACTGATTCGATAATGAACCATTTTGACCGAATTGTGAATCAGCTCAACAGATTCATTGAACTGTTTACAATTAAAACCCATTCGAACCAATTCACATTTTTGCCCGTTTACAGTTACTAGAATGGCTAATGGATAATTTGGGGTGCTTCACACTAACATTTTTGGTGCGCACCCGGGTTCGATTGACGTCAGAGTTCAGTTCGTTTGGATGATGTGAACGCTGTCTTCCGAACTCGGGTGCGCACCCGCAAACCGTACCCGAGTCTGCTTAAAAAGGGTGGTCTGGGGTACGGTTCATTTGAACTCATGGTACGGTTCGCTGCTGATGTGAATGCAATCGTACCAAATCGCGGAAGTGAACCGCTACTAATGACGTATTATTTGATAAAAATATGTGTTTGTGTGTGTGTTTCACTCACTTTCCTGATGAGCGTGACTGATGCGCTGCACGCAGTGAGCTGTATGTTCCATTTCTGTTTGCCTTCAGCGCTATTTAGAGCATTTGTAGTACATTCGTAAGACAGACGTAAGTGCCGTTATGTACTGAAGCTTTGGAAACAAAACCAATGGTTCAAAAACATAAATATATAAAAATGAAGAGAGCAACTATGCATTTTGCTGCCTTCTCCTGTGCCGTCGTTACTAAGCAAGGTGGCTTGATGACGCAAACGAAGCGCGGTTCAGACCCAGATAAAATAATATGAACGCAGTACAGCGGGGGCAGGGGGAGGGGGGAGCAATCGAACTCGGGTTCGGACCAGGCAAACGAAAAAAAGTGTGAAAGCACCCTTAGACTGACTTGCGAATTGGTTAAACTAATTCATTAAACAAATTTCTGTCAGTTTGCATTTACTGGCGTATAAGCAGTGTATTGTTAAAAAAACATTCAAATCCAGGCTGATTCGCAAGTGAATCATTCAGAACGAACTATGAATCAGCTCAACTGATTCACTGAACCAATTCAAACTCAGACTGATTCACTGTGAATTTTTCCTACTGATTCACTGAATTGGAAACTGACAGAAATTGTACTGATTCACTGAATCAGTACAGATTTTGTCCATTCGCGATTACTGGATAAAAATAGTAGATTGTTAAAAACAATTCAAATTAAAGCTGATTCACTAATGAATTATTCAGACCGAATTTGAAGCTCGACTGATTCATTAAACCAATCAAGATTTTGTCAGTTTACAATAACTGGATAAACATAGCAGGTACTAGATTGGCTAAAGGATCATTCTGATTGAATTGAGAATTGGTTCAACTGATTCATTAAACCAATTTCTGTCAGTTTCCAATTACTTGAAAACCATTCGAATTCAGACTGATTCGCTAGTGAACCATTCTGACAAAATTGTGAATCGCCTCAACTGATTCACTGAACCAATTGAGATTTTGTCTTGTTGCGATTACTAGATAAGCATAGTGGATTGTTAAAACCCATTCAAACTCAGACTGATTCGCTTATGAAACATACAGACAGAATTGTGAATTGGCTTAACTGATTCACTGAACCAACTGAGATTTTGTCAAGTTGGGTAAGCATCGTTGACTGTTAAAACCCATATAAATTCAGGCCTATTCGCTAATGAATCATTCAGATCGAATTGTGAATTAGTTTGAGTGACTGGCATGTCTAAATGCTCCAGTGGGCTGTGCGAGAGATGAGGGCTGTGCGAGAGAGACGTACCATCTGACTCCATCTCACTGCCGGTCTCTCTGAAGCTCTTCCAGCGCTCTTTGGCCCGCGAGAGAAAGATCTCGTACAAATCTGAGAGGAACAGAAAGGAAAAAGGGTTACAATTCTCAGACGGTATATCACAGCTTTAATCATAAAACCTTAAAAAGGCAGATGAAATATCTGGTCTGTACATTCGATTTAGCTTAGACTTTCACTTCTGAAGATCCTAAATGCAGAAATCTTTTTCTTTTGGGAGTGTCAGAAATAAACTCATCCAAATTTCATTACAAAGAAGGTTTCAAAATCGCTTCAGGCCGACCTGCACAGTGCAGTCTTGCATTCATTCATGTGAATACTGCATGATGACACACTTCAGACAGAATGTTTGCCCAAAAGGTTTAGTTAATCCTGGGCTTAACCGCTTCACTGACACATGAAAGAGAGTAAAAGAGAAAAAAACCTGAGGTTATGTTCAGCTCATTCCCAATGGCCAGACTCCAGACTTTCCCCCTCACGTTGGGCGGAAGACCTTGCCACCACAGATCCCTCACACGCCGCGTGCCACGCCTGAAGACACACACGCAGCAGACAACAGCGAACAGAGCGTAATAAAATGTGTGTTTTACATTGGATTTATCTATATGCATAGGTATTAATATTTATTGGAACTTCCTACTGGGAACAAGCACTATGCTGCCTACGTAGGCAGCTCTAGTTTTAGCAAGAGAGATAATATGTTTATCATAATTATTACTGCAGGTAGTGATAATGAAGTGCGGCTGTCTCACATGCTCTCCCAGTTGGGAAGGATTTCGTTGTTCCAAACCACCATGGCATTAGCGATGCTTTCCTCCTGTTTAAATCTTTCCTTCATCTGCTTTTTCTTCTTCTGCGCCTCCTTCAGCTCTGTGAACAACAGTCATATTACCTCATATTAAAGTTTAGCAAGGCAGAGTGTGCTAAAAGCATTCCTGACTAAATGAAATCGCACATTTCCACATTTAATGACCACCTTGGTCTTGGCAAGGGAAAGATACTCTAGTGTGACAAGTGTGTTTTGTATGGGTGAACCTCTTGAAAACATGTCTGGGTCACATTCATGCAAATCAAAGCTATTTTTAATAAAAAAAAACAAATAAAGACTATTTTGCATTATTTTTATGACAATTATGCATATTTCCCCAAAATTATTGTTATCCATAATGCTTTTATTTTAATTTTTTTTAGGTTTTAATTCCTATTATTTTTAGTGGTGATTTTCAACTCTGATTTCTGTAAAATGTAAATTTTTACTGTATTTAGGTGAATATTTTTTTTATTTGAATCCTAGAACCACCATCATATTGTATAAAACATTTAATAATTCAAATGGGCTTATATGAATAGCAATATTTTCTTCTCATTACAGAATAATACTTTTTTTTATGTATTTATTTATTCATTGCATTAATACAATGAGATGGACTTCAAAATATTAAAAACATTTTTTTCAACTTTTCTATGAACTATAAATTACTCATGATGCTCCTCATTTGCATAAAACCATCTGATTTTGGGACAAAATATGACCCAGGTGTGTTCTTGACATGTTTAATGCGATTTAGCAATATTAAAGCCAAATTAACACAATAAAAACTTGGTACTCTGAAAATATATAAATAGGCATAGAATTTACTTTGAAACTATTTTCACTCAGAAATTAATTTAATAATACATTTTTACAAATAATTACAAAGAAATGGCAAGTAACATTGAATTATAATGCAGTTCAACAAGGCTATTTACACAGTGCTTTCTCTCATGTCACATAATATCTCGTTTTGGTGCAAAAATCTGTTTAATTACTTCAGCTATTCATACTCGTAATTCAGAATTTTTGTGATATTATATTTTGCACACAGAGGAAAAACTCATACATTTGGCTTGAAGGCCTTCTTCAGTGTGTAACATTAAATTAAATATGAAATTCTCAAGTGGAAAGACTGAAATAGTATTTTCTTGCCAACTGTTTTCCAATAATCTTTGTTTAATAAATGTACCTCTTTTCTTGGCCTCTGCCACCATTTCATCATACTCCTGACGGTGGCGCTGCGCTTCCTCCTCCGACTTAGCAGGGAGGTTCCTGAGGAAGGAAGCCAATGATTTCAGTTGTTACAACAACGGTCAATTAAATGTCTCAAATATACAGCCTAGAAACCTGTTAGCGCTGACATGTTTGAGAAACAACTGAGAAGTTTCTGGAAAAGGCCTGGGCGCTGGTTTATCTCATGGTTTGGCTGACACGCTCGCATTTCACTGCTCATTTATTCTTCATGAGGACTTGGGGACTGAAGAGACTTGTGTGGCGAAATACAAGCCAGTCTGTGCTAAGTCTTATTTATAGGCCTTTGTTTGGGAAAGATGAGCCTCTCGAGGTTTGCTAGGATATATGTATTGCAGGTCAATGTATCCTGAGCAACTTGCGCCACAAGTTAGGAGGGTGACAATACATCTACCTGTACTCTCCTGGAAGGACCTCAAAGACTCCCACAACTGAATCTTAAAGTTGAATCAATGTAGAAAACATATCTTCTTAAGTACTGACATAATATTTAGACTAGATTGTAAGAGAACTGTTGTTTCTTTTTTCCCAAGGTTTTTGCTTTTCATTATACAGTACAACACCAAATAAGTTTTCCTTCTTTGCAACACTTCCATTTAGCTTGCCCACTAGGGGACTAAATATATTACGCACTATGTATGTACAGTGTGTTATTGCAGTGGTTCCCAACCCTGGTCCTGGATGCACCCCAACACTGCACATTTTGCATGTCTCTTTTCTCTGACACATCAATTTCAGGTCTTGGAGTCTCTACTAATGAGCTGATGACCTGAATCAGGTGTGTTTGATTAAGGAGACATGCAAAATGTGCAGTGTTGGGGTGCCTCCAGGACCAGGGTTGGGAACTATTGTGTTATTGTATGTGTAATAACCAGTTTAATATGGAGAGGCACTGAAATGTAGACCTTCTTTATGTGTTTTTGACCTACACTGTACATGACGTGAGAACAGTCCGCTATTTAGGTTTGTACTTTAGCATGGAGTCACTAACTTTAACGTTAGCTAGTTTTAGCCAGAGATGACTTGCTGAAGCACAAGATGACATTAACGTTCTGCCTGAGCAGATGAAAATTGTAACTTAATGAAAGCATGACAATCAGAACGTTTTGGATTGGGGTTGAATGCTTAGGGACATTTCTCTCAGTCTTGTTTGGGTTTAGGAAATGGAATAAAGTCAATTCCATTGCCCATCCTCTCAGGGTACCAGGAATCAGTGTTACAAGTATTGTTTTACAATTTTTGTAGCATCAACACCATCAAACCATTGAGAGCTTAGTATCTTCCAATGTTTCTCTATGGCGCTAAAACCTAAAGATGTCCGAGTTCCAGTCTTCGTGCAACTGATACTCAACTGCCTCTGTCTCATCTGCATTCGAGGGGAGGGGCTTACCGATAGGTCAATTAACTCATTTAAACTGATTTGGGATGGACGATATGGACGGGTGAAATGACCGTCATTTATATGCATCATTAACCCTTGGCGGCGATACATATCACCAAACAGTAATTAGGCTTTTACTACATTGAACAGGTTTCATAATCCTCAGTCTCAACACAGAACAAATTAATGTCCAACTTTACACACATATATTCATGTAAAGCCATATATACTATATAGCAAATCTCAGCTTAAATTATCGCAAAATGTGTGCTCTATTATTGCACAGATCTATATGTAAAGTCGGATTTCTATGTACTGTATATCCACCTTTATTCACATACATGCAGTATACTCACGTAAAGTAATATATACTATACAGCAAATTTCACCTGCTTGATTGTTTATATCATTGCACTGTGCAATCTATATTGTCACCCAGCTCCAGTTGGCTAAAACCAATAAAAGACGTGAAGATATTAAAATATGGAGAGAAAAAAAAACACCACATGATTTTTTTTGTCTGCTATGTCAGAGCTCTGCACAAACAAAAATTTAATTATCAAAATATTAATAGGTATGTATTTCAAGACTTTTAAAATCAAGGTGAAAAAATATATTTAAAACAAAACAAAAAAACTGCAATATAAATATGCAATAAAGTGATATATTGTGAGCAAAAGATTTTATTGTCAAAAGATTATTACAAACTACAGCTGATTATGACAAGAAAAATCTCTTAAAATGAAAGCACTAGTTTATCTTGTGCTGCACCTGGTTAGTTAACAGTTTTATGATGAAGCTTTATGATAAAGCTGCTTTGAAACATGTATAATGTGAAAGGCACTATATACGAATAAACTTTATTTGACTTTATGCAGGTCAACTCCTAAACTACTACATTTATTTTCTTCAAAATCAAGAAGAAAGAAATTATAACTATATCAATGATTACATAAAATAATATTTTTAATATAAAATATTAAAACAATTTAAAAAATGTAAATACAGGTATCACTAAAAAACTTTCTTTTATTGTCAACAGATTATTCCAAACTGCAGCTAGTCAACTTAGAAGAAACAGCTTTTATTTTGTGCTGTACCTGGTCAGTGAACAGTTTTATGTGATACTCACGCGGGACGGTCCTCTAATATGAGCGCTGTGGTGGACAATGGTTCGAATTCCAGGTTCTTCCGTCGGCCCTGTGCGGGCAGGGAGGGACTCTGGCCCGATTTAGACACCTTGGTCTCGTACTCCTGTGAGAAGAGCAACAGGTCAGGTTCAGATGCGTGCGGACAGAATCACAGGCTTGTGAGAGTTGAACATGAGAATATGGAGGCAGACGTGTGAAGATGAAGAGCACGGGTCATTGCGTGTGATGTTTACAGCCACAGAGAGAAAGACTGGTCATGTGAAAGTTGGGTGCTTGTTCATGAGGAAGTGTGAGGACACCTGAACGTTTCAAAACCTTGTGCTGCTTTAAGGAATCGTGTAAAATCCACATCTAACCGCAGAGGTGTTTTCCTGGCTGGTGCGGTTCCTCTTCCTGTACCATCTACAGCACAAGCTCAAAACCACTTATCAATACTGACTGAACAGCAGCACAAAGACTCTTCCTCATCTGTCTGAGAAGCTTCTACAGATGTCAATGGACAATATGTGAATGGGGACCTTCTTCAAAGATATGTGGGTGAAGAAAGGAACCAGTCAGAGAGGAGAGAACAGAGGATCAACTGGTGTTTATCATGCAGTTTAACTGCTTGATGTCAGAAGAAGAACATTTAGGGTTCATACTAAAGAGCTGCATATTTACATATCCAGACTTAGGGATCAACAGTAAAAACATTTCTGCTGGTTCACTCAATTTGTTGATTTTTCCCCATTAAAAAAGGAATTATCCATTTTTATGTTTATTTTTAGCAACATATATGATTAAATTAATATTCAATATCTAATTTAATATTACCGATTTAAATGTATACAATTTATTTTATATAATAATAATAATAATAATAGTTCATAATTTATTTTACATAATAATAATATAATATTAAATATTTTAATTACATATTTTTACCTACCCAAAATAATTATGTTTTCATTAAATGTTACATTTTCCTTAATATTTCTTCTTTAGAAAAGAAAAATGTACAAATGATATTTTTCACGAAAATAAAAAATATTTTCATTAAAGGTCAATTTTTCTTTACTACCCCCCCCCCACCTTTTCCTTTAAAAAAAAGCACAATTACCTAATTTATCTAGCAAACTCTTCCTGATGCTATCATAACATCTTCTACAAAGTCTTGACAGTAAAAAAACTGCAGAAACTACAATGTCTTACAGTAGGTTAAAGGGACCACACTTTACATTTGTGGTTCAATAATATTAATTAGTGCATTAGGTATAATGAACTAACAATAAACAACATTTCTAGAACATTTATTAACGTATTTACATTTACAAACAATGTATTCAGTGAATGTCATAACTTTATATTCCATATATTGTTCATTGTTAATTCATGTTGTCCATAATACATTATTTAACAGAACTTAAAATGTTAAAAATATATTGGTAAACGTAGAAATTAATCATTTGTATTAATAAATGCTGTAAATACATTGTTCATTGTTAGTTCACGTTAGCTGTTGCAATAACTTTCACCCAAAATGTTAAAACTCCATTTAGCTTTCTTCTGTGAATGCAAAAAAAGATTTTTAAGGAACATTCACACAGCTATTTTTCATACAATAACCAATTTTTTAAAAGTACTGCAATATTTTCCTCATGATACTGTACTGATATTCTCACATTGAAAAAAAAAATCAATATTTGTTTTAAATGCGTCTCATTTCACAAAAAAAGCAAACCATTTATCGCCTAAAAAAGGTTCTAAAAAATTAAAGGATGGTCATTACGAGCAAGACGATATGTTGTGTCAAGATGTGGCCAGATTAAACTAGAAACAAACCGCAAAACGTCAACTTTGCAAAAGTGCAAATCAAATTTAACAGCTACATGAGAGATTTTCAGTAAATAACTACTTAAATTTCAGTCTGTTCCTTACACAAAACTATCAGACAACGACGCGGAATAGAGCACAAATGTCATACGGACTATGGATGAGGTTGATTGCCCTGGTCACTGTATGATTTAACTATGGAAAAGAGCAGCGTGAACAGTCTTCAAAATATCCTATTTTGCATTCTATGGGAAGACAAGTCATACAGGTTTAATATGACACAAGCGTGAGTAAATGACTTTATTTTTGGGTGAACTATCCTTTCAACGCAGCAAACGTTACAGCACTAGTCAAGCAAGCATGTCACGTGACGCAAGAGTGGCTGAAATGACTGATGGGAAGTGAAGGCGTACGGCTCCATGCACAGAACAGACATGAAGGAGAGCTCATTTAGAAAACAAACGTCATACCCCTGAACTTAAGAGATTGGGTGTAGATACAGATGTGAGATTGCCTGGGTTACCTTCCTGAAGAGAGAGCAAAATGTGAGAAATAAGCAAAAAACAATGGCCTGGCCTTCAAAACTGTGCTGACTGGACTGCTTCAGAGGAGTTTATGCTGACATGATTTAGTGGAGCGATTAGTCGTGACAGCAAGATCTGCTGTTTATTGAATGGCCTTTATTCTGACTGGATCCGGTTTTTCTTCTTATTTGTGTGTAGTTTAAATCAATAAACAGAAGGAACCAAGCAGTTTGGCTGTTAATAATCTAAGAGAACGTGTAGAGAGCCCTGTGTGTGTGACAGAAGATAAGCAGGGCAGAGATAGCGTGAGGCCGTGCATTAAATAAAAACACAACACACACATTGGACATGTGCTTTGTACACGTGCTGACCTCTAAATGACCTTCTTGGTCTTTCTCCTAAAAACACAGATGCACTAATATCCTGAATGGAAATGAAGCCAGCTGTAATCCACACACTGCAGCCGAGCTTGAACTGCTAGATCAGGCCTCAGCACACAGACTAACACACAGTCTCTTAGAGGTACTGTAGTGTAGTTTGCCTAAACAACAGAAGTGAAACTTGTAAAAAGATGTCTGCTGAGATGAACTGAATTGGTTCTGGTTAGACAGCACCAAAAGCAGAACTGCTTAAAACCGTTTCTTCCAGAGTCCAAAAACCTTTCACAGGCAGGTGAATTGAGAAGATTTGCCAGTCTATAGACCGATCTATTCTCACAGTTTTTATCAGCTCAGCTCTGTCTAGTGTTTTTTTATTTATTATTTAGTTCACCACTGTTTATGCTGTTTGCCTATTAAAGGGTTAGTTCACCCAAAAATGAAAATTCTGTCATTAATTACTCACCCTCGTGTTGTTCCAAACCCGTAAGACCTTCGTTCATCTTCGGAACGCAATTTAAGATATTTTTGATGAAATCTGAGGGCTCTCTGGCCCTCCCATAGACAGCAAGGTAACTACCATGTTCAAGGTCCAGAAAAGTACCAAGATGATCGACAAAGTAGCCCGTGTGACATCAGTGGTTCAACTGTAAAGTTACGAAGCTACGAGAATACTTTTTTGCACAAAGAAAACAAAAATAACGACTTTATTCCACATTTTCGTCTCTACTGCGTCACTTTGGACGCGCGTTCACGACAGTACCATGACGCGAGTG
Source organism: Sinocyclocheilus grahami (assembly GCF_001515645.1). Classification (NCBI taxonomy): domain Eukaryota; kingdom Metazoa; phylum Chordata; class Actinopteri; order Cypriniformes; family Cyprinidae; genus Sinocyclocheilus; species Sinocyclocheilus grahami. The sequence goes on from NW_015505432.1 coordinate 1,901,099, forward strand.
TGTGGCAGCGCTGACCCAGATCTGGCGTGATGACGTCATTATGCGGCATGATACTGACGTGACGAAAATGTGGAATAAAGTCGTTATTTTTGTTTTCGGACTACTTTGTTGATCATCTTGGTACTTTTCTGGACCTTGAACGTGGTAGTTACCTTGCTGTCTATGGGAGGGTCAGAGAGCCCTCAGATTTCATCAAAAATATCTTAAATTGTGTTCCATAGATGAACGAAGGTCTTACGGGTTTCGAACAACAGGAGGGTGAGTAATTAATGACAGAATTTTCATTTTTGGGTGAACTAACCCTTTAATGAATGATTGTTTGAAACTGTCACGTCTTCACATTTTTTTCTTTGTACAGCGACGTTGAGCTTGGGTAAGGCGCTTTATAAATAAAACATACTATTAGTAGTAGTAGTATATTTCTTATCCCTAAAACAGATCTTTTTTATTGTTTTGCTTAAAAAAATACATATGTATTATATAAAATACATTTCTCAATAACAATGGAATTATTTATTAGTTTCATTTAAATGAAATTCATTTAAGACATTTTCATTTAATTGCAAATAACATGCAATTACGTGTTCAAAAACTTAATTTCCATAATAGGTACTCATTTGCTAAAGTGTACTTCTGTTTCACAAGGTAGGACTGTCTTGATTTATTGATTTGACTGGATCATCAAAACTTATTGGTGTGAAAGCATATAAAATTTGATGGTTTTTTTCTGTAGAATAATGTGCACTGATGAATTGTTCACAATAAGACTAGAGGAAAATTATTAAAAGGGTGAGTTTTGATTTCATGTCCACTTAAAAGTAAAAAAAGCACACACACAAAAAAGAAAACAATAAACAGCTATTTAAAATATTGATAAAACAGTTCTATGAAGACTCTCAATCTGAATCAGGTGTGAACAGACCTGCTGAATGGTTTTGGAATTTTTGGGAGGACTCTCTCTCAGCGGAACCTTTCCAAACAGTTTCCATCCTGGTGCACTCTCGGCCTCCCTCTGCTTTCTGGAGAACAGACTTCTGCCAAGGACATCATCACAGAGCATCTGTCAAAACCTGAAAAAACTGCACTGACAATGCACAAAAATAACTGCAAGTGCAACAAGCCAGTTCTGTGTGCTGATTTTGGCTTAACAGCGTGAAGATAACCCTGATAGTGTAAGTCACTGACTTGAGAAGAATGCCACTACAGCCTGTGAACTGAGATAAAGCACAAGCTGATTCACAATGAATTATGAAAACCGTGAAGCATGAAATGTGAAGAAATGTTCCTCATTTGCAGGCGCTGCCAGAAACACAGCTGTTGAGACTGAGATCTGATCTGCGACTGAGCTGTAACGTGCATCGTAAAATATGAGGAAATTCATAGTTCAAGCTTCCAGTCAGCTCAGCAACTGGAAGGAGATAGAATCTTGGTCAAAAGATTCTTTTCAAGTGTTGTGTGTTGAAAAAAAAGTTATCATCACTATTTACTTAGCCCATGTCATTTTATTTTCTTTGCTCCATGAAAAACGAAATAAAACTATTTATACAAATATCTTAGCTGCAATTTTTCATGCAGTGAAAGTGGATGTTGATTTATGAGATTAAAAAAAGGCTAGTAATTCTATGGTACTTTTTAATATCCTTTTAAAGCTGAAATATAAATAACCATCCACTTTTGAAGAAGAACGGCTTATTAAAATCTCCTTTTGCATTTCATGGAAAAAGAAAAAAAAAAAGAGTTGAAATAACATGATAATTAGTATATCATGAAATTTTTATTTTGGGGTAAAATATGCCTTTAAATGAACAGTACAAACCATTTAAGAAATAATTGAATAAAAAAAACTATTCTACATAATATGGTTTAAAACTTTTTCACTACTTTTTTTATTATTAATATTTGAACAAGTTTTCTGAGATATGAGATAATGAATATGAAAAGTTGAGGTTGTAAAATAAAATAAATATTTGTAGAAAATACGTTTTACCACGCACACACATTTATATATGTGACCCTGCAGCACAAAAGCAGTGTTAAGTCGCTGGGGTATATTTGTAGCAATAGCCAAAAATACATTGTATGGGTCAAAATGACGAGAGGAAGATGACTCCACCATCAGCTTCACAGGTGAATTTACAGAATACCCCCAATGCTCGGAGATGACACTGCTCTTTTGGACCCCGCTGGGTGGATAACCTAAAATAAACCAATTTGAAAATATATGCAGTGAAATATTTAGCATGTTTCAAATCCTGCTAAGCAGTCTACCAAGAAGACTGCACTTTAGAGCATGTTTGAAACTAGGGCTGCACAATTAATCGAAATTAAACCGCAAAGGCGATGAAAAGCGATTAGGCAGAAGCTGCGATTGTCATGCGTATCTTTCAGTGAAGCACAGTTCTGTGATCAGTAGTAAATCTCCATCCGAAGGCCAAAGGGCGCTCTCGCGCGGAAAATCCAAATACGCCTCGCAGAAGAAACCCAGAAAATGCCTATCGCTGCAGCTGAAACAATGCTCGGAGATGACACTGCTCTTTTGGACCCCGCTGGGTGGATAACCTAAAATAAACCAATTTGAAAATATACGCAGTGAAATATTTAGCATGTTTCGAATCCTGCTAAGCAGTCTACCGAGAAGACTGCACTTTAGAGCATGTTTGAAACTAGGGCTGCACAATTAATCGAAATTAAAGCGCAAAGGCGATGAAAAGCAATTAGGCAGAAGCTGCGATTGTCATGCGTATCTTTCAGTGAAGCACAGTTCTGTGATCAGTAGTAAATCTCCATCCGAAGGCCAAAGGGCGCTCTCGCGCGGAAAATCCAAATACGCCTCGCAGAAGAAACCCAGAAAATGCCTATCGCTGCAGCTGAATAAACAGAAGATTCAACTGCTTTCATTGATTCAACGGGACTAAGAAACACACAACTACGGCAATATACGGTTTATCTGAGTTCTTATTATTATAATTTTCATCATAATAAAGTATATCTATAATGAAATGCTAATCGACATAGCCTTTATCACTGCTTAGAATACAATGAAATATTGTGTGCTTTAATTATTCTGTTTAAGAAGCCACATCATCTCACAGAAGAATTTATTTCAAACACTCGACTGACGTTATGAAGTGAGTTTGGAGTAAAAACATGTTATTAAATGCGGTATTTTCACGTGCTCTCAGATGGAGCAGCATTTACTACACAGAGCCGTAGTTCACTGAGAAGATACGCAAACAGCTGTCATTATCGCGAACGATTTCGTCGATTTCATAATCCTATTATTATATCGTCTGCGATTATGAAGGCGATTTTGCGTAGCTTGTCAAGACTACGGCTCTGTGTAGTAAATGCTGCTCCACCTGAAAGCAGGTGATGGAGATTTACTACTAATCACAGAACCGGCTTTACTGACAAAATGTGCATGACAATCGTGATTAATCGTGTTCGATTAATCGAGCAGCCCTATTGAAACATTTGATTCATTGTTTTGGGTCATCGTTTGCAATTTTTGATTCAGTATTTTAGGCATTAAAGATCACATAGCCTATGTTTTGGGACATCTGAGTCAGTACATTTCATTCAGCTTGGTTGAACATCATAATCACATTTAGAAAGTTTGCTTCAGTATTTTTGGGGCATGACAGAATATTCCATCCAAGCACTGATTCAGTATTTTTAAGCATCGTAAGAATTGTTCAGTTTCTGAACATCAGAATGTTACATTTTATTCAGTATTTTATCATATTTGCATTTGTAACATTCATTTTTTTTTTTGTATATTATATTTATTGTGGTATTTTTGCATTTTCATACCCATAAACAATGCAATCACAAGACAGGACAAAACAACTACACAAACAAGAAGGGAAAAAAAAAAAAGCATTTGTAACATTCATATTGGACATTTGATTCAGCATCTTAGATGAGCATCAGAATAATGTTTGGAATGTTTGATTCAGTAATTTGTTGAATTATTAATTCCATTTGGAATGTTAAATTGGAACATCCCATTTATTTTGATTTGAACATTTTAACAGAGTTTGAACATCATAATCACATTTACAAAGTTCAGTTCAGTATTTTGGAGCCTGATAGAACATTTGGGAGTCGGGACATAATCGCATCTGAAATGTTTGATTCGAAAATTCAATTCAGCTTAGCAGACCCTCAGAATTAAATTTTGAATGTTCAGTTCAGTACATTCTTACATCATAATTCCATTTGGAACATCCGATTCACTCGTTTTGAACAACATGCTATACTTTCAGAAAGTTTGATTCTGTATTTTAAAGCATGATAGAGCATTCAACAGGAACATGCGATTCAGTGCTTTTGGCCATTGTTGAACACGAACACTCAGTTTGAATTTTATGATCGTTTGGAATATTCTATTTAGTATTTTGAGCATCATAATCTTGTTCGTGACATTTGATTCGAACTTTGGATTCAGCAGCTTAGCAGAGCATCAGAATCAAGTTTGAAACATATGATCCAACATTTTGCTGCACATATTCCATTTGTGATGTTGAATTGCTACATCCCATTTAGATTTAATTGAATTTTTTTTTATTCGAACATTTAATTCAGCTTTATTGAACACGATTTATAATCACGTTTAGAATGCTCTATTTAGTAATTTAGTGCATGATAGAACATTACATCCACGCATTCGATTCAGTCGTTTAGGGGAACGTTGAACTCGAATGTTCCCTGAGGCTTTTATTTTTTGAACATCATAACTTTTAGCATATTCTATTTAGTATTTTTGGCTTCATACCCACGTTTAGAACATTTGATTCAAACATCTGATTCATAATCAGGTTTGTAGCGTTTATTCTTGTAGAGAATATCCTTATTATTCCATAAATAATATCTGTGTGGAGAAAAGTTGTGTTTGTATATTAGGGACCAGGTCAAGAGCATCTGCTTATGGAAATTAGAAAGTTTGTTAGGGATCTTTGAGACATTATAGAGTAAAAGAAAATTCAGGTCACCAACTTTAGAAAAGATATAATTAGAAGAGGCATTTAAAAAAAAAAAGGGGCAAATTATTGATAACTGGTTCGAAAACAACCTTCTTTTAGTTGGTCAGCTTTTTAACTCACAAGGCAGACTTTATAACTACTTTATATTTTACAGAAATATAATATTCCTGTATCTGCTGATGAATATGCGATTGTTTTCAATGCCATTGCCTCTGGTGTGTCTTTTCTGATGCAAGGTGCTACATTTTCATGGCCATGTACTTATACACTGACACAATGATCGGAAGTGTATGCTTTCTGTAGACCAACAAAAAAAACTGTAAAACTGTAAAATCAGAGCTCTCTTCCAGAGACGCAATTCCTTACGTTATACCTTATTGGAATAATATTGTAGAGAATGGGAGAAAGTATATGGTCCTTGCCTCATAAGTATCTATAACGTTTATATGAATTCACAAATGTTATCCGACTAAAGCCTTTCTTAAGAGATATAAGTCTGACATTGAAGTGAATTGCAGTTTTTGTCGATCTCCTGAGGAAGACTTTATTCATTTGTTTTGGCAATTACACAGAGAGATTTTCTGGTCACTTTATAAGTGACTTCTTTTGTTTTAAAGATGTTTTCTTTGGGCTGTTTGACTATTCAAAAGAAAATATGGGGAAAATGTTGTATTATTAACTTTATGTTTCCTGTTAGCTAAGTTTCATATTCTTAAACAAAAGTTTACTGGCTCTAAACCTTTCTTTTCTTTATTCAGAATCGACCGTGACAATATTAGGAAACTATCCAAAGTTCTATTAATCCAAAAGCAATGAAAACGGTGTCTTTTTAATATGTCATTTTATTATGCTTTTGTTGTTGTTTTTGTTACCCTGGCAATATGTCTGTTTCTGTGTATATTCTTGCATTGTGATTTGACATGTTTTCTGTGTTTACAATTGTAATTGTTATTTTTCTGTAATAATAATAAAACACGTTTGTAGCGTTTGAATCGAACATTCGACTCAGCTTCGATAAGATGAGCATCATAATCAAGTTCAGAACGCTTGATTCAGCATTTTGTGGCATGACAGCCTGATAACATTTGAATTCAGAACGTTCTGAAAGCGTGTAAGAAGCCCATAGATGCTGTCTCAGTAGACGGCTGAATGCGGTTTGAGACACAGCCAATCCTGCATTACTGTAGAAAAGCTAATAATATAAGAGCAAGTGACTGTACACATACATACCCATCGGCCGCAGCCCAATTCCTGATAGCAGCACAAATGACCTCTACTCTAGTCCTCTTTTAAACCATCCAGTGAGGAATGTGTCTATCTCAGTTTGCTCTCATATAAAGGAAATATATCTGTACAGGCTCATCCTCAGTCTTTTCCATCTCATTCAAAATCCTCTTGTGGATTGACAGCCGAAGCGCTGCTGTAGTTCAGTGTTGTACTCCGCTCTTCTTTCACCATGACGCCTATTCACGCTGTTCTCCACCATATTAACGGGATAAATATTAATAGTACGTAGACATGCCCGCTGAAACATCAACGCTGTCCTGCCTCAGACCGGTAGATGACCGCATCCTGACCGTGATCCGAAGCCATCTTGAAATTCCAGTGACGTCATTCGAAGCTTCACTAACAGGTGAGATCACGCGCCCCCTGCTGGATATATCCAACAACACACAATCAGAAGATGCAGGCTGCACAGAGAAATATTGCACTGTACATACACAGTAGACACGCGCGGATACAATGATTGCACAGCTACACAATAATGTGTTAAATTATGCTTCACAACTTAATTTCACACAACTGTTAACGGCAGCCTGAAACTAGTAATTTTTCAGTCACCAAAAATAATAAATAAATAAATACATAAACAAAGAAAACATTCAGAGAAGACGTTTTACTCTAGAGACATTTCTCAGAGACTGAAAAACACATTTTCTATAACATACATTGTTCTTGCAAAAAGCTATTAAACACACAAAAGAACTCATGAAAAAGTAAACAATTGTAAACGCTAAACTACATTAATGAACTATTATAACTATTGTGAGCTATACATAATGTGACAATTTGCTTAGGAAGACATCTATAAAATCCACCTTCACTGACTGTACCTCAATGTGATTTCATTGTGTTTATTTGTTCACACAACAACTACAAAAATATAATGACAGACAGACGGACAGACAGACAGACAGACAGGTAGATAGACAGATAGATAGATAGATAGATAGATAGATAGATAGATAGATAGATAGATAGATAGATAGATAGATAGATAGATAGATAGATAGATAGATAGATAGATA
>NW_015505432.1:1908709-1923987 GCF_001515645.1 Sinocyclocheilus grahami
AGATAGATAGACAGACAGACAGATAGACAGACAGACAGACAGACAGACAGACAGACAGGTAGATAGATAGATAGATAGATAGATAGATAGACAGATAGATAGATAGATAGATAGATAGATAGATAGATAGATAGATAGATAGATATGTGTATCAGAAATCCTGTTGATATATTGAGGTGGCGCTGCTTTCATCTCTTTTCTGTTTTCTGTAACTCAGTGAGCGCACTCACACTCGAGTCTCTCTCTCTCTCTCTCTCTGTGGCGCTGCACTCAGCAGCAAACTCCGTGTTAACAGCGGAGAGAGTGCTACCCCATTCCCTCTATTCAGCAGGAGCGCGATGTCACTTTGTAAGAAGAGACCTTTCGGAAAAGAGCTTCCCTGGAAAACAGAGGAACTGGTGACGTGAGGAGCCACTTGAATATGATCTATCTGCACTGGGTCCAGAGGAAGCCCCATGGAGAGCGATGGTGCAGAAAGGGACAGCTCCGGTGTGGGTGTCCGCGCGCTGACGGGCTGCGCTCTCTGCGCGCTCATCCTCTCCACGCTGCTGGGGAACACGCTGGTGTGCGCCGCCGTCATCAAATTCAAACACCTCCGATCCAAAGTCACCAATTTCTTCGTCATATCCCTCGCAGTTTCCGATCTCTTCGTGGCTGCTCTGGTCATGCCGTGGAAAGCAGTCTCTGAGGTGGCCGGCTGCTGGCTCTTCGGGAGCTTTTGTGACACTTGGATAGCTTTCGATATCATGTGCTCAACGGCGTCTATCCTCAACCTGTGCATCATCAGTTTGGACAGATACTGGGCCATCTCAAGCCCCTTCCGTTACGAGCGCAAAATGACCCAAAGGATGGCGTTTATAATGATCGGGATGGCGTGGACACTTTCCGTCCTGATCTCTTTCATTCCGGTCAGACTGAACTGGCACAGGGCTGAGGACCACAGCGCGCCCTTGAACCTCACCATCAGCTCGGAGGACTGCACGGCGACTTTAAACAGAACTTATGCTATTGCATCTTCACTAATAAGCTTTTACATCCCTGTTATAATCATGATAGGAACATATACGCGGATCTACCGGATCGCGCAAACGCAGATCCGGAGGATCTCCACTTTGGAGAGGGCGGCCGGGCACATGCACGACTGCGCGAGCGAGCAGTCGCTGAAAACCACGTTTAAGAAAGAAACTAAGGTGTTAAAAACGCTTTCCATCATCATGGGGGTGTTTGTGTTCTGCTGGCTGCCCTTTTTCGTCCTCAACTGCATCGTGCCGTTCTGTGACCTGGACACTCTTGGAGACTCTCTGTGCGTGAGCAGCACCACTTTTAACATCTTCGTGTGGTTCGGATGGGCCAATTCATCGCTCAACCCGGTCATCTACGCGTTCAACGCGGATTTCCGCAAAGCCTTCACCACTATTCTGGGTTGCAACCGGCTCTGCGCGTCTTCTGCGGTGGAGACGGTGAACTTCACCAACGAGCTGGTGTCCTACCATCACGACACCACTCAGCTCCACAAGGACGCGCAGGGCGTTTCCAACCCGCAGTGCCTGGTTGTGGTCCCCGGTCATCATGAGGAACACGTGGACTTACCTTTCGACAAGGTCTCGGTCGTGTCCGATTCGTTATGATGTTTTCATGTTTTTTAAACGGATCACATCTGATATTGTATCATCATAATGCTGTGTGTTGCACACGACTGCTATAAATACCGTTATAAAATGCTTATCAGAAAATACATTTCTGCCATATTAAAAGACTTGATAAAACAAAACAGGAAAAAAGCTTGGAGTGGCTCTTTGTTGTGTTTAGATGCAAATCTGAAGAGGCTTGTTAGAGATAATTGCTCACTTAATTACCACAGTTATTAGGAGATGAATGCTGTAATAGGTGCCACTTGGGAGCAAAAAAGAAGATAAAGGAAATTTCAAGTCCTAATCAATGAAACCTGCACACGCATGCACTCACTCACACACACACACACACACACACACACGTCTGGTCAGCTATCCTTGTGGGGACTCTCCATAGGCATAACGTTTTTTCTACTGTACAGACCGTATATTCTATTGCCCTACACCAACCCTACCCCTAAACCTACCCCTCATATGAAACTTTCTGCATTTTTAGATTTTCAAAAAACTTAATTCTGTATGATTTATAAGCTTTTGTACCCATGGGGACCACAATTTAGGTCCCCACCATGACACGAGTCCCCATGAGTCTGTGTGTTGTCATGGATTATTTGTTTCTGAAGGGAATGCGCCCCCGATCTACATAAATGCGTCTATGTTCGCGCAAATCATTCATGAGCCAGCCTCATCAACAGACGAAGTGAGTATAATGTTTCGTAATGAATCTTTGCAAATCGCCTTTCCTAATAATGTGCTAATAAGCAAGTTTCACGATGAATGCGGCTGAAGTAAACAGTCTCTCTGAGAGCAGCTCGGAAGAGAGGGGCGGGGGCAGCAGAGCTCATTAACATTTAAAGGAAAATGCTACAAAAACGGCTTACTTACGGAAAAGAGGTGTTTTTTACACTACCATTGAGACATTTTAACCAAACTATGTTACCGACATTTCATTAAGACCCCAAAAAATCATATCAACTTGTGGAAAATGGGCATCCTATGACCCCTTTAAGACTGTGCAAGCATTCTAAGAGGAAAAGTTAAATATATATGGAAAGAGTTGATGCGAAGAGTTATCTATTTGTTTATGTATTACATAAGAACAATTCGATATACAAAAGGTTTTTAATAACTTGTATGGTTCAAGACGATCTAGTGAAATTTGGTCAAAAAGTGGAGGAAGAGTTATGAAAAAAAGGAAGTTTGTAATAGAATTCAAAGCAGGAAGTCGAGTGGAAATCGAAACTACCGTATTGTACTAAACATGATTAGAAAAAATGTACAGGTTCTTACAGTTGCTCATTCCCATTTCTTAAAACTCTCAGCTTGGCATCAATAAATGTATCATCCAAAATGCACGGAAACTACAAAAACATCTCAAATCAAGTCATTAACACTAGCAAAGCTTGTCAACCAACAGACACACTTTGTCACTCGTAAAACAATGACCTAAAAAACTAACAACAGGTAGCATTATACAACACATTTACTTAAAAACAGTTTTGTTTCTGGGTCAATTTGTTCAAGTTATATGCAAAAAATATGTGCAAAATAAAATTGTTAGCTATAGCAGCTGGAATATGGAGACGCTCTCCAGTGACCTTCATGAACAGATGCAAAATATGCAATGCAAAGCTTCTGTGCTTGAGCCCTGATAAGGGTAGACTCATTGGGGCAATGTACTTATTCCATATGTCCTTTCATAAAATATGACCAGCCTTGAAATAAAAAAAAAAACTTTTGTACATAATGGTAGTATTTGCTTTATTGCTTTTTATTTAATAATTAGGCTACGTATGATTTTTTAATGTAATGTTAAATATGACCTGGACGTGTTTTAATGCTATTCACCCACCAAATTAAATCTGATGCTGAACTCTTCCTTTCTCAAGAGTAATACTGGACACTAGAACACATCTGATGCACGCTGGGATATATTTTGATTTCGTTCAGGTCAGGGTTATATGTTCTACCCTGTCTGTCTTTCTTTTCCCCAAACACACTGCATTTATTCTCATGCAAATGAACCTCAGGTGTTGCTACCTGAATTCTAATCATTGTTTGATTCTAGTCTATTATTGGAGTTTATATCAAAAGTTTCTTTCAGACTTGGAGCAGCTGGGAATGTCACAGTATGACTTCATCACATCATCCTGTGATGAATTCCTGTGTAGAATATCTATTGTTTTCTACAGACATTAATCTTACAGCTGCGGTGCATTGGTTTTTCTGGAATATCTGAGTTCTTGTGCATTTGAGCAAGTTATTGAATTCATGAATAGTGAATAGTGCAGAATCGTAAAGGAATAGGTCACCCATAAATGAAAATGTAAGACAATGTACTCACCCTACGGCCATCTGAGATATTGATGAGGGATTGGAGAAATGTAGCATCCTCTGCAGGATCCAATGGGTGCCGTCAGAATTAGAATCCAAACACCTGATAAAAACATAACAATAATCTACAAGCAAATCACTCCAGTCCATCAATTAATATCATGTGAAGAGAAAAGCTACGTGTTTGAAAGCATTTCAGCATTTTTCTTTTCTGGGTGAACTGTTTCTTTAATAATAATAATAATAATAATTCATTACATTTATATATTCCTCTACATTGTGAGGGGGGTATCTCCTCGTCCACCACCAGTGTGCAGCATCTCTGGTCTCTTATTCATTCCATATGATAACATTACTATGAGAAACAGATTTTCAATGAATAACATAAAGCTTCAGAAAACAGAAAACATACTGTAGTAGTCATACGGCATACTTTTATAGTTTTTTTTTAGAGCTTGACAGCCACGTCTACGAACTGTCATTGAAAAGGGTTGCATAAAGATTGCTCGAAAATTCCCCTTTGAGAAAAAGAACATGAGGGCGAGCGAATAATATTCTATAATATTATAACACGTTCTATTCATATACTGTTGAGACGTGTTTTGTAACCTCTATAGCCCGATAGAAACTCGCACGTTAACCCATATAACAAAAGGGACAGCGGCAAGACAGCAGCAGCGTTCCCTCGCCTCATCAGCATCAGTCAAAGAATTTCATACCTCTATTCCGCTCTCAAATTTGCATGTCAACGGGACTCACCAAGAAGCAGTTCCCAGGAAGATTGAAGTTCCCAGGATTAAAGACTGATAACAGTGATGAAACGACACTCACAGATGCTTGCCGATCCCTTGTGGGCCACACGGCAACCCACATCTCAATTAGATACACCCTCCTACCCAACATCCTCTGAAATAATTCTGATTATATAAGAGCACAGAACAACAAAACCAAACAAGAGGTGGAAGGGAGGAATTTCACAGCTGAAAATGCAGACAGGACCTGTGCTGGGGATCGTCCACATGCACAAACATTACTGTGTGCATGACAAATTTGTGCAAAACCTGAATTTTGAATATGTTATTCAGTGCTGCCATGTCAGGATCTCATTCTCTCTGAGCAATTTTGTATTGGATTGTTCAATTTTTGCCTTGTTATCAATAGGAAACTACCCTGTTGCTGAAGCGAAGCAGAAGTGTTTTAAAACCCACTTCACGCTATTAAAAGTCATCAAAATGTGCTTATACTACAGTTAAATGTCTGTGCTTTATATGTTAGCACTGCTCACCTAAAAGATCCATCTGCACATCCATTAGAATCAGCCAAAGTAAAGTTAATTAAAGTGTTTTTGCACTTTTTTTTATGAAAACAAGTGACAGCTAGACAGATGCGGTTTGGCTGTTTTCAGTGCCTCGTTTTTAAGACAGCATGAAATGAAAAATGTCATAAATCTCCGGTGATGTAGGCTACTGTATGCAGAACTTCACCAATAACTTTGTTTTCTTAAACTTGAATTTGTCTTATACTTGATGAAGTTGGCATCACTGATTCGGTTACTTTCCTGTTTTTTAGTATGAAGCTTCTAAAAGAATCTATATTTTAATAAGCGCTACATAAAACGACTTGACTTAAATCCTTGTCTGACAATGGAGATCTGAGACCTGAGAATCAGTTTCCCTGATAATATTTCCGCATGTGTTTTTTTTATCTGCTGTTTAGAATCAGAACCAGCGATGCCCAGATCTTGAATGAATCACTGTAATTGCGGTTCATTTTGATTCATTTGAACTGTTCACTCACACATTGAATCATTTGCAGAGCACGTTTGAGCTTCTGTTTACCATATCTGATGTGCTATATACACTGATGAGCCAAAATATCATGACCAGTCACAGGTGAAGCCAATATCGTTGATCATCTCCTAACAAGGCCACGTATTAAGATTAGACGGTAAACAAACAATAAGTTCTCATAATCAACGTATTGGATGCAGGAGAAATGGGCAAGAGTATCTGAGCGAATTTAACAATGGCCAAATTGTTATGGCAGGGCAACTGGATCAGAGTATCTCATAATGTTCTGGCTCATCTGTATATGTGTTGATCAATGTTTAGCCTATGCATGAGTAAAAGCCTAATCTGTTCATCATATAAATCAACTGTGTTTATTCAGAGGACTTGGATTAAACCACTCAATTCATATATGTTACGTTTAAAATGTCTTTGTGAACTTTTTCAAGCGTTAAAGTTTTGCTTGCACAGACTTTTAATGGCGACAGCAATACAACTAAATGTTTCATTGTTAGTTGCTTACTCTGAGAATTTTTGAAACAGACCTAACCCAGTTACCCAGAATTCTTATTGAAGAGTTCATTGATTATATAATTCAATGAAGGTTGACTAATCTTTGAACAATGCAGTTATCTGCCTGTCTCTCTATCCCTAAGGATGAACTGATGGAGAACAAACCATATGGATCTGCTGAGAACCGTTAGCTGAGCTGAGCAAATTGAGCTCGAGCTGCTGTTGTGTGAGCTTCTTTTCTATTAATATTTGGGGGTTGAGGAAGAAGACAAAGATGGTCAAATTCACTGATCTATGCCACCACTTAAATCTTCAATTCCAATACAGTGCAATCCTTTTTGTGTAGACAGCTGTGTTATAAGCACTAGTACTTTACAGTCAAGGGTTAGGTAGGTTAGGTATATATATATATATATCTCTACACATACACATACAGTGCATTCAGAAAGTATTCAGACCCTCTTCACTTTTTTTCAATTTTGTTATGTCCGTACCTCATAATGACAAAGTGAAAACAGGATTTTAGAAATGTCTTTAAAATTATTAAAAAGAAAAAACAGAAATATCACATTTACATAAGTATTCAGACCCTCTGCAACAACACTTGAAATTTAGCTCAGGTGCCTCCCATTTCTCCTGATCATTTGCTGAGACACACTGTATATACTTTTTAGTATTGTGATAGGACTGTTTTCTATGCCATCTGAAATTATGTGAATGGGTGCCGTCAGAATGAGTGTCCAAACAGCTGATAAACCATTGCTTCTGGCCAAAATACAAATTCGTAATCCATAATAACACTTCCTCCAGTAAAGACGTCCATCTCCTGTTGTCCTCTCACATCAAAATCCACCAACATATTTGTTTAGAACTGTTTTTGCTTGTAAACTGTGCTTAATCTGTGCATATTTATTCAAACGAGACGAATTCTTCACTGTAGAAAGCACAATTATGGATAGAGGATAGAGACATTGTTTATAACAAATATGCTTTCACTAGATGTTAATTGATGGACTGGAGTGGTGTGGATTATTGTGATGTTTGGACTCTGATTCTGACGGCACCCATTCACTGCAGAGGATCCATGATTGGAGAGCAAGTGTTGTAATGCTTAAATTTCTCCAAATCTGTTCCAATAAACAAACACACTTATCTACATCTTGGATGGGCTGAGGGGGAGTACATTTTAATTTTTTGGTGACCTATTCCTTTAAGTATGATTCTTAAATGAAGATACATTTACTTAAGAATGTAATTCTCATTTAATTATGTAAGATATAAGTCTTAATCAAAATGATCAAAATGAAAACACATTGATCTAACTGTTTGCATACCTAGACTACTGTACGTTTCAGCCCTAATATTTCTTAAGAACGTCAATGTGTTCAGATAACTCAAACAAACCTGTTTCATTTGTTTTACCAAGTGTTTCCAATCCAAAAACGCACACAAATTCGCAGATGGCAGTAAATACTGCGATAAAGAAAAAAAAAAAGTCATTTGCAAGGAACAATTAACTTGAGATTGAAGCTTGCAGTCTTTTGATCACCAAACAAAAGAGAAAGCTGGACTGAGAGAAGACGACAAAT
This sequence comes from Sinocyclocheilus grahami, assembly GCF_001515645.1. Classification (NCBI taxonomy): domain Eukaryota; kingdom Metazoa; phylum Chordata; class Actinopteri; order Cypriniformes; family Cyprinidae; genus Sinocyclocheilus; species Sinocyclocheilus grahami. The sequence continues at coordinate 1,916,564 of NW_015505432.1, forward strand.
ACAGAGACAGAGAGAGACGTGACTTCAATAGCCTTCTTTGTATTCATATTGCTATCTGAAGAGGTGAGGACACTAGGGGATGTCATTTGTCTGTGTAACTTCCACTCTAATAGCCATACATCAAAAGCACGGGCTGTCTGTCTGACTAGCATATGCAGTTATACGCTGATTACACCTATAAAGAAATAAATCAAGCTTGCAATATTACATATTTATTTCAGTGAACCGAATGAGAGTTTCCATTAGCAGTAGGGATGAATCCATCCATCAACAGACTGAATCTGGTGTGTTGTCAGGGGCATTCGACTGGAATGACAAAGACAGAGAGAGAAACACACCTGGAGGTCACGTATGAAATGGCAGCGTTCTGCGTCACGGTTTGCCATTCAGTCGAATCACTTTCAATGATGCACGATGGGAAGGGCCAGCAAAAGAATTGCATTGCAGGATCTTCAGTGCCATGTTCATCTTTTTCTTCGGAGCAAATCAATAGACTCTCGTGCTGTCTATAAAAGAAAAGTACATTTTGGTTGCGTGAAAATACATTCAATAGAACAATCGTTTATCTAAATTAGCTGCTTTGGAAAACAGAGGCTTTATCTGACATTTTGACAAAATTGTCATTCCATCAGCAGATTTTTTGTTTTTTATCCTTAAGGCGGCTGCATTTATTTGATAAAAATACAGTAAAAACAGCAATTTTGTGAAATATTATTACAGCTTAAATGAACTCTTTTCTATTTGAATATATTTTAAAAATGTAATTTATTCCTGTGATGCAAAGCTGCATTTTCAGTATCATTACTCCAGTCTTCAGTTACATGATTTGCTGCTCAAGAAACATTTATGATTATTATCCATGCTGAAAACAGTTTTTGCTACTTAATGTTTTTGTAGAAACTGTGAACTATTTTTTCTTCTTCTGGATTCTTTGATTAATAGAACGTTTGTAACATTTGAAATGTCGTTACTGACACTTTTGGTCAAGGATCGTGTGACACTGAAGACTGGAGTAATGCTGCTCAAAATTCAGCATTGTATTATAGAAATAAATTACTTTTGAAAACATATTACTTTACTTTAGAAAACACTTACTTTAAATTGTAATAATATTTCACAATATTGCTGTTTTTATTGTAGTTTTAATCAAATAAATGCCACCTTGGGGAGCATAAGAGACTTTTTCAAAAATGTTAAAAAAATGACCGCTAGTGTATAAATATGTCAGTTTTCTAGGAATTTAGTTTCACTAAAGAATGTGTTTTTTAGGCAAGGCAAGGCAAGTTTATTTGTATAGCACATTTCATACACAATGGTAATTCAAAGTGCTTTACATAAAATAAGATAAAAACAATAATCACAACAGTAAAACAAGGAATTTAAAAACTTTGAAAATTATAAAAAAAAAGTCGAGCACCAGTGGCACACTTCGGCTTATTGACCGTCCTGACAGTTAGATGGACAGCTTGGCAGCTCTGTTATACTGTTATGTCTCTGAGTGAATAACACGAGCAGTGTGATAAATTGGGACATAGTTAGACAGCTTCTGAACACTTTTGGACAGAATATTTTCAACAGCCTGACACAAGCCATTGCACACACATCCAGTTATATACAGTCCATAATAATATGTGACAAACAGCTTTATAAAAAGGTCAATGCAATAAATGGCACATTCCATAACTAAAGCACACCATTTGTGTCTATTAGATGATAATACCACATATAATAATTGCAATTTGCCAAAATATTTACCTTCCCTACCCTGTTACCACACGACTTTAGCATCATCGGGACCATTTCTACACATGATTTGTGGCTTAGCCTTTGTGTTTTTATCAGAAATGTTGCAGATATGAAGTTTGGCTGAGCGGTGAATAGAGACTTACTAAAATGCACTACAGCCATTGTGCCGTATAGCGTTAGTTCACCGAGTGATTCAGACAAAGCTTCTTCGGGAGGCTCCTGCGGTTGCTTTGACAGACTGCTTCTTTTAAAAGCCATTCTACTTTTACGAAAATGTCTGTAGCACGAAAGTAAAAACTTTTGTATGAACTTGAATTGTGTATTTTGTCATATCACATATAGGTATTGCCTTTAGAAGGTCAGACAAGCACCACAAAGCGACAGGGTTTCATATGTGTTTTCCAGAGCTCAGTGTAGTTCACGAATGTGGAATAAGCATTGCTTTTTAAAGCAAAGAGTTTTTCACGAGCAACACAGTTTAGTAGTAATTTCAGTAGTTTAAACAAGTATTTTGAGATTTGGTGAATTAGTTGCGAATTTGTATGAGTTTAGGGAGTGGGCTTTCCATTTTACCTACAAAGTTGTAAATTTTTGGATGAGTCAGATCGTACAATCGTACAAATTTGGGTGGAGAAAAAAAGGAATAGTTCAAGCAAAAATGAAAATTTGCTGAAAATGTACTCACCCTCAGACCATTCAAGATGTAGATGAGTTTGTTTCTTCATGGGAATGGATTAGAAGAAATTTAGAATTAGGCCTACATCATCACTTGCTCACCAAGGGATCCTCTGGAGTGAATGGGTGCCGTCAGAATGGGAGTCCAAACTCTGATAAAGACATCACAATAATCCACACGATTCCTGCGAAAACTTGTGTAGATTAACTTAGGTGGACATAAAAACTTGAAAAATGGTGTGTATTGACATCTTTCCGCGGTTGAAACAAGATACTTTCTGATGTTCATTCATGTTTATTTCGTGCTATAACTAGTAAAGATGAAGAGGTTATTCTTCACTTGCAGCTTGAACTGTAAGTATCTGTCGCGACACATTAAGAGTCACAAAACGTTCACGTTTTTTTTTTCTCAAAAGTTTCAATTTCTTACAAAATGACAAAATTTAAAAGCTGAGACTTTATTTCATACCAAAAGTAAAGTCTTGTCCGTCGGCACGTTGTGTCTTTGCTCCACGATGTATTTTTCACTGCGTGAGAACGCCATGGCTTGTCAGACGTAGCAACAGTAACTAAGGGGGATGGGTCTTTGCAAAGGGTCAATTTCAAACGGTTGCTTCCGGCTAAAATACAATTGCTTTCTCCAGTTGTCACCTTGTCAGAATCAGCAGAGATATACGCACCAATTAAGCACTGTTTATAAGTGAAATCAGTTCTAAACAAATGTCTTTGGATTTTGATGTGAGAGGACAACCGCGGATGGGCTTTTTCACTGAAGGAAGCATTATTATGGATTGTGGACTGTTCGCCAGATGCAACGCTTTAAAGCTAAAATGACTTTTAGTACAATAGTGCCCCCTGTTGGACATTTGTTAGTTTCACAAATGCTCACATTGAGATGCTGGAGCAGGCTAACCTTGTGTGACGGACAAAGTAAACACATCTTAGACATGACATTACAAGAGTTGTTCATGTTCATGCACAACAGGGTACAAGTACTCCTGGACTATTCGGACAAAAACAGCAATTCATATCAAAACCCAGAAATGATTCAGTCAAGCACCAATACATTGCAGAGTGAGAATAAAACTAAGTTTGTCTTCTCGTTCCGCAGAGTAACACATAATGGCAGAGTTAAAGTCATACTTTTTTGGAGGGCAACAACAGACGAGAACATTGTAAGATAATTTGATACTTGGATTAAGTCTCGTCCTGTTCTGCCAAATATTCTTTATCCTGAATACTGGATGCTTTTCAACTGCCACCAAATAACCTTTAAAAGACCCTGTATTCACACTGAAAACTGCAGCATAGTGGCAAACATTTACAACTCAGGCATAAAACTCTTATGATACAAACATCAATAAATCAATTAGTACAAAATATATATACAATTGTCTTTGTAGAATAAATAAGTTAAACTTTAAAGAAAAGGAAATGGAAGTTTTGTAACCAGTGTGAATGACTGAACACGTGAGACTTGTTGAGTCTGAAATTTGATTAATAAGTTGCTTTAAATTAGACAAAAGCAGACAGCTGTCGGAAGAGAAAAGAATTATACACTGTATAAATAAAGCATGCAATAAATAAGCAGTTTCTCTCGTCCGAGATGGAAAGAGCATCGTGTTTCTGCTCCTGTGTGTTAATCTGAAGAACCGTCCGGTTTGATGATCTGGTACGTGATCAAATATTCAGGATAAGCCTTGGGAGGAAAAATGACAAAAGCAGTGTTAGTTTCACTTGACAATATATATGTTTTTTTTTTTTGAAAGAAATCAACACTTTTATTCAGCAAGAATGCTCTACTTTCTACTGAAAATATTTACCAAATTTTCCTTAAAAATGTGAAGCAGCATAACTGTTTTTAACATTGCTAATAATAAGAAATGTTTCTTGCGAAGCAAATCAGCATTTTAGAAGGATTTCTGAAGGACACTGAAGACTTGAGTAATGAAATTATAAATAAATTACATTTGAATATGTATTCAAACAGAAAACAGCTCTTAAATACATTACTTTTCTTGTAATAATATTACACAGTATCATTTCTTTCACTGTTTTTTTTTGTTGTTGAACAAATAAATGTAGCCTTGGTAAGTATCTTCTTTTAAAAAGATAAAAAGATCAACTCCAAACTTTTGAAGGAAAGTATATACGGTACATCTCCAAATGACCAAAATATATTTTTGTATAAATATTGGCAACATTGTTTACAATACTACAGTGTACAGAGTTATTTCAGTATCATTGAGATACTATTATAGTCTTCTTTAATAGCTTGAATTAGCTTTTATTTTTATAGTTGGTTTTAATTTTAATTTTAGTTAGTGCTGTCAAACGATTAATCGCGATTAATCGCATCCAAAATAAAAGTTTTTGTTTACATAATATATGTATGTGTACTGTATTATGTATATATAAATACAAACACATGCATGTATATATTTAAGAAAAATGTTACGTTTATATATTAAATGCATTTATATATAATATAAATTATATACATTTAAATGTATACATGTAAATCCATGTAAATATTTTCAAAATATATATTGTATGTGTGTGTATTTATATATACATAATACAGTACACATACATATATTATGTAAACAAAAACTTTTATTTTGGATGCGATTAATCGCGATTAATCGTTTGACAGCACTAATTTTAGTTAAAGCTTTAGTAATTATATGTATAAATAAGTCTAGTTTTTATTTTGATTTCAATTTTAGTTAAATTAGTACATCAATTTAAACTAAATGAAAATGAGACATGTATACGACATATACAGTATATACATAACATGTCTCGTTTTCATTTAGTATTTTTTTATGGTTTTAGTTAGAGTTGACTATAACAATTCAGGAAAGAAACACTCACTTTCACGATTCAGTAAACTGCTAAATAATCTGGCCTACACATTCTATCTCAGAATTAAAATGGGTTTGCGAATGCATGTTGGCTATGCATGGAAAAATCTGGGCCCTGTGGCTGTAGTACCTGCTCTCCTCTGTAGATGACGTACTCAGCCAGAGCGAGACCGTTGACACTGGGCTGGCCAGTGACTGAGTGGTGTCCTGGTGGCGAGTGGGCCATCTTCATCGCGCTGAACTGCAGGAAAGACTTCCCCAAAGTCACCCGACAGAACAGAAGATGCCTGGGAGGAGTAGAAAGAGCGAAGAATGGAGAGCATGAGCACTTTAGAAAGGAAATAGGCAATCAAGGTTTTGGAAAATTACACCACAAAGCAATACTCTGCTGACAAAACACATTGTGCTGGGAAACGTGAAGCCACTTAAATGAGAGGCCTGCTCCGTGTGCTGTAACGGGAACTCATCTCACCTCTGACACATGTAGCATGACCTGTCCTTGTGAAGAGGGCACCCCGTTCCTCCTCCTATTCCATAAACGTACTGGTTGCTTTTGGAAGAGTTTTCCGCAAAGTAGATCCCAGCCCCGAACATTCCCCCAATGTACGCATGCCTCTCGTCGAAGCCCTTGTGAATGATGGCGTTTACGAACGGTGACCCTGGGGAAGCAGAATCAAAGCATTTTTTTTTTATTCCACATCCTGCCCAAACAATGTGCAGTTTGACGGCAATGAAAACAAATATTGAATGTACAGTGGTGGCCAAAATCATTTGAACACTAGTATTTTCTATACACTAATATCAGTTTACACTAATATCAATTTACATTTTCAAACATTCATTGTGCCATTAATAGTAACAATTAATGTCTGACAACAGCCAGTGCTCCACACAGAGATCTGATCCGTTCATCATCCAGATCATCTAAATGCTTACATTTGAAAGTAGAAGTAAAATAAAATACCAGATTAACAATCATAATAAAGAAAAATAATCATTTCTCACATGTAGAATTAACTTACAAATAATGTCTAACAAGAACATGTATATTCTATTGCGCTCTGTCTATCAGAGACTCGTTTGCTGTCAGAATCAGCCTTTATGCAAAATGGAAACAATTGTGCGATTTTCTAATGTTTACATATAAGGATACAACTGTAGAATGTAATTTATGCACTGAGGAAAATGCACCTCAAATGGATTAAACGGCATCTGTCAATGCACAAAAACAAGGCATGCAGCGTTAAACTGTATGCTTGTGTGAATCGCTTAATATGACAAATTCTCATGTTTAGGATAAACTTGGGTTGTGCGCTTTTCCTGGAGCAGCTCACTCTGCATCCTTTGCTGCATTTGCAGATGCATTTTGTCCACATGAATGAGTTATTTATTACTGTAGAGTGACATGACTGGGAGACGTTTTCTGTGCAAAGTGGGAAGACGCGATTAATCAATTAAAGGGGTCATATGATGCGATTTCAATTTTTCCTTTCTCTTTGGAGTGTTACAAGCTCTTGGTGCATAAAGAAGATCTGTAAAGTTGCAAAGACTAAAGTCTCAAATCCAAAGCGATATTCTTTATAAAAGTTAAGAGTCAGCCACGCCTTCCTAAAACGGCTCATTCTAACACGCCCCCACATGTCTACGTCACAATGTGGGAAGATTTGCATAACACCGCCTAAATGTTCACGCAAAGAAAGGCGGCGTAACTTTTACTCTTGCTGTAGTATTGTTGTTGCCGTCGCCGCCATGTCGTGAAGGCGTTGTGTGTATTGTTGTGAAAGCGAAACTACTTTGGTTGGCCTTCCAAAAGCTGGTCGCTGAGGAAATACATCAACTTCACGCTGTCGATCGCCGAATCGGCTTTCACCGTGGACGAAGCACTCGTGGACAAGTCCAGCCCGGGGTCGTCACATGTGGTTGCCGTAAGCCCGCCGGACGCTCCTTCGTCGAATCTGCCGGCCGAGCCATTCTCAAGCCCACCGGACTGTTTCCTGATCCTGGTAGAGTAGACTACAATGCCGGCTGTTCTGACTCACAAGACTGTAAGTACGTTTTTTTATATTTAAAGAATTTGCCAATGATGATTCAAACGCGAGTTTTGAGCAGTGTAGAGTAGCGCTTGTAGTTTGCCAT
>NW_015505432.1:1924036-1924959 GCF_001515645.1 Sinocyclocheilus grahami
ATTTTATATATTTAAAGCGAGTTTTTTGGGCAGTGTAGAGTAGGGCTTGTTGTTTGCCATTTCTCCGATCACAAATGCAAACATGGTTTTATGTTTACGGGGTGCGATGCAACGCAACGCGTAAAAAGACCTTTCGCACCACAGGAACCTTTTCATAGTACCAGAACTTTGTGGAACTACCCCCTTTTTGGCGTTTTCGCACCGCCGGAACTGGGTGCGATTTTAGTACCAGACTGTCTTTTTCGAGAACCAAATTAGCTGCTACTCCGGAGCAGGGTCTAACCAGCACAACTGGTACTAATCGTGACGCAAGTAGACATTGATTGGCCAAACGCGTATGAAAACGCCCTCACCCGCCATGATTTAAAACGCCGTGTAAACATACTGTAAACATTGTGTCAACTTATTTCGCAAGTATGGAGAACAGCGATAGATGGACGGACGCTGAAGTGCAGGCACTTGTAGCAAATGTAGCACTGCCAGTTGTCGTTGGAGATTCTTAGTCCTCCTTTCCGTTCTTTTAATCGCTTTACGTATACGTCGACTTTCCATGTCCATTATTGTGAAACCCGTGAGACACAACAAAAACACCGCTCCGATCACAGCGTCCTCCATCCTCCTGTTGTTAATGTTGTTCTTCTTTGTTTCTGTTGTTGAACGCCGCGCACAAATGACGTCGCTGTCGACCGGCTTACGTCACTTCTTAGTACACACTGTCGGTGCGAATGCAACCCTTTAAATAGTATTGGGAAATAGTTCGCGCAAAATCATCCCAGTACTTTAGTACTGTACATTTAGTTCTGGAACTAAAGCGGTGCGAAAGGCCCTATTACAATCCGTAATTACTGTATGTCCCCACTGGATGCAACAAATGCGTAGTTTATAACAGGTTTTAATGTTTTTGTCTCGTCGCTCCGGCCGGA
>NW_015505432.1:1925822-1942182 GCF_001515645.1 Sinocyclocheilus grahami
ATGACAAGCAATAACACAAACAAAACCAATAACTAGAAATTAACTGAAATGAACTACTTTATGTTTTCCAGACGTAGATCTAACAGTAATAAAGTTACAGAATTACTACAGGAACTGAACTCAACTGTAAAAAACAAACAAAAAAAAGGATTCGACTGTAAAATAACACTGGATAGTCTTCACTGTATAATTAAAGAGTAATGATGACAGACAGCAGGTTTATTTAAGGTGCTGTCTCTTTAAGACCTCATGCACGGATCTAATATACTGTTACACTTGCGTTTTGCTTCTCAATGGTTTACATTCACTTATATACAGTTTATGTTTAATATAAACCGACTTTGTTTAAGTGAATACTTGCCAAGATGGGCATTTTGACATACTATTGTATGTATTTGGCCGTTTATGCACAATAAGGCGCAAAACATAACTCAATTCTGCAGTTGCGTGCTGTTTCAGATACGCATGTGCTTTGGGTGCACAGAAAACGGTCTATAAGAGAGCGAGCGAGTACTGTATTAAGTTCTCTTTCACGTTTTTTGCTCTTGAATGGCTTAAAGTCGCTTGAATGTTTAAATTAGCAAGACTTTAAAGCACGTGCAAATGATACATTCCGTCATCTGTCGTCACGTTATAAGGGCGAAACTTGCGGGAATGAGTAGAATTATGCAAAATCCCACGCCACTATGATGTCACTGAGAAGGTGTGGCGGCCCATCATGGCAGAATGAATGTAGTGAAACACTGTAAAGGTATTGACTTTGTAATTTTCCTGAAGTTAACTGCTAGTAATGGGATTCAACAAAATTATTGAAAAAAAGTATGATTTGCTCACAAATTAAACATGAATAATTTTACAAAGAAAAAAGAACAATAGGCAATATTTTGCAATAGCTTATAAGTAAAAAAAATTATATTCACTACACAATTATACATTTACTTGTATGCATTTAGCAGCTTTTATCCAAAATGAATTGCATTGCATTGAATGTATACATTTTTCATTAGTTCTCTGAGAACTGAACCTATGACCATGGCATTGCTAGTGACATGCTCTACTTTGAGCTACAGGAGAAATAAATTCAACCTGTTGGAAACCCTGGAAGTAATGCAATGTGAAAAGAGACCTGCAGTGGCAGGGGAACAGTGTGGAAACAGAGCCACTAAATTGTGAAACTAGCTTAATAGGAAAAAATAAAAAATTAAATATGAAGTGAGGCATTCAGATCTTTTACCTTCACAATGTTGTATCTGTTGAAAACCCCACCCGCATGACCGCCATCCCTGTGTTCCCTAATCGTACTCTGCATCTGTTCAGAGACACGAAACAGAAGAGCCAAGAGAACCCTAGTAAACACAGTACGTCCTTGGTGTTTCAATAATTAGCTACGTGGCACTAGTCTGTGTGCTTGAACATGTACATCCATTACTAGATTCTCCTGGAACACTTTTAGATAACATGACTGTGATTAGGGGCTCAGACAGATGACGCACAATGAGAAAATTGATAAACATGAAAACATTTCATAAAATGAGCATCTCTACCTCCTCCTCAACTGACTGAAACTCCTTGTCGTCTGGAGAGAGGTCTATCAGTATTGTTCCACTGTTGGTCGTGTTCAGGGTCAAGTAAGGGTTTAAACCTGTGAAGGGGATGTAAACGTTTAAGTGCAAACTAATCTGCAAAACAAAAGCTTCAGCTTGATCGTTAAAGAGGTCATATTATGAGAAATCAAGAAAAGCAAGAATTAAAAAAACTGTAGTTATTGTACCATTAGTTGGTATTAGAGCTGTCAATAAATTTTTCATTCACATAATATGCCAATTAATTAATTGAACTAACTGCAATTAAGTCACATACTTTAATATTAGCTGAAAATTAAAGCACAGTAAGAAACTTTAAATGTGCAGCATAAAAACAACATCACATTTAATTTGAATGCTCAGAGAGAGGGTGGAAAATAAAAGTAAATGACTTTTGGTGTTAAAAAAACTTTTTAACATTATTTACATAAGTTATGGAAGTCCATTTCCACCAATGAATAACAAATAAAAAAGGTAATTGCAACTTTTTATCTCACAATTCTGACTTCTTTTCTCACAATTGCAAGTTTACGTCTTGCAATACTGACTTTTTTCTCAGAATTGTGAGAAAAAAGTCAGAACTGTGAGATATATTCGCAGTACTGAGAAAGTCACAATTGTGATATGAACAAATAATTCTGATTTTTTTTCTCAGAAACTCGCAATTGCATGTTTTAAAGTCAGAATTGCGAGATTGCTAATTTTTCTCAGAATTGCAAGTTTGTATCTTGCAATTCTGTCTAATATAACAAAAGAATTGGACTTTATAACTAATAAGATATAATTAATAAGATATAAACTCGCAATTGTGCGTTTGTATCACGCAATTCTGAGAAAAAGTTTGAAACGTGAATTTATATCTCACAATTTTGAGTTTATTTCACGCAATTGCAAAGTTTATATCTTGCAATTCTTAGAAAAAAGTCAGAACTGTGAATTTATATCATGCAGCTCTGAGAAAAAAAGTCAAAATTGCGAATTACCTTTTTTTTTTTTTAATTCAGTGGCGGAAACAGGCTTACATGCTAAGTAGACCTCGAGACAAATAAATAAACTTTAAGAAATGTATAATATGACCCCCTTAATAAAGCAGCTTGTACTGAGAAAAACATCCAATGTTAAGCAGAGATCTTAGAGGAAACAAGATCAAAGTGATCCTTAAACCCTGTCTCTAATTAAGGATTCTCTCAAATGGATGAAAGGAGAAGCAGCTCTTACTCCGAGGACCACTAATAAGTCTTTCCACTCCTTTGATGATCTTGTGTCTGTGACCGTAAGCCTTGATGCCAATCTCCTTCAGCTCTTTGTGGCCCATTTCCACCAAGACGTCCAGAGTTATCTATTGACACAGACTCGTATTAATATCACACCTCTAGGCATATGACTAATGTATTACGCCCACTGATCAAATGAGTGATTACTCTACAGCGTGTTCCTCTAGCACATCTCAACATTTCAGTCAGCCTGCTAAACACTGTCCTGGAGGTCAATTTATCTTGTCGTGAACTCAGCCTGGGCTCGGACTCAAAACAAGCTGATCTCAACTGTGATAAGCATTGAAACAGAAGAAAGTACCTGTTCTCTGTCAAAGATCTCCAGCAAATGCTCCAATCCCAGGTTGTGAAGGAACTGGCTGATACTCAACTCTACAGCTAGATCTGAAAAAAGCATCAGGTTAAAGAAAACTTTCAGCAGTCATCAAATGCATGCATCAAGCAAAACTACACTAATCTTGACTAAACCCACCCTCCTCTTTCAACTCTATGCCTACGTCTCCTTCAGCTCCAGAAGGCGGTAGTAGAGTGTTTAGCTCAGGGAAGGTCCCGGACTGGCCAGCCATACTGGAGTTTGAAGAGAGCGGTGTTGGACTCGAGTTGAGAGTCGACGGCACCACCGCCACAGACGCAGAGATGCTGATAACCTGGGGTTTATAGCACACCGGCAGCCCTGAGGGGGGCATGGCTGCTGTGAGGAGAGCTCGGACATCGTCTGCCTGGAGAGACAGGCAGCGCAACATCAGAAAGTCACAATGTAAGTGACGACCAACTTCTTCTTGAGACAGACAAGCCCACATGTAGTCACACACTTCTGTGAGTGTCAGTCACATCTCAAGCACATAGAGCGTGAGTTCAGGAACAACAACGCAAATAAGAAAACATTCATACACAAAACCAGTGAGAACATATGTGTCAAACAAGCAAGCTGTTGGCATGCATCCATGGTTAAAGGGATAGTACACCAAAAATTATTTGTAAAAATAAAGTCTGTCATCTTCCAAAACTGACCCAGTTCTTCTCTCACAATATAAGAAAAAAAGTGAAATGTGGTAACTTGTTAAATAATGCAATATGATAATGCTCTAAGTGTATAAAAATTGATTTACATTTATTTCTATGTAAATGTTTAACATTTACATTTAGTCTTTTAGCAGACGCTTTTATCCAGAGCGACTTACATGATTTACATGAATTTAATATAAATTATAAACATTTCTAAAGCACTAAAATCAATCCATTATCACAAGCCCTTGGAATATGCATAACGCAATTAGTACAGAGCTATTTGTGATATTTCAATATATCTTGTAGCACGTCACACATGAATTCTTTAAATATCACAAAAATGTCTTAATTTGAATGATCCTATTTACTAATTAAATTATGTCTTAATGAAAATGACCTTATGTGCAATGCAAATTTCTGTATACAACTCAGTTTTTATTATATCTTAGGTATAGGAATAGAATAGAAATATTTGTCCTTGAATTAATTTGATATATTTGAAGTAAGTTAGCAAGTAAATCGATTATGTATTTCCGATTATAATCAGCACTAGCCATTGTTGGGCTGAATTTATGACTCATGGGCATCTGTATTACTGATAAATGCCTTTTAATTCTTGGCATTTTATTATTTTTTATGTTGGGAATTTTTTATTTGTAAAGTAAGTACATTTAAGTGACAATCTTAAAAAAGCGAAGAATGCTCAGGCTTCTCGTCTCCTTTTAGGTTCTACAGAAGAAAGCTTTGGATTGCCATAAAGTGCATAAATGATAACTTTCATTTTTGGTTGATCTATCCCTTTATCTTTCTCCAGGCATATTTTTCCACTTCAGACATCCACTGCTTGTGCAAATGTGCAGTCTTTTCAGGCAGTGGTGCATGGAATGATCAGTAAGCCTCCTCAAGCACTGAACAAATGAAAAGAAGAGCAGCAACCAAATAAAACAGACAGATTTATGACATAATACAGTAAGAGAACATTCTCCCTGGTATGATTAACAGAGGTTTGGATTAAGAAGGCTTAACTGCATCAGAGTTGCAGAAAATAAAAGGAACGGTAGATAAGCGGAAGGCAAGAGGAAGACAGATCTTCTTCCCCCGAGGAGACTTGTCCAGTAATCACACACATAAAGTGAATACTGTCACGAGGTTCAGTGGCGACTGGCCTTCCTGGTTGCGGAGCGTGGGGTCGGTCCTATGCGCAAGAAGCAGCACGCACAACTGGGTCCTGCCTTTCTGCGCCGCCTCGTGCAAAGGAGTGAACGCCCACTTATCTGTGGCATTGACGCATGCATTGCACTTGATGAGCAAAGCGGCCACATCCACATGCTGCAATGAAACACATGGAGCAGTCGTGCTCTCGGGTTGGTGTCTCTTTCACTTTCTGGAGAATGTCGCTGCATGAATATGACTATGTGTGGCTGTCAGACAGCACTGGACCTTTTCCCTTTCCCAATGGGAAATATGATGAAATATGATGAGGCATGGCACATGCACAATTTTGAATAAAATCCCCCCCCCAAAAAAAACCCTCATGTCATTCCAAACCCTTATGAATGTCTTTCTTTGACAGTAGCGTTTTGTGGTGCCACGTTTGAAGCACAAATGAGAGCTGTGAAGACTGTCAGTGAAATTTTTGCCTGATCCTCACATGTAGCTATTGTATGACTTGGCTGTTAAAGGGCTGTGTAACGTGCATTGGGTTGTGGCCACATTACCACCCTTTTGTCAATTACTCCATGTGTGTGTGTGTGTGTGCATGTTAATATGCAATTTTAAACTACTGGAATGTAGCTTGACCAATCAAATTAACAGACCAGAACAAACTGTTGTACAAAATGCAGATTTTGCCCTTTTTTTTTTTTTTTAAAGAAAAGTGACATAATGAAATTCAACACAAACCAATATAAACCAACATTTACATCAAATTTGACATGTTGGTCATGACTTTAAATCAAACCAAAAGCAACCAAAAATAAAGATTACTTTAAAACAAACACACCTGTTTTAGAAAACAATTCATTTTTATCCCCTTTACAAGGTGTTTTGAGTAAGATATGTTTTTTTTTGTCATGTATATATATGTAACTTTTATCAAGCATGTTAATGGACATGTACTGGAGCATCACTCACCCCATAAGATGCAGCATTATGGAGGGGAATGAGACCACCTTTATCCTGAGAGTTCACCTCTGCCCCGTGTTGCAGCAGATATTCAGCCACCTCCTGATTATTATAGCCAGCTAATCGTACACATAAAACAAACACCACCAACATTTTTTTATGAAATATTTCATATTTTACTCTTTACTTGAACACGTGTGCCCTTAGAATAGGACAATCATGATCACAAAATGTTGAAATTTCAGTCAGTTTTGTTCAGTGCAAGTCTGACACATACAGTTCAGTTAAAAGTCAATTTATTCATATTCAACCTCATTAGAAGAAGCCTATATTCGCACAGAAATGTTAAATATGCATATAATAAAAATGAAGGTTGTGCTAATGTACATTAGACAAGAGGTTTTCAAAATAGGGACCAAATATCAATTACATTTATTTAAATGTACATTTTCACAAACTGTAAAACATGTTGGAGTTACTAAATATCTTTATACTTCCTGCTTCCTAAATGTCTTCCCTTTACAGTTCTATGCAAATTGTATGAAAAGCGCAGACTAAAACAAATTAAATGCTACTTAATTAAAATTAAACTAATTAAATAAGCAACATTTTGTAGAGTTTTGTTGTGTGAGCATCTGAAATCATCGCTTCACACTCACAGACCAAGCCATTTTTTATGACTATTTTCTGTAAAACCAATCCAAAATACAAAAGTAGCAGGTTTTACTAAGCTAGAGTATTTAAAAAGGTCTCCAGATTCTGGTTTTGCACTTAAAAACCAGTCGTACATCCTTGATTTCGTACCTGGTGCACAGTGGAAAATGAAAGCATCATACTCTGATGCACACCTACCTGCCAGGGGCAGCGGTGTGGAGTGCCGCCCCTGCGTGTTTCGACAGTTCACGTTGTCTGGAGTGCAGAGCTTTTTAACGCGAGATAAGCAGCCTTTCTTGGCGGCGTCCAGCAGTGCTGCGTCACCCCTGAGCAGATCCTGAATGTCTGTGTCTCCGTCCTTCACCAAGTCCAGAGGGGTGTTTCCATCACGGTTCTTTTTGGTCGGGTCAGCACCATGCTATATCAAAGAGGTACTTTGTTATATTGTAGTGAACATGGCGCTAAACAAAATCAGCTGTCATCGATAATGTAAATGATTAAAAAAACGCCAATCAGAGTCCTTGGATACCTGAAGCAGCAATTTGCAGATCTCATATTTGCCCTTGGCGGCCGCCTCATGCAGTGGGGTGAACTTCCACAGGTCGGCCATGTTAACCACAGCACCATGAAGGACGAGGAGCTCTGCCACCTCATAATGCCCATAAGAACAGGCATTGTGCAAGGGAACCAGACCACTATGTCACACAAAACAGTTTTACTTTCAAACCAATATGAAAACGTGCAACTTTTTGGCATTTGTTGCACCAGTGTTTCTTAATGAATTCAAGGCAATGCTATTTTTGGAACATATTTTATGTTTTACTATTTTTTTTAAATACATTTCAGAGGTTATTTTAATACTTAATTTAACTGTGTATTTTTTATAAACTGTATATTAACTGTTTTATTCAACAAAAAAATAAAATTGTGGCTATATTTCAAAAATTAAAATATATAGTCTTTAAATTTCATTGAATAAGGTCTGTTTAATGAGAGAGAACACGTGCATGTCTATTTCAATAAATGTAATGTCTGTTTATGTATGGTGTACTTTTTTATTATTTAAATGTATGGAGGCCCAAACCTGCAGAAATTAGAAATGAACAAATGAATGAATACAGGAAAATAAAGAACGGATTAAATGACTTGATAAAATAAAGAACAAATAAAGTTACAAATAAATACAAAAAAAGAAAGAAAGAAAACCATACTAAAATGTATTGCATTTGTTTTATCAAGCCATATATTCCATTATTTATGTTCCTATTATTACATTCTTTCATTTATTTTTAATTTTTTGCAGGTTTGGGTCTCCATACAAGAGTCATGCGTTCATGACAATGCAGCCAGTGAAATAGTAAGATGCTTTCTATTTATTGTTTTTGTATTATTTTGGGGTAAACACACTTATCTAGTCAGTTCTGGAAAAAATATCATTTATTTTGCTGCGGCTTTGCACAGGTGCACAAATTCTCTTTCTTTTTGACTCTACTTTTGGATCTCTAGTCTTGTGACATCTCACCCCTTGTCTTTAGCATGTACATCGGCTCCGTGCTGCAGCAGATACTCCACCACAGCCACACGGTTGTATCCCGCAGCGAAGTGCAGAGGTGTGGACTGCCTTCCCTCAACGTCTCTACAGTTCACGTTCTGAAGAGTACAGAGCTTCTACATGGAAAGGTGAAGAACAATGTCAGCTCTAACATGGGAATCTGGTATAATCAACTTCAGAATGATTTCACAACTACATGGGAGAAAAAAAACATCACACTTTTTGGTGTATTTTTAGTCCTTACCTTTACGACTTCCAGATCTCCTGATTTGGAGGCTTCTAACAGCTGCCTGTCTGTATCGGAGTTGCCTGTGCATGCTCCCTCTAGGAATCAAAAAACATGCAAGCATGACACTTTGGCACTTTACAGGGCTCAACAGTGTGAGTGTTTCAATCACATCTTTGACTAGAAATAGATGGGCGAAATGTAAAATGTATTAAGGAGCATCTTGAAATTAAAGCCCCTGAAGATCAAAAAAATTCAGTTGTATGGAATTCAAGATCATAACAAGTCTTACATATTTTAATGGTATAACAAATGTCTTATTATTTTAGGAGGTCTTAAATTTGGGGATTTTTTGTCCTTACCTTTACGACTTCCAGATCTCCTGATTTGGAGGCTTCTAACAGCTGCCTGTCTGTATCGGAGTTGCCTGTGCATGCTCCCTCTAGGAATCCAAAAATATTTTCTATAACTGCAAGCATGACACTTTGGCACTTTACAGGGCTCAACAGTGTGAGTGTTTCACTCACATCTTTGACTAGAAATAGATGGGCGAAATGTAAAATGTATTAAGGAGCATCTTGAAATTAAAGCCCCTGAAGATCAAAACAATTCAGTTGTATGGAATTCAAGATCATAACAAGTCTTACATATTTTAATGGTATAACAAATGTCTTATTATTTTAGGAGGTCTTAAATTTGGGGATTTTAAATTTTTTTAATTTCAAAGAAGAAAGTCATACAGGTTTAGAAGGACACATGAGGGTGAGGAAATTGTGAATCTGAAGTAAACCTTGCAGTATCTCCTGAATGCTTTCATTGGCGAGCTGGGAGGGTGACGAGCCCTGTAGGGAGGTGATGAGCGGGTCACCTCCAGCACTCAGGAGCATCCGACAGGTCTGCAGATGGCCGCAGTGAGCCGCGCAGTGCAGCGCCGTCTGACCCAGGTTATCTACTGCATCCACCTGCACAAAACAACAACACGCTGACAGGAAAAATCTGCAAATATTTACAGTACAAATCAGCAGCTGTGGATGCCAGAACTTTACAGTAAAAAATACGGCAGCAACATTTAAAGTTTTACGGATTTAACTTGCATTTTCAGTAAAACAGTGTATATTTTATTAACCTATATAATGTTAATATACCAACCAACTGAAGTACTAAAATCACTTTTGTACCTTTACGCTGAGAACCACCATAAAATCACAGGTAGCAATGAGAAAGCCACATGCAATAAACATTCATGAAAAGCATTCATTTATCAACATAAGATGAACATAAAACCCTAATGTACATAACTGATAAGAACTGAGAAACATAGTTATTTAAATGGAAAAAACATCAAATGTGTAGTGTAAGATATTTTTTCACTTCCAAAAACTGTAGGCTACATTTAGCAGTATTTTACTGTAACATTACATGACTTATTACTTATAGAAGTAACGTACTGTTAATCAATTTTACTGTAGCATTTTTACAGTTCTTTACTGTTAAAATGACAAACATTTTTTGCAAAGTACCAGTCCATTACTATCAACATCACTTTTGTTTGTTTCTATAAACTGAGGGACACGTCAAAATACGTTTTTAATGCGTTTCCGAGAGACACTGTTCTAGTGAAAAATAAATATATTAAAATGTATTCGAAATACATTTATTTCATGCACATAATACAAATTAATTTGCTAAATACATTTACATATGTATGTATTTCATAAAAATACCCTGCAATTGTACTTTTGGTATACTAAACTGGTATACTTAAAAGTCTTGAAGTATAGATATACTGAAGTATATTTGATTGTGCTAAAGTGCAACTATTGCAAGTATTCTAAGGTACACTTTAAACTTTTTGCATTTAAAGACCGCTATTATTCAAAGATTATACAATCCTCATCAATAGTGACATTAAAACACATATTAAGAAATGTGTGTTTTGCATAAATAGTACTCCAAATAAAGTTTCATTATCATTTTTATATTAGTAAGTCTCAAGCGATATGTCAGTAAATTCATTAATAGATTTGAACTATACTTAGTATGAAATAAATGTATTTTAAACATCACTTTTTTACCAGGGTGGATATTCGACAAGACAAAACATGAAGGACGGGACTTGGGAAGTCACTGGATTATGTACTTATGGAACACGTATTAATTTTAATTTCATGTTCACTCACAGATTTATGTATTTTCATTCCTGATGACCTAACTAGAGGCAGACAAAATGAAGGTGATGTGACAACATCTGTGATGCCTATGTGTAATTGAGTACGTTTTACTGCAGCTGTGAAAAATCTCACTTACCTTCGCCTCGTGTTTCACCAACACCTCGATGATGTCATTGTGGGACTTCTCAGCGGCAAGACGCAGAGGTGTGAGGAAGCTGTGTGAAAGATAGAGATCCAGAAGTCATTACTGCACATGATACAAATTCATGTGTTAAATAAATCCTTTGAACATCGTTACTGACTGACTCACTCTTTATTCTTCTCATTGACGTTGGCGCCTTTCCGGAGCAGCAATTCACAGATCTGTTTCCTCTTGGGATAGGGCGACGTGGAGACACAATGCTATCAAAGACAATCACAGAAGTCTCTTTTATTCACTTCCTATTCAAGTCCAATAAAACCATAACCAAAAATGATCTTTGGACGCTCTGCGTTCAGTTGTAGTATTCACAGGTGTGCAGATATCTTTTTTTTTAACGCCTTGAAACGTGGCTCATCAAATAGGATTGTAGAGCTGTAAATATGCTTTTTACAATTAATGTTTTGAGCCTTTAAATCAGTGGTTCCCAACCCCGCGTGACGCTAAAGGGGTCTCCAAGCTCACAAA
This sequence comes from Sinocyclocheilus grahami, assembly GCF_001515645.1. Taxonomy (NCBI): domain Eukaryota; kingdom Metazoa; phylum Chordata; class Actinopteri; order Cypriniformes; family Cyprinidae; genus Sinocyclocheilus; species Sinocyclocheilus grahami. Next base: position 1,937,082 of record NW_015505432.1, read on the forward strand.
TACAAACAGGGATGAAACTGTTACAGTATGACAATAAACCAAGATGAAAGTTCAGATGGTTTTAATATTCTGAATTATCATTAAAACCGTATTCGATTACCTAGATTTGAAAAACTCGCATAAACACTGTCGAACATTCAGCAAATTCAAAAAAATATTAAAATATATTCAAACAGAAAACGCTTATTTTAAATTGGAATAATATTTCACAATATTACTGTTTGAATAAATAAATGCAAACTTAGTGAGACTTCCAATCATTATTAATTATATGTAGCGTATTTATTAAATAATGATGTTTTTTATTAAATAATAAAAATATAACATAATAAAAAAGAGAACGCAGTCCTTACTAGAGCTGTTTCTTGGGTTAGAGGGTGTTTGAAGTTGATGGTCTCAAGGGAGAGGTGTTTTTTAAAGCGGGCCATGTCCGCCTCACGTGCCGCCTGCAGCAAAGCATGACCTCTGAACTCATCTGCAACAAAGAGCGGCACCCCGTCAGTCAATGACGAGCCAGACAAAATGAGAGCTGGTCTTTGTAGCAGTCACACGCTTACACGCCAGGTGCTCTTTCAGCAGGGCGGTCGGGGCCAGATCGATGGCGCTCTTGTTGTGGCAGTTGAGGAAGGTGGGGTCAGCACCGTAGCTGAGCAGGAGCGAACAGACCTCCACTCTGTTTTTTGAGACTGCCTCGTGTAAAGGTGTGAACTGCCACAGGTCCATAGCATTGACACAAGCACCATGCTGTGTAAAAATTAACAGATGGAGTGGAGTTATCACAAATTCAGAACAAGACGAGCAGACAAGAAAGAAAAGTGTGAATAACATAAAATGGACCTACCTTTACAAGCAACTCAGCTACCTCATAGTGACCGTATGAACAGGCATTATGAAGAGGCACAAGATCACTGTTAACACAAGACCAAATTTAATACACATGTTTTGTGAGTACAACTTTTGACTACACTGCCGTTATATGAATGTTTGGGTTCAAAGTTAAGTAAATAACTTTAAGTCAAGGGGATAATACAAATGGTTTTGAAAGTATAGCCAGAATTATACATGTTAACATGAGACTAGTGTAATCAAATTAAATACTAACCTCATCTGTACAAAGTTACATACATTTTTAATTTATGCACTGATAATAAAGGAATAGTTCTTCCAAAAATTACCATTTGCTGAAAATTTACTCACACTCAGGCCATTCAAGATGTAGGTGAGTTTGTTTCGTCATCAGAACAGATTTGGAGAAATTTGGCATTACATCACTTGCTCACAAATGGATCTCTGCAGTGAATGGGTGCCGTCAGAATGAGAGCCAAACAGCTGATAAAAACAACAATAATCCACAAGAAATCCACACCACTCCAGTCCATGAGTTAACATCTTGTGAAGTGAAAAGCTGTGTGTTTGTAAGAAACAAATTGTGTTTGTAAGAAACAAAAAATGGTGGCTTCCGGATAAAATACTGTACGCATGAAGTTAAAAATATTTTAATGTTGGATTTGTTTCATATGAAGTTTTTCACTTCTTAAGACGCTAATCGATGAACTGGATTCGTGCAGATTGCTTGCGGATTATGGTGATGTATTTATCAGCGAATTCTGACGGCACCCATTCACTGCAGAGGATCCATTGGTGAGCAAGTGATGGAATGCTACATTTCTCCAAATCTGTTCTGATGAAGAAACAAACTCATCTACGTCTTGGCTGGCCTGAGGGTGAATACATTTTCAGCAAATTTCCATTTTTTGGGTGAAATACGAACATGGCCAGTATTATTATTATGTTTAAATAAATTAATTATGAAACACTAAAAACTAAAAATCAATCATATTAAACGCTACAAGCAACAACATTATAATGTACTGCATGAAAAATAAAAATGGGCTGGAACTTTTTGATAACCACTTTTTGGGAACCACTGACAATCAATGAATCTGTCTGTATATTTATTCCATTAATCATTTAATCAGATTAAAAATCAATTACAAATTGATTTCTTTTTAATCCAATATTCACCAATACTGATCAAATTAAAAGCAGCTGATAAAGCATTATGGTACTGATGCATCTGTAGTAAGGTTGTTAAGCCCCGCAACATTGCACAATACACACACAAGCATTCAAAAAAGACTGAAAATGCAAGTTTTATTCGATTTTTTACAAACTGTATTTCTGTGCTAAGTGAAAGAATAGAGCTTAACTTGTACAGCACTTCAAGTCACACTGGAGACACTCATCGTACCCTTTGTCTTTAGCGTGCACGTCGGCTCCATGCTGCAACAACAGCTGCACTGTCTTCACACGATTATAACCCGCGGCCAGATGCAGAGGCGTGGACTGAAACCAACAAGCAATCCATTCACAAACACATATGCAAACTATTTATTCAAACCTGGAACAATTACACATGAAATGCCTGGCTACATTATGTGTCTTATGTGAGTGGCTCAGCAACGTTGAGAACATTTGAATATGGTTATACATTAACAATCACACTGTCAAACAGATATGGAGATGACATTAGCATAGAGAATTCAATAACTCACCTTCCTTCCATCACTAGCGTGACAGTTCACATTTAATGGTGTGAGGAGGCTCATCAGTTTTTCTTCATTTCCACTTCTGTATAAAAGCATTGAGCACCAAGTCAATTAAAGGAACAATGCGAGTCACGACAGCAATTTAGCTCAGCAATATTCATCTCTCCTCAGGTCTCCTGAACAATTTTGAGCTTAAATTATTATTACCGTGCGCTCTCGAGGAGTTCATCTTTTCTATAGTCACCTAGATTTAAGAAAGAATGAAGTATATTAACATAAACGGAAATCTCATTTGAGCCTGAAATGAAAGCAAAGTCACCAGTAAATTGCCAATTACTAGCCTTATAAACAAATAGAGCATAGGAAATGGGAATTATGGGAATCAAAATCAAGTGTTTCTAAAAGAAGTGTTTTATTTTGATCTGATTATTTATTTGGTTATTTAAATAATCGGAGGAAAATGTGACCCTGGACCACAAAACCAGTCATAAAGGTCATTTTAAAAAAATTAATTTGATATATTTCATACAACTATTTGAAAATCTGTAATCTGAGGGTGCAAAACAATCTAAATACTGAGAAAATCGCCTTTAAAGTTGTCCAAATGAAGTTCTTAGCAATGCATATTACTAATCAAAGATTAAGTTCTGATATATTTACAGTAGGAAATTTACAAAATATCTTCATGGAACATGATGTTTACTTAATATCCTAATGATTTTTGGCATAAAAGAAAAATCAATAATTTGACCCATACAATGTATTGTTGGCTATTGCTACAAATATACCCCAGCGACTTAACACTGCTTTTGTGCTGCAGGGTCTCAAATAATCCCAAAATGATTAAATAAAAAAATATTCATTTTAATTAAGATTTTAATTAATTTAATCCATTATTTATCCACATGCTGCCCAATGTTGTCCTCCAAACAATGTGGAAGGTAATGAAAAAATAAACTGAACATATCTATATAGGCTATGCTATAAATTATGTGTAAAAATGGTTAATATAACATTATAAAGCACAAAACAACTGATTAATTACTATTTTTTAAGACAGATGTTAAAGCTAAATAAAAAGATAATAAAAGTACAAAAGTACAGACTAAAAAGTGACTTATTACAAGGCAGGATGAACACACATTCACTCATTTGAACGTAGTAATTATATCACAATAGTCATTTTACTGTTACTGCTCTATAAAAACACCACTGCATCTAAGTTTAACATTTTACACATCAATTACTAAAAACAAATATTCTAGAAAAATGTAGTATTTTAGTGTGCTTGATCGCTGAAGTCGGTGAACTTTGACAGAGTCGCTCGCTGTCAGGACAAGCTCTAATACACATTGGAAATGATCTTGTGATTTTTACAATTTTACAGATAAGGATACAGGCATGAAATGTACATTTTAGGCTGAGGAAAACACCTCTCAATCGCATGAAATTGCATCTGGCAAGCTGCGTTAAACTATATGCTATTCAGTTTGAAGCACTTAATATGACACATTCTCATGTTAAGGACAACTTGGGTCGCGTATTTTTCCTGCATCAGCTCACTTTGTGATCTCCACCATATTTCTGATGCCTTTTGTACATAGAAATGTGTTATTCACTACTCTAATGCGATGTAACCGGTGGATATCTTTTTGTGCAGTGTGCAGACATGATCACTTTTACACTATACTTTTTTTTACACGTCAAGTATTTCTAACGAGTTGGTCCAAAAGACTTAAAAATAGGTTTGGTGAGTCTTTTGGAGCAATTTGCTAAAAATAATCCATTCAAAGGACTAATTTCTTCGCACCACACTGTTCGCACTGCATGTGTGTGCAGCTCATGATGAAAATGAAGCACATTTTTGTTCATTTACTGTCCTTCTATCATTTCACAACAGTTTTCTCTTTCTTTATCTTCAATTGGACCGCAGACTAGTTCTGGATAAGAACTGGATCCTGATTCCCAACTCTACCAGAAAAGCAAGTGTGTACCCAAGTCTGAGGTTTGAAAGCCCACTCACCGGTCAGTACAGCTTTGGTGGAGGGCTCAGCCAGGTCAAGCGCTGTCCTTCCATCAGTGTTTCTGATCGTTGGCTCAGCACCATGTTGCAGCAAAACTACAAATGACAAACATGATTTAAACAGCTGCATTATACATTCAACATGCAAATGAGATTTTTTTCACCAAAACAAGTTGAATGTATTCTGTTAACTTTTATCACTAGGAGGCTTTACCAATGCAGACGTCGATCTTGCCCTTGATGGCAGCCTCGTGCAGCGGGGTGTAATTCCAGTTGTCTCTGGAGTTGGCATCGGCCCCGTGTTGCAGGAGCAGGTTGACGGCTTCAGCGTGACCAAACGAGCAGGCGTTGTGGAGCGAGATGAGGCCACCATCATCACGAGCGTGCACGTTTGCTCCGTGCTGAAGGAGGTAGTCCACCACATCTCTACGGCCAAAACCTGCCACAGAAGAGTGGGCCGCCCGTCACACATAGTGGTCGACCGATATATCGCCAATGCTGATATATCGGCCGATATTTGGCATTTTTC
>NW_015505432.1:1942332-1963106 GCF_001515645.1 Sinocyclocheilus grahami
GGTCTGCTTCCATTAGGCACAACTTCAACATTACACTGTGATACTGGGATTTTTAGAGAACTTCTTCAATATCAATCAAAAAATATCAATAAAACACCAATAAACAATTATTTGTCAATGAAAACAACATAGTCGTGTTTATAACATGCCCAATGGAGTAATTACTATTACAGTTATTATCATTATGGGATGCAAGACTTTTTCATGACAGGTGTCTCAACACTTTTTATAATCAATAGTCCATTTTTCATGTTCACATTATAATGTTACTGGAAACATAACATGTCCATCCTTTTTTATAATAGAGAATCGTTGTCCAATTTATTATTTAATTTTTTTAATAATAATTGTATTAATTCATTTGATAAAATATTATAAATTGTATTTTGAATAATTATTTTTAAATGAATAATTGTATTTTTATTTTATGAATTAATTTGCAAGATTTGTAAATTAAATATGCATTAATTTAAGCCTCTGCAAGATTTCACAATGCTTAAACTAAAAAAGTTATATGGAAACTATATTTAAACCATATTAGTATTTGTAGTTTGCTATAAAAAAACATAACAATGTCTATGCTGCATTTCACATATAAATATGTATCAGAAAGCTATTACATACTAACACAGAAGCACACGGTGTTCCCAGCAGCCTACTTAATTATATATGTACAGTAATAAAATTAGCCATTAGCCATTAATTCATCTCAAAAAGCTTTTGTCTTTTGTAACTGATTAATTATTAATGATATGCAAAAACAACTGTATTTGGGATAAATTATACAATGCCAGTGATGCTGATGTTGATATAGATAACATCCATTCAAAGGACAGAATAGAAAATAATAGAAAAAGAGAATGTAAGAAAATGTTTGAATAAATTAGAATCTTGGTTTAGAAAACAAAACGAATAGAACGGAAAAGGAAGGCAGCAGCCTACTTAATTATATATGTACAGTAATAAAATTAGCCATTAGCCATTAATTCATCTCAAAAAGCTTTTGTCTTTTGTAACTGATTAATTATTAATGATATGCAAATACAACTGTATTTGGGATAAATTATACAATGCCAGTGATGCTGATGTTGATATAGATAACATCCATTCAAAGGACAGAATAGAAAGAATTTTTCTAAACCAAGAATCTTGGTTTAGAAAACAAAACGAATAGAACGGAAAAGGAAGGAGAGTGGGACTCACCCGCAGCGAAGTGCAGCGGGGTGGATTTCCTCCCTGCGGTGTCCCTGCTGTTCACATTCACCGGGCACACGAGCTTCTTCACCCGCTCCAGGTCTCCGCTCCTGCAGGCCTCGAACAGCTCCCTGGGCTCGGCGGACCCGGAGCTCTCCATGACCCCCGAGAAGCGCCGGACCGACATGGACAAGCTATAGGCGGACAGTGGGAAATGCGGAATGCACACTATCCCAAAGGCTTGACATGAAGGCCGAAATAAGGAGCAGATCTCCACAGTTAAAGCCTTTCACTAAGAGCCATTGAAGAGAAGAAATGATTCGGCTCGAGTGTCTTTGGCTGTTCCTATACAGAGCTGTCAGTCCAGCTGTGTCTCAAAACCACAGAAATGAAGAATGAATCGGCTAGATGATCGATTTCGCATGAACGAGAAGTGCAGCGGGGTGGATTTCCTCCCTGCGGTGTCCCTGCTGTTCACATTCACCGGGCACACGAGCTTCTTCACCCGCTCCAGGTCTCCGCTCCTGCAGGCCTCGAACAGCTCCCTGGGCTCGGCGGACCCGGAGCTCTCCATGACCCCCGAGAAGCGCCGGACCGACATGGACAAGCTATAGGCGGACAGTGGGAAATGCGGAATGCACACTATCCCAAAGGCTTGACATGAAGGCCGAAATAAGGAGCAGATCTCCACAGTTAAAGCCTTTCACTAAGAGCCATTGAAGAGAAGAAATGATTCGGCTCGAGTGTCTTTGGCTGTTCCTATACAGAGCTGTCAGTCCAGCTGTGTCTCAAAACCACAGAAATGAAAACAACGGCTAGATGATCGATTTCGCATGAACGAAGTTCCGGAATGGGCGGGGCTATGACAGCCCCACTTTTTTTTTTCGAATTATTTTTAAACATAAGGATTTTCAAGTTTTAATTAAAGAATTATAAGCCATAAAATGTATAATATATGTATGTGTGTAAGGTTGTACATACACATATATGTAGTTGTTTTTTTGGTGTTTGGCTTAGTGTTATGTTTTATACCTTTTGTTCTTTAATGTTTTGAATTGTTTTTATCTTTATTTTTTGTTTTTCATTTTAATTTTAAGTAAAAAAAAATTTTTGTATGCATTTGTCATTTTCATTTAATTTCTTTATTTTTTAAAATGTGTATAAGTAGTATTTATAAAGTTGTAGCTTTTAGTTTTGGATCTGTTTTTGGTTGTTTTAATACTGCAATCGATTGCTTCTGTTGTCCTCGTTTGAAAAGTCGCTTTGGAAAAAAGCGTCTGCTAAATGACTAAATAAAATAATAAAATAAACCAACCAACTACGACGTGAATCACAAACTTATAAACTTTGATTTGAAGCAAAAAAAAAAAAAAAAATCAGGGAAAACGGCTGGTGTAATTTGTTTCCATTCTTTGATTGGTGGAGTTTTTTTGCAGAATCATTGGTAATGTAGTTTTCGCTCATAAACACGATTATTTAAAACTAAATATTGAATAATTGAAATAAAATCAATTACCTTATGGCGAAAACGAATGGAATTTTAACTTTCGAACCTAACTGTTGCACTATATTCTGCTAGTTTAACAGTGTTTCCCTTTCATGGGAACTTCGAACTACGTCCTCTAGGGTTCCCTACTCAGGGAACCATGGTTACATAAGTAACCTGAGACGTTCCCTTTCATGGGAACTTCGAACTGCGTCCTCTAGGTTTCCCCATAGCGACCCCTAGAGGACGCAGTGTCTCGTTCCCTACTCAGGGAACCATGGTTACATAAGTAACCTAAAACGATTTGTGTATATAACGTTTGAACAATGCCAGTTAAAATTTCATTGTGTTATTATTCAGATCTAAAATAAATGTCCATACTGTTGCTGAAGGAAACGGCGTTGTCACATGGTAAGTGTTACTTTTCTCAGCGTTGGTCAAGACTGACCAATGACTGTGTTTGTGATTACAGTCTTTGGCTAAAGCGTTATGTAAAGATTATGTAAACGAATGCCAATTTCTATCAAGTAATTCATACATTTAAACATAGATTTAATCAATTACGCATTTGAGCGCATAAACATATGTAGCAACACAAACAACGTTCAGAGATTTTAATACCACTCATTTGTGTTTTTGGTTGTCTGAGCTGCCATGCGGCCCCTAGAGGAACGAATATCACTATGAAGTGTGAGTATGATTCCCAAAAATAATGTCTAGGAAGGTAGCTCGCTTGGTTGGAGACACAGCATAGGTCTCTAGTTACGCAATAATATAACTATACTATAGATATCAGTGAACTCCTCGTGTGTAGCACAAATATAGAACACGGAAAGCCTATACTAAAATATATGATATACGTTCAAAACGTCCACCATTATTAATGCTATCGACGCAAATTTAACGCCGTACCTGGTCCTGCACTGAACACCGAATTGCAAGTCCGTAACTTTTTTGTGTTCAAAATTAAAAAAATGTCTATAATATGCGAGTACACCATGAATCCATTTTCCAAACCGTGATTTTGGCTCGTCCTGAATCACTACGGTACACCTATAATAAGTGTTTATATACGGACTATTTAGACTAGTTCGGGTAGGTACCGCTGCGGAGTAGCACAGTACCTGCGTGATTCGCCATAGACATAAACAGAGAGAAGTAGCTCCGGCTACAATGTTCTTCCGCAAGACGCTCTGTTCTGTTTATTAACCGCTAGAGCGCCAAAAGTTAAGGACTGCAGCTTTAAATGCTCAACGACAGCTTTGAAAACGAAGTAACAATCCATTAAATATATGTATATTTTGGAATTTTTAACCACACAATAAAGCATTTAAATATGTTCCTTCAATTTATGGGAGTACATCATAAAAAGAATATTACGCAATACGCTTTATACAAAACATTATCGTCTTTATTTAATGTTTCATACCATAAACATTTATAAGAACATTTTCATATTATTTAATAAAAAGCATGAAATAAATCTTATCTCACCAAATGTCATATAGTCTTTTCCATAAAAAATAACATTGAAAATCAACATTCAAAATGGGGGAGGTGGAGGAGGAGGTGGTGGAATAAATTTTCCTCCAGTATTAGGAGGAGGTGGCGGTGGCACCATGGAGGCATTTTGTGGAGGGGGAGGTGGGGGTGGAGGTAGTGATGACCCACTGTAAGAGCCAGGAGGAGGAGGAGGTGGAGGAGGAGGAGCATCTGTTTTGCCCTGAATGGGAGGTGGAGGAGGTGGAACAGTGACATTGCCTGGAGGAGGTGGAGGAGGAGGTGGACTAGCCATGTTACCAGCAGGAGGTGGAGGAGGAGGTGGGGGTGGAGGGTTTGCTGAAGTTAATAAGGTATTTTGGCCAGGTGGAGGTGGTGGAGGGGGAACCAAAGAACCTCCATACACAGAACTAAGTGGAGGAGGAGAGGGTGGAGGAGGTGGGGGTGGAGCGTCTCCCATCTCATAATCTGGGAGAGGTGGAGGAGGCAGCATGGACAGGTCGGGATAGGCTGGTAGAGACGGGGAACGGTCAGACATGAGTGAAAGAGGCGGTGAGGCTGGAGAGAGGTCAGCTGGAGCAGAGGCGCTAGAACCCACCCAGTCAGGCACTGATGGAGGAGGAACTGCGATTCCCAAAAAAGACCTGAAAGCGCAGCAACAACAAGTGGGTTAAACAAAAACATTTTTAATTAAATCTATCTGAATATAAACAGCAAAAGCCTTTTTATTACAAACCAGTTGAAGGTGCTGGTCTCCTGTGTGCCAAGCTGTACAGACACAGAGTCCTCATTGTCTGTTTTTGGCTCTTCCTTCGGTGTCACAACATAATAAATTCAAATAAATATATGAAATCAGTAGGGGGTTTAGGTCGAAAATATAGTGCAAATCATTTAAATTAGTAAGTTAAGCTCTTATCTTATAAATATGAGTAATCTTATAACTACTGATGAAAAACAGTAAAAAAGGACATTGGCAGCTAGATTTGTTTGAACTTATTTTGCTTGTGATAAATGTATGATTCTTTAAAATGGAATAAGTACATGCAATTCACATGTTATAAAAATACATTTCTTAGTGTGAGATATAAATTATACTTAAAATACTTACATTATATGTATTCATAAATACTTTTTATACCAGTAAATACTATATATTTCATTTAAAATGTTTGGGATAGGTATGTTTTCTGTAATATTTCCTAACAATTTAAAAGAACTCTTTTACAAAACGTACTGATCCCAAATGTTTGAATGGTTGTGTATAATATATAATACAATATTATATAAAATACAGAATGCTATGCATTTTTAGGTCTAATGCAAACATTAGATCACATATTGTTTAATATTATTTATAAAATATACTGTATCTAATTTACTTTTAATTTAACCACTACAAGTGAAAAAAACAGCAGTGTAAATAAAAAGTATTATGTATTTGCAGATATATTTGCTCACAGTTTTGCTGCCTTCCCAGTGGCTGTGGCCCAGTTTGTCCAAGCGGGTGTAGGATATGGGAACCCGTCTGTATGCACGAGACGGCTCCAGGCCACTCGCTGGGGGAACCACCTTCTGAGTCCGGGGAACTTTTGACTGTTTGGTCAGCACGCCGATCTCTTTCCGAGCTAGTTTCTCCTTGTACATGCCAACTGTCTGAATGTGAATAGTGACATTAGGAGTTTATTTTGCCCATTTACAGCTATTTAAAGGAATAGTTCACAAAAAATGAAAATTTGCTAAAATTTTTACAAATGTAGCATTACATCACTTGCTCACCAATGGATTCTCTGCAGTGAATGGGTGCCGTCAGAATGAGAGTCCAAACAGCTGATAAAATCATCACAATAATCCACAAACACTCCGGTCCATCAATTATGCCCCGTTTACACTAGTGCATTTTCGTTTTAAAACGCATAACTTTTGCTACGGTTACGCCTGCAGTTTACACTACTCTGGCGTTTTCGAGGTCGAAAACGGAGACTTTTGAAAACGCTGCAGACCTCGTTTTAACGTTAACGGGTTGCGTTAACGGACCAAAATGGAGACTTTTGAAAACTGCCCACATTCGCTTTGCGTATCTTTGACGACCGTGTAAACAGTAACATCATGCTCATTTTTGTGCCCAAAGACATGATAAATATTGTTGAATATGAAGCATCGTAATTATTTAACTGTAGCAGCGTTCGAGGAGAATAATTTTAGATGGGTGTTATTTGCGCACGCACCAGCAGGTGGCTCACATGAACCAGGAATTATGATGATGCAGCTCGAAATACAGCATTATGTCAAAAAACTCATTTATTTCATTTTAAATCAAAGTGGTCATAAGATGCTATTTTAAAGATCATTATTTTGTGTATTTGGTGTACACCAATGATTCCTAATTGCATCTACTTCCGGAAGGCCAAATAAAGTGCTTTTTCTTTTGCACTGAAACACAGCGTCTCCCTGACATGGCTGCATCAACACTACTGCTGTTCCTGAAACCACGCCTTCTTTCTTTGCGTGAACATTGGGGCGGCATTATGCTAACATTTTCACATAGTGATGTAGATATGTGGGGGCGTGTTAGAATGAGTCATTTTAGGTAGGTGTGGCTGACTCTTAACTTTTATAAAGAAGATCTCTTTGGATTTGAGACTTTAGTCTTTGCAACTTTACAGATCTTCTTTATGCACCAAGAGCTTGTAACACTCTAAAGAGAAAGGAAAAATTGAAATTGCATCATATGACCCATTTAAACAAATGTAATCCTGCTAGTATTCCCACTTTTTACAAAATGTAAATTGAATCCGATTACTTTATTTTATGTAACTGTAACGGATTACAGTTACTAGATAACGTAACCTGATTACGTAACGCTGTTACATGTATTCCGTTACTCCCCAAGCCTATATATATATATATATCTTTAGGACTGTTTTGGTCTGTTTTTGCTTGTAAACAGTGCTTGATCTGTGCACATTTCTCTCCTGATTCAAACAAGACTTTTTCACTGAAGAAAGCAATATTATGGATAGAAGACTCAAGCAAAGGAGCAAAGGTTTGAAGGTAAAAATATCTTATTGATGGATTTGTTTATGACAAACACGCAGCTTTTTGCTTTACAATATGTTAATTGATGGACTGGAGTGGTGTGGATTATTTGTGGATTATTGTGGTGTTTTTATCAGCTGTTTGGACTCTCATTCTGACGGCATCCATTCACTGCAGAGGATCTATTGATGAGCAAGTGATGGAATGCTAAATTTCTCCAAATTTATACTGATGAAGAAACAAACTCATCTTCATCTTGGATGGCATGTTCAGCACATTTTCATTTTTGGGTGATCTATTCTTTTATTCAGAAGCACACATTATTATTTAATATTTCCAGCACTGTCCTGACTTGCCATTAGTAATGACTGGCATTGTATTTCAAAAGATTCTGGTGCTTTCCGTTAAGTGATAAGCGGAGCTCACCAGAGTCAGCAAGTTGACGGAGGACTCAATCTGATTTAGCTGAACCGTCTGAGCATCTAAGATTTTCAGCACAGATGTGGCCAGATTGTTTATCTGGTATGTGACACTGGCCAGGGCCTGCGTGGTGAGAGCTTTGGACTCTTCAATGACACTTCTCGTGTCCTCCACCTAAAGTTAAAAAAAATGATCATTTTCAATATTCAAACTCTTCTATAAAGGTTTTTATGAATAACAACAGACTGAAAGAACTCTGGACTCCACAGTCCTGGCCTGTGAACTTGATCTAATTAAGTTCTAATCATTTTTATACTATTTTACCGATGTCCTTGCTATGTTTCTGGACCTTGATCGTGTTAGGACCCTTGCTGTCTATGGAGGGTCAGAGAGCTCTCGGATTTCAGCAAAAATATCTTAATTTGTGTTTCGAAGATGGATGAAGGTCTTGCGGTGTCTGTCTGTCTGTCTACCTGTGTGTGTCTGTCTGTCTGTCTGTCCACCTGTGTGTGTGTGTGTCTGTCTGTCTGTCTGTCTACCTGTGTCTGTCTGTCTGTCTGTCTGTGTGTGTGTCTGTCTGTCTGTCTACCTGTGTGTGTCTGTCTGTCTGTCTGTCTGTCTGTCTGTCTGTCTGTCTGTCTGTCTGTCTGTCTGTCTGTCTGTCTGTCTGTCTGTCTGTCTGTCTGTCTGTCTGTCTGTCTGTCTGTCTGTCTGTCTGTCTGTCTGTCTGTCTGTCTGTCTGTCTGTCTGTCTGTCTGTCTACCTGTGTCTGTCTGTCTGTCTGTCTGTGTGTGTGTCTGTCTGTCTGTCTACCTGTGTCTGTCTGTCTGTCTGCCTACCTGTGTCTGTCTGTCTAAAGGATTAGTTCTCTCTAAATTAATATTATGTGCAATGTTTTGTTAAATTTACACTGCTTTTTTTGGCCACAAGAGGCCAGAATACAGCTAACAAAGTACGAGTGAAACATTCAATATTTCCCTTCTTTGACAGGTTGTCAAGTGCATTAAAATACATTTGCGCCTGATAATAGCTAATTTAACAATGTTCTAGTGAGTAACATCAAAGTCGGTCCAGGAAACCAAATATTAAATATTTAACCATGCTATTAAACAGTAACCCGTTACATGACCATAAAACTAGTAATTCCTCAGTAAATTGACTTTTTCCGGTGATACAACATAGAGAATTGTCTATCGGATACTTTTGAGGTTATTATATTGCTCTTAATGCTCCATCACTGTGAGCTGTGCATTTTAACTGTGAGCTTGCCCTTATGAACTGAGGCCGGATAGATTAGCCATCATATTTTTCCCCTGTGATTGGTTTTAATGAGCAAAGTCTGTGTGCAACTGGGGTTAAACGATAATTGGTTATTATTATCGCTTATCTGCATGCCAGTTACGTTTGTTCCACAAAGGCAAATACTGTCATTTTATATGCATGCAAAGCACTTTTTATGCTGTGTAAAGAGCATATTAGCTTCCCAGCTGCATATTCGCTATATACAGAAATTCTATATTTCTAATGTGTTACAATTATACTAAAACATTAAGGCTAAAACATTACAGGCTGTTAACTGCTCCTATGCGGACAGAAAAAGATCTTCATGACTAATAGTTTAGTGCACGTTGTTTTATCTGCTGTATCCAGGAAAGTGGAAATCTGCTCCACATGAAGACTGTCCTGCGTGTAGAGCTATTGGGAGAGTTCAATGAAAAAAAAAGACAGCCATCCTGCAACAATATTGCCTTTGTTTGGAAAAGGCCCTTCAAGGGTGCTGCAAAACGATCTATCTGGCCTTTAAGCTTAATTACATTTGGGAGTAAAATTTAGTTGTATAAAACAGTGCAGCAGAAACATAAATGTAACATAATATAAGCAAAGAAACTGAGTATAAACTTTTGAATTAGTCACATAGACTGTTGTCAGAGATTTGTTTTGGGTGTAGGAATGACAAATAACGTATTTCTTACCTAAATATGATAATATTTTTTACTGATTTCACTGACTTTTTTAAATATATATCTCTGAAGCATATGATTGTATTCTTGAAAACAATCTTTTATTGTATTATTGAATAAGATATTAGTTAATTATCAAAGAAAGAAAAAATTAATAGCCATAATATGGACCACTGTATAAGTGATTTCCTTCTAACATTGCTGATTTCACCATTAACTGTTCACCTGAACAGTTTATGTTGTTGTATGTGGTATCTTTGTAATCCTTGACCACCAAAACATAGGGGTAGACATTACCTTTTCTGTGTTATCATGTTTGGTTCAGGAGATATGACACAACATAGATCATCAGTAAAATGGTTGCCATGGCTACCACAATGTTTTTTTTGTGATGGCTCCATTTATGAAAATTTTCAGGGCCACAAACTGAAATCGTATTTTCTTATTGGTTTTTTAAACTTTGTATGTTATTCTTTTTACTGTTTTTTTATTTTATATGTACAGCACTATGGTCAACTGCTGTTGTGTTTATCGGTGCTTAATAAATACAAATACCTGAGGGAAGATGTCTTTCACTATTGTAAGTTAATGTTGTTAAATAGAGAAACAAAATTATAAATTTTTTAAATGTCTATAACTTCTAGCGCATTATAAGAAGAGCAGGAAGAAGCCCTTTCAGTTGTGAGTGATATTTAATTTTATTTGCTGGGCTGTTGCTGATTTGTAAGATTATTACTCGATAATATTGTTTAATTTTTTGCCTCCTATGGGATTATGATGTGGGCATCACCAAGGTGTCCGTAGAGGGTTGCTAGGAGTTTAAAACTAAATTGAAATCTTATTTTCTTATTAGCTTTTTAAACTTTGTATGTAAAATTATCTTTTGCGTTTACTGATGTTATTCTTTTTACTGGTTTTTATTTTATTTGTACAGCAGTATGGCCAACTGCTGTTGAGTTTATCGGTGCTTAATAAATACAAATACCATTATTATCCACAGATATCTTTGTAAGTTAATGTTGTTAAATGGAGAAACAAAATTATACATTTTTAAAATGTCTATAACTTCTAGCGCATTATAAGAAGAGCAGGAAGAAGCCCTTTCAGTTGTGAGTGATATTTAATTTTATTTGCTGGGCTGTTGCTGATTTGTAAGATTATTACTCGATAATATTGTTTAATTTTTTGCCTCCTATGGGATTATGACGTGGGCATCAGGGGTGATTCTAGGATTTTCATTTTAGGGGGGCTCAGCCCCCAATTAGAGTATAAAAATAAAAATAAATAAATTAAATTAAATTTTTTAAATATTTGACGAATTGAGTAGGGTGGTATACTAAACTAATTGCAGTATTCCATTGTACTGCATAGATGGGTATAATAGCATTTGAGTAATGAATAAGCCAAATACAAGTCTTCCTAATCTCTCTCACACACACACACACACACACGCACACGCACACGCACACACACACACACACACACCTGTTTACTCTGCAAACACAAAATTATACTGTTTTAATTTCTACAAAGCTCTTTCTTTAGCTCAAGCATACGCTCAAGTACTGTACTGTCACTGTCTTTAATCAGTTCTGTGCATTACTGTAAGGTTAATGCAACATGCACTGTAGTTTAATATTGAAAGTTACATTTTCAAATGAAAATAGCAACATGATCGTTTTATAAAGTATGTGTTCATATGTGTTAAGGGCTAGATTTTCGCTGGAGGAAACAGCTGTGGTGTGATAAGGGGTGAACGCAGCGAAAACTTTACAGTAGATGGAAAACCAATTGCTCCCCCGTGACATTTTGTAAACTGTATTTATGACAAAGAACTGCACAGATACAGATGTTATAACAATCTATCGATAAACACACATCTTGTCCTCTGTTTCTCGCTCTGCATCGCTATGGTCTGCGGATTGAAGAACGTGCTGAAAGACGGAGAGGAGCCGAAGTCTGCCGCCGTTTTCATATGAAATTTAAAGGGAACTGAGGTGATCAAGAATTCGTGTACAGTTTATGGAGCTAATTGCAAAATTTTTAGGGGGGCTGAGTAGAAATATAGGGTGGCTAAAGCCCCCTAAAGTGTTGGTATGGGGGCCCTCAAAGCTGCGTTAGCCCAGGGCCCCGGCACTGGCTACACCTACATCCTACATCATCCACTGGAACGCCACTCTCTTGTAAACGCGCATACGACAATTAGCGGAAGCTAGAGATTACAGTTTATAATCCTTATCCTTAAGTTAAATAAGGATATTTTTCTTACACAAATGCATCAGTTCACTTCAGAAAGCCTTTATTAACCCCCCAGAGCCATGTGAAATACTTTTTATGATGTATGGATACATAGATTTTCGCTGGAGGAAACAGCTGTGGTGTGATAAGGGGTGAACGCAGCGAAAACTTTACAGTAGATGGAAAACCAATTGGCGCATACGACAATTAGCGGAAGCTAGAGATTACAGTTTATAATCCTTATCCTTAAGTTAAATAAGGATATTTTTCTTACACAAATGCATCAGTTCACTTCAGAAAGCCTTTATTAACCCCCCAGAGCCATGTGAAATACTTTTTATGATGTATGGATACGGATTTTTGGACTTTAAAATCTTAAACCCCATTCACTGCGATTGGAAATCTTAGAAAAGCCAGGACATTTTTTTATATAAATCCAATCCAATTGTATTTGTCTGAAAGAAGAAAGTCATATACACCTAAGGCTTGAGGGTGAGTAAACTGGGGTAATTTAAATTTTTTGGGTGAGCTATCCCTTTAAAGGCTCCCTGAAGTGCCTTGAAACATGCAGCGTTATTCTATGTGGTGACTTAATTTCAGCTGAAACAGGAAGACAGCAGGACGGGCCATATCGAGCAGCCACGCCCCCTTTTAAAAATAGCCAATAGCATTTTGTTTATATCTGCTTGGGCCAGAGCCGTTGAGCTCGGTAAAGCCGCATTTGACAGCCACAGTCTAATAGATTACCCCCTAGATTCAATATGAAACTCTTACAAAAACAAAATAGTGTTCAACTGAAACAGGAAGAGAGGGCGGGACATAGAGCAGCCACGCCCCCTTTTAAAAATAGCCAATAGCATTTTGTTTATATCTGCTTGGGCCGGAGCCGTTGAGCTCGGTAAAGCCGCATTTGACAGCCACAGTCTAATAGATTACCCCCTAGATTCAATATGAAACTCTTACAAAAACAAAATAGTGATCATAATCATGCTGAGGCTGTGTAGTTTTAAAAGTGTTTAATATGCATACATTAAACTCGCGCATATGATCCGCTCCGTGCGATGGTTGCTGTGATTTTGCCAAGCAAGACATGTTCCTGGATCAAGATCTTTTGTTGATCCTGGATCAACATTACTGTCCAAAAATATAGACTAAACCCAATCCCTACCCCTAAACCTAACACTACCCATAATTTATTCCTAAAATCAGTGTGAAATGATAGCTGATTAACAAGGGTGTAGAAGCACCTAATCCTGATTGTAAGCCTAAAACTGACATTTCCTGAAAAGTTATCCCTCAATTCTGATTGGTTAATTGGAATGCTGCTCCAGGATCAACAAGTATGTTGATCCAGGAACATGTTGTACTTGGTGAAATCACAGTCACCCCGAGCGATTGCGTCTCTGGACCGGAGCCAAAGTCCAGAGCAGACTGTGCCGTGGTTCGCGTGACACAACGCGAAATCAGACCTCATTTGCCCCAATCAAAACCATATTTACACTGTCTGAATCGTTCTCTATCGCCTACATTGTGCACTACGTGCCATTCACTGTACAGGAATTAGTACACTGTGAACAATTGACTGATTTCAGCCGCGGCTTCAGCGTCTATTTTGTAGTGTAGGGGGCGGGTGCTTCGGATTCTAGAGAGCACTTGATTGGTCAGAAGATTTGATGAGAAGCTGAAGTACGAGGTGACGTCAAAAAAAATCGTTGATCCATTTTGGCGGAAGTGACGAACTGCAAGCTTTGAATGCTTCTATCTTCTAAATGCGAATTTTGTCACTGTTTTGGAGCACACTGCCTTATAGATAACCTTAAGAATAACATATTGATACTAACAGCCCAAAAACTTTAATTTAGATTTCACGGGGACTTTAAATTGGATATCACATAACTGTTGATTTCTGGCCAATCAAAGGTGTTTAAGTTAGTCAGAATCAACTCACCGCATTATCCATTGACTCAAAATTACATAGACTTTTTCCAGATGTCTCCCCATTTTGTGACAAATGTCAGACTGATGTAGCTACTCCCTTGCATAGTCATGTTTTTTTGTTCTATGTTAATCTCATTCTGGACTGAAGTATTTAAAACAACCACTTCTTGTGATATTTGGAATTTCTGATAAAATCATATCACTTAAAAAATCTCAACAACAGTTGCTGTCCTATGGACTTAATGTGGCAAAGAAACTTATCCTAAGGTTTTGGAAAATGACAGAAACCCCATCAGCTAAACTTTGGTTTATAGCTCTATCTAGAAGTTGTAGACCTCTCCAAAAATTGGTCATGGGAATATCATCTTTTAAAAAGGAGGGGAAAACATTTCCCATATTTTTTGCTGTTGACGTCAAAGGCGTCCAATCAAACTGCAGTATTTTGGAGCAAATTCATCTGTCACTTGATAATGCGGCTAATACTAACACAATATTAACCAAGTGTTTGTTCCATGTGTCAGGCTGGTAGATCACGCTTCAGCTGCTGTTTGTGCATTTACAAAATTGTCAGTTTTCCTATTCAGTCTGTCTATGTCTATGTTAGTGGATTTGCCTGAAACTAGTTAAGAACCACTGTTATAAATAGCTTTGTGTTTATGTAATGTTGATTGATGTAAATGAGAAACAGTGTTGCACATTCAAGACATTTCATTGCAATCCCCCCTCCTGGCCTAATATACATTTGGTGGATTCTCTGAAATCACATTTCTCGTAATGTCAGTGAGAACCCTGTTGTTTTATGAGTTTAACATACTAGAAAACGCTGATGTATCCAACAATCGCTCGGAGATGACTTCATTTAACAGGAATATGTACAGCGTAAATTGATGCCAGCCGCAGGGTTTCCAAAAACACTCAAGAGAGCTGCATGGGAGTTTGGACAAGCTGTTACAGCAGTTCTCTTTCTAAAAATCCAGTTCACCTAAAATCAAAACAAACCTCAGCTTATATCCGTTCAAATGGATATACACATTCTTGATTGTTAGTAATTATTTACAAAACCAGGAGACTCCCATTACAGAAAAAAACATATCTTGCGCTGTTATATCTGTATAGTTTCTCTTAGACAATAACAAGATTAAATGGAGAACAATCACTTTTGATACAGCATCCAGCTTCTCAAACTTCAACTCACGTCTCCTCTTGAGTTTTAGACTTGCCAAGATAACCAAAATCTGCAGATATTTCAATTCACTGAAAGACCTGAGCTGCTATATAGTTTTATACTCACACTGCATGGCAAACAATTGTCTCATTTGTGGCTAGTTTTAATGTAACCGAATAAATTTGAGGAAGTAGACACTTAACTGAGTTCAACAAGTCAAACTTTGAGTGATTAATTCATCTGGGCTGTGCCAATAAGGATTAAAGTGGGGAGACCTTTGAAGGAATCAAGGGAGACCTTTGAAGAACAAAACACAAACAGAAGAAATCAGCCAGAGATGTTCTCCATGTTGGAGCAGGTTTTTGTGCATCAAGCCGATCAGATGAACCCGGCGTGGGTTTTCCCCGGCTCAGCGTTGTGCTAGTCAAAGCGAGCTCTTCCCTTATCTCTGCAGATTGGATGTTGTGAGCAATCACAGCTCTGACACACTTCACAGAGTTCCATTACAGCTCCAGAATTGAATTACCAGCTGAAGTGACTGTGAGCTGGAGACTGAGCTGTGGATGCTTCTGTGACAGGGCTTCTGAGGAAAGTTCCTTCATTTTTCATGCTCAGGTATCTCCAAGTCAGCCAGACGATCAACAGATTTATTGCAAGGAAATATGCTTTTCTTTATCCACAGATGCACGTACTCTTGGCAGGTTTGGTTTGATTCTAACGAACTCTGGTGTGATTGCTCTGTTAATGTAGCCAATTTGAATAAGTGTAAATGCTGCTCCGAAACTGTAGTGTGCATCTCAGTCCACTTTCTTAACAGACTGATAAATGAACGCAACAAAGACCAAAGACATCTAAACGAACCAAAAACAGGATGTGATGTCACACAATGTACAACTAACCATAACCTCTCGTTACCTTGTTAAGCTTGTTTGCCCCTGTGTATAAATTGTCTCCTTGTGATTATCTTGTGCGGTGTCGGTCGATGTTTGGGGTTTGGAGTTTCTCGCTTGCCTTTTCCCATGTGTTTGCTTGTGGATGTTATTCTGTTATTCTCACAATGTTCTGTTATAATCTATGATGTTCTTATTTACATGTCTACACTTTGTTACAATGAGAGGATTTACGAGCGTTTAGTCACAAGTGAATTCGGACTCATTCAACGCAATGGCCAATCACAGGTGTTCAAAAAATTAACAGCTGTGTCTGTGATTGGCTACACTGCTCAATGCTGCAAAAATACGTTGTAAATGGCAACCTTTGATGCATTCTAGAACGCAGACTCAATTACGTTCTGGAGCCTTTACCAAATCTGTTTCGCCAATATCCTATTATTACCGTTTTCACTGATGGTGCTTTAGACTGCATGAGAAAATTGTTGTGTGACTATACAGGTAATAGGTAATATACAGTACACACGTTCTTTGGCAGATGATTACTAGATTAAACTACGCTAAGGTTTCTTGTGTTAGTACATCTTTATAGTTTTACTGATTATTTTATGGATATGGATAGTACACAAACGACCAATCAGAACACAGTTTAGAGATGCTTTGGATTGCATAAGCTCTGTTTTTGTTTTGTAAAATTTATTTTAAAAGTTTTGAATTTATTTTATAAAAATATAGTAAAAACAGTAATATTGCAAAATAGTATTAAAAATGTAACTTAACTGTTTTCTATTTCAATATTATATAAAATGTACTTTATTCCTGTGATGCAAAGCTGAATTTTCAGCATCATTACTGTTCAGTGTCACATTATCCTTGACAAATCATTCTAATATGCTGATTTCCTGCTTAAAAAATGACATGGAATTCTTTGATAAATATAAATTTCAAATAGCATTTATTTGAAATCGATATCTTTTGTAACAGTGTTAAAGCTTATGGTATTTCTAAACATTTGGAGGGCACTGTATAACGAACTTTCAAATGAGACTGAGGTTATGTCTGTAGCACCAAGGGCTCATAAACAGTTTTATTTTAAGCAGCCTGTGTCATTTTTCAGGGCTGTGCAAATATTACAACAGCTTCACATCCAATAGCACTTTTTTGCTGCTTGCTTTCACTAGTATGCTGGATTGTGTTGCAGCAGCCGCTCAGAAAACATGACTGAAAGCTCATTAGTCAGTCAGTTTTCATCATTAGACGAAGAAAAAAAGCTGCTCTCCGTAAAAAAAAAGAAAGAAAGCATCTGCAATGAATACAGTTAGGTCCATATATATTTGGACGCTGACACCATTTTGGCTCTGCATGCCACCAGAATAGAATTAAAATGAAAGGATCAAGATGAAATTGAAGTGCAGACTTTCAGCTTTAATTCAAGGGGTTGAACAAAAATACAGTATAACATATAATGCTTAGGAATTACAACCATTTTTATACACAGTCCCCCCATTTTCAGGGGCTCAAATGTAATTGGACAAATACATATAATCATAAATAAAATGTTCATTTTTTTATATTTTGTTGAGAATCCTTTTCCAGGCAATGACTTCCTTAAGTCTGGAACTCATGGACATCACCAGAGAGTGAGGTGTCCTCTTTTGTGATGCTTTGCCAGGCCTTTACTGCAGCTGACTTCAGTTGTTGTTTGTTTGTGGGTCTTTCTGCCTTTAGTTTTGTCTTCAGTAAGTGAAATGCATGCTCAATCGGGTTGAGATCAGGAGATTGACTTGACCATTGCAGAATATTCCACTTTTTTACCTTAAACTCCTGGATTGTTTTTGCTGTATGTTTTGGGTCATTGGCCATTTGTACTATAAAGCTCCATCCAATCAAATTTGCTGCATTTGGCTGAATCTGGGCAGACAGTATATCCCTATACACTTCAGAATTCATCTGGCTGCTTCTGTCACATCATCACTGAACACCAGTGCTACTGGAAGCCATGCATGCTCATGCATCACACTGCTCCACCATGTTTCACAGATGATGTTGTATGCTTTGGACCATGAGTTGTTCCAAGGCTTCTCCATACTTCTTTCTTCCCGTCATTCTGGTACAGGTTGATCTTAATTTCAGCCGTCCAAAGAATGCATTTCCAGAAGTGGTCTGGCTTTTTTAGATGTCTTTTGGCAAGTCTAATCTGGCCTTGTTTGCACCTTGTGGTGAAAATACCCTCTGTATTTGCTCTGGTGAAGTCTTCTCTTGATACATTTTCATTTTTGGATAAACTATTCCTTTAAAATCGCTCTGGTAGCACCACTCTGTTTTTAGTCAGACTATTTCAATTTCCAATATTGATAAGTACGGAACAGGATTAGGGCAAAGCAATAATAAAAAAATCTCGAAAAAAACCCCCGATCTCGAGATTGAAGTCGTTAAATTTCGAGAAAAAAGTCGAAATAAAATGTTTAGAATAAACTCGTTCAATTACGAGAAAAAAATCGTAAAATTTTGAGAGAATAAACTCATTAAATTACGAGAAAAAAGTTAAATTTCGAGAAAAAAAGTTGAATTAAAATGCAGAGAATGAACACACTCGTGTCAGGTTCATTTCATCTCGTTGGACGAAGTCAAACGGCCTGCAGTGACGTAGGTGGGAGAGAAATGCGTTTGGGAGTTGCATATGATGTGGTTGACAAGGAATGTGTCCGTCTTTTGCCGAACTCACGTTTCTTCCTTTTCTTATCACATATCACATCGGAAAAGTGGAAATCACCTGCCTAACAAATGTTTAATAATAATGTATTAATTGGCTAGGTTTAGTGTTACTACAGTAAATCCATTGTAAATATTAATTTGTGGACTGGTGGAAAAGTATTCTAACTGGATTGTTATCGCGTCATTGGTGTTGAGAATGGCAGCGCTGTTTCCTCTGCCTTTAAACTAGCTTTAGTCACCGCGGAGTCTGTGGTTTTATTAGGGGTAGGCAGGCTATAGGGAGTGCTTTGTTGTCCCGATAAGGCAGCATCTAGGCTACTTAATAATTTTAATAAATAAAATCATTTACACTCCATGTTATTATTGCATCCTGTTAATATACAACAATACTTTCAAAGCACTTTCACACAACTACCGGTTGATCCAAAGTGCTGTACAATACAGCTAAAATAAAACAAATAAGAAACCACAAAACATCAAAACACAATATAACAATACAATTGATATGGCTAGATAAAAGCTATTGACAAAATATGTTTTTTAAGCAGGTATTTAAATACTGGCAAAGAGGGCGCAGCTCTAATAGAAGCTGGTAACTGGTTCCATAGACTAGAACCAGCAACAGCGAAGGCTCGATCACCTCTGCAATGGAACCTCGATCTAGGAACAGAGAGGAGACCAAGATTACTGGATCTTAGGGACCTATTTGGTTTATAAGTAGAGATTGCCTCAGAGAGATATGATGGGGCTTGATTATGCAGATATTTAAAAATAAAAGTAAAAATGTTTAAAATAATTCTAAATTTGATTGGTAACCAGTTTAGTGGATTAAGAATGGGCGAGCTCTAATCGAACCTCTGCCTGCCTGTCAGCAAACTTGCAGCAGCATTTTGGACCATCTGTAAACGCATTATAGAGGACTGACTTAGCTATACCACAGTATAGTGAATTACAGTAATCTAAACGAGATAGAACAAGCAAGTGAATAATCTGTTCAAACTGTTCAAAAAAATAGTAAAGATTTGATTTTTGAGAAACGCCGTAAGTGAAGAAACTTGATTTGACCACTGCACTAATTTGTTTCTCAAAACCTAGGTTGCAATCAAAAAGAACACCAAGATTTTTAGCACAGGGTGTAAAGTAGGAAGAGAGATGACCAATATGAAGGGCACAGTCGTCATATGACTTTAAACCAAACAAAATTATTGTTTTGTTCTTGTTTAACACTAAAAGATTCTGCTTTATCCATATTTGTAATTCGTTTAGACAATCCAGCAGAGGTCCTAAGAATGCTTTACTTTTATGCTGCAAGGGAAAATACAGCTGAGTATCATCCGCATATAGGTGGAAGGACACTCCATATTTCTCAAAGACAGCACCCATTGGTAGCATAAATATAGAAAATAAAACTGGGGCAAGAATTGAGCCCTGTGGCACTCCACAAGCAAGTAGGCTTGAGGACGAACTATGTTGGCCAATGGAAACACTAAAACTTCTGTTTGTTAAAAAAGACTGAAACCATTTCAACACCTTGCTCAACACCCAACACAGCTCTCCAACCTGGAAATCAAGATATTGTGGTCAACCATATCAAATGCAGAGCTTAAGTCAAAAAGCACCAAAGCCACAGCAATCCCTTTATCTGTTTCTAGTAAAATATCATTTACAACTTTTAAAAGTGCAGTTTCTGTGCTGTGTTGAGTCTTAAAACCCGATTGGAATTTTTCAAAAATATTATTTGAAATCAAATGGGACTGCAATTTTCTCAAGAATCTTAGAAAGAAATGGCAAGTTTGATATAGGCCAAAAATTATTACAATTCAAAGAATCAAGATCGGGCCTCTTTAATAACAGAGTTACTGTAGCTGTTTTTAGGCAGTCAGGAACAACTCCAGTAATTAGACTAGTATTAAAAATAGTTATAAAAATAGTTATACTGGTAGAAAGAAAAGTTTTTAACATCTCAGCATGGTAAAACAAACTGCTTACTGGATCTGCTTCTCCATCCAATCTGTGCTTAAATGATAAAGCACTTCAGTTCAGTTCAACACAGAAAAAGAGAAGTTGATATAGACTGTGAACAAAAGTTTGATCGAATGCCAGTGTGATGAATGCAGAGGCAAGGTGGTAACCACTGCTCGCTCACACACACACACACACACACACACACACACACACACACACACACACACACACACACACACACACACACACACACACACACACACACA
>NW_015505432.1:1963184-2025328 GCF_001515645.1 Sinocyclocheilus grahami
ATAGTTTTTATACTGTACAGACCGTATATTCTATTGCCCTTTACCAACCCTACCCCTAAACCTACCCCTCAAAGGAAACTTTCTGCTATTTCAGATTTTCAATACACTCCATTCTGTGTGATTTATAAGCGCTTTGAAAAGTGGGGACATGGGGTAATGTCCTGAAAAGTCACCTTCTCCTTGTAATCCCTATGTCATACCTTTGTCATTATACAAATTTATGTCCTCATTTGTCACAAAAACGCATACACACACACACAAGCCACAGATCACTGAAATAAAGCATTGCTCACATAATTTATCCATCTTAATATGCATAAATTTAACAAAAGCTTAAATTAAAGCCTAATTTGGAAAAAGCCTATTTCAGGTAGTTTCCATATGTCTACGCTGTAAGCCAATAAAAAAATTATTCTACATTTTAGAAAAAAAAACACTAAACATACAGACATCCAGCTTGTCCAGAAAATGTTAATGTCATATTCCTTTTGGCAATTGTAGCACATCCCCTAAAGGTATGCTTGTACAGTCTTAAATATGGTTAACATTTTCTGTTCCCATGTTGAATTGCATTCATAGTGCTGGTGATTTTAATCCTAACAGGATTATCAGGAGGATCAATGTTAATTTAATTGAAGTCTGCTCTTCAGTGTTCAGAGATCCGCTGTGACCCATTTCCTTTGGGGTGGAACTCCCCAGTAACCGGCACCCATCCCCACTGTCTTTGACGCTGTTTAACTGTCTGTAATTCACACGCTGACGCTAACGTGGCGGTGGGAGGCTGCCCGTCTCTTGATGCGGGCGCGACGAGGTCGTTTGTGATCAGACTGGCAGTGGCACAGGGGACCCAGGAGGAGCCACAGATACAGAACCACACACGCCCAGCAGGAGGACAGCTTGACCCAGAATGTGGAGTAACTCCCATGGGTGAAGGTGGTCTCCAGCACAGCAGTCTCATAACTGGAGGAGACAGAACAGTACTATCAAAATTGTGATTTGAGCCCTCTTTTCAAGTACATTTGTGTGTGTGCTACACGTTTGGCAACACAATTGCAGAAATATTCTCCAGATATTAGCCAAATCTAAAAAAAAGCCCTTCTTTTAGAGATGTTATCAAAATACAAAGAAATAAAAGAGAAAATATTCAGCTCAATATTTCTCAACACATCTATTATACACACACTCACACACACACACACACACACACACACACACACACACACACTCAGGTTTACTTTTGTGAAAAGTGGGGACATCCCATAGGCGTAATGGTTTTTATACTGTACAGACCGTATATTCTATTGCCCTTTACCAACCCTACCCCTAAACCTACCCCTCACAGGAAACTTTCTGCTATTTCAGATTTTCAATACACTAAAAAGTGACTAAAAAAAAAGTGGGGACATGGGGTAATGTCCTGAAAAGTCACCTTCTCCTTGTAATACCTATGTCATACCTTTGTCATTATACAAATTTATGTCCTCATTTGTCACAAAAACGCATACACACACACACACACACACACACACACACGCACACCTCCTTCAGACAGCTGTCTCAACACGGTTTCACAGCTGTCTCAACACTCACTCACAGCTTTTCAAATGGGTGCTGGCACTGCTAACGGCTCAAACTTGCTGCTCAACATATGAAGCAAACCTCAACACAAAAAGCTGTAAAAAGAGTTGACAGAGAGCTGGGCAGAACCTGAGCGATGCCTGGTGTGATGTCTATTATTTCAGACACATCAAACGAGGTGATCAAAGAGCCTCTGTTTTGGACATCTCTATTGGAAGTGGCGGGTGCAAGGCCAGGTTGTTGCTGTGAGCGGGACTCGCCCTGACTGTGTATGGAGATAAAGCAGAACTGTATTAAAGCAACTCGCCCGTCGCACCCCTCCACAGAGACCACCGTCACAGGATGCCGCTCATGGTTGCTGGAGCAGGTATTTTTGGTTTCGCAGTCATCATGACCGCAGGCATCTTGGTGGTGTGTATTCAACAGATGGTTGACGGAGGTTATGCTAATGGGGCATATGCTGATTTGCCTTTCAGGCACTGTTGTTGACTGCAGCGATTTAGAATAACACAAGCGAGAAGCCGCTTATGTCTGTAAATCAAATTCAAGCAGCTTGGAAAACTTGGATTTTGTAATTAAAAACTTGTGTGGAAAGCCACGACCGCAAATGAACCGTGATGTGATGCATGACGTCATGTCAACATGGTGGCACCCATGCAGATGATTTAGTTTTAAGCAAATAAAATCGTTTCGTAGTGTTTTAAAATGAGCTTTTCTGTTGATTATTCACTAAATGTATAGCATAAACTGACATGGAGAGTTATAGAACATTATAGAACTGTATTTTTTTTCTCTCTCATCTGGCAGGCACTTTCATCCAAAGCAACTTAAATGTATTTAATATGTTTATTGTATTTATGTATCTTTTATGTACTGTATCAAAACCAGTCATAATTTAGATATAAATGGTGATATTCTACCCTGCTTTTAGCCCTGCAAAAAAACTGGATGAAATAAATAAACAAACAGTAATTAATTTAAACATTTACTGCCATCATACAGTAAAATAAAATAAAAAAAATAATAAAAAAATATAAAAATTAACAATATTGATATGGAATGGGTATTGATTGTAGTTCTTAAATTTGTCTTCTCCATTCTCAAATATTTTGATTGAACTTTAACAAAACATATTCATTAGTCACATACTAATTTCTATACATAAAATTAGACAAAAGATTCCGACAAAATTAACAGCTGGATTTCCAACTTAAGTCATATTTAGAGATTTTATTATGGTAGCATAGTTATTTATTATTGTGATACTTGCAAAGCCACTGAATTATTATTTCGAGAGTGCAGCAGTAGAACCACATTTGAAATTGGCCTAAATCAGATGCCAAAATTCTGATCTGTGCCAGATGTCTGTGAAAAAAATCTGAAATGTTTATGTAAATGTGTCCCTAGAGTCTGCATTATTCATGCAGCAAATTCCACAATCCACTTTACTGCCATGCCACTCCCACTCCACTGAGGTGGAAAACAAGCACAATCTGCTCGGAAAACTCACATTCCATACCCATCAAACATCTGCCAATTAGAGAGGGGGAAGCGTTTAAAGAGGTTTTCAGGGATGTCTCAGAGCCAAGTCAAAGCACACTAGATTGAGCTCATCATCCTTTTTATGGTGTCAGTCACAAGTCGTTGTGATGTTACTGTTTCATGTCGAGCCTAAAACCTTTCACCCTGTTCGGACTTATCATCACATTCTTGCATAAACATGACAGAACAAATGGGACCTTGGAAGAAGAGGTGAAAAAACAAGGAGCTAGCCGTCTTTATCTCTGAGGAAAACTGAGTGTGAACATGCAAGTGAAGGACGAGAGATAATAAAGATAAATGCACATGTCACCAGCTTGTTAATCAGTGATAGAAGCTCATCTCCACTCGGGTCAACAAAGGCATCACCTCATAAACTAATGAGTGCAACCGCTGTGACAGGGTCATCGCGCCCTGCGGTTATCATAACAGAAAAGGGATGCTGGGGTCAAACGTCCACAGCAGGAAGGGGTTAAACATCAAGAAAGAGTGACGCACCCAAGTCCAGGATACAATAAACCTTTAGGAAGAATGTACACTAGAAATGTAAGGAATTTTAACAGAAAAAGAATGTAAAAGTGCTAGCTTAAACCCTGCTGTTGCTTTAACATACAGTATATGATAAAATAAAAAAAATAATAAAAACTTACATATAAATGTATTGCTAAAATTTTTCAAATAATTGTTTGTTTTATTTTATTCTTACAAATCAGTGCTAGCTTAAACCCTGCTGTTGCTTTAACATACAGTATATGATAAAATAAAAAAAAAATAAAAACTTACATATAAATGTATTGCTAAAATTTTTCAAATAATTGTTTGTTTTATTTTATTCTTACAAATCTATTTTATTTTGATACCTTTTTTTGGTAAAGTAAAGAGTATAAACACCAAATTTAATTTACACCAAAAGAATATAAAATTTAAATAGTTATGCATAGTTTGTTTTTGTGAGCATTTATGCACATCATAGGATGTTGCATTTTATGTTGTTTAGTTCAAGTTCATTGCACTATTTTAGTGTTGTGTGTCATTTTTAGTGTGTGTCCTGGAGAATTCTGTTTTTGAACAATTAGTCTGTAAAAATCTTGCTTTAAATTTAACATCCTAAAGTAAACGTACATCTCTAAAAGTAATGATAACTTTGAGTTCGACAAATGAATCAGACCTTGATTCATTAAAGGGATAGTTCACCCAAAAATTCTGTCATTAATTACTCACCCTTAAGGCTTGTGCACACCGGGACGAATATCGCATGCGATTATCGCCAACGTTTAACGCCTCGTGACTAAAACAAGGGCACCAATGTGAGTGTGCACACCGGCGTGCAAAACGGCAGGCGTAAAAGCGTCATTTTTAAAAAAACGCCTCAGGCTCGTTTTTTTAGTTTGACGCGCCACGTTAAAAACTGGCTGACCAATGAGACTGGCGCTTTTGTTCACGTGCCTGGAGATGCTGAAGTTACAGTAAAACACGACTTGGTGGCGCTCAAGCACAAAACGGTCTTGCCGAGCACACATTGATACCTAACGACAAAAAGGAAGTAAGTAGACCAAGAAGATGCATCGAGGCAAGATGAATGTAGAGCTGCTGGTCTCATTGGTGTCTGAACACAAAGAGCTTTATGACAAACGTGACAGCAACTACAAAAATCTCGATAAGAGGGAGTTGTTATGGAGAGGAATTGCAGATCAAATAAGATTCGTATTTTTCATTAAGTGCCATCTAATGTCAGGGAGTGAATTTGCATGTTCACTTGGCTCATCGCCAGTTAAAATCGCTCGGGTATGAACACAAAAAACGCGTCGAAAAACGCTGGCGATAAGCGCGCGATAATCGTCCCGGTGTGCACGAGGCTTTATGTCGTTCCAAACCCGTAAGACCTTCGGAACACAAATGAAGATATTTTTGATGAAATCCGAGAGCTTTCTGACCCTCCATAGACAGCAAGGGTCCTACCACAGTCAAGGTACAGAAACGGCATGAGGGTGAATCATTTTCATTTTTGGGTGAACTATCCCTTTAACAGCTCTGGCAGGTTCGTGACTTCATTTAGTGAAGGATTCATAAGATTCATTTAAACCTGTAACTTGTGATTCTTTTGAGTGGTTCATGAAAAGAATCAGTTGTACGTGAATTGGTCCAGAATACTTGTTTTTCAGGCAAGTTCACAAGAACAATTCAAATAATACATTTTTTCTCAGCTTGGTGGTCATATATGATTTATTTGGCGATGAAGCACCGTCTTTGAAAAGTCATGCATGCATGAAACTTTTTTTGTTTTGAATACACTAATCTCCATGTAAAGAATTATTTCTTAAAGGGATGGTTCACCAAAAAAAAAAGAAGTTAATTCTGTCAACATTTACTCATCCTCATGTCATTCTAAAACATTATGACTTACTTTCTTTTGTGTAACATACAAAATATACAGTATATTTTGAAGAATGCCTCAGTATTTTTGGCTATACAATTGAGGTCAATGGTCACCCAAACTGTTTGGTAGTGATTAACATGTAAATCTTTGGTGAAGCTTTGAAATATCCAATGACAAATGTCAAGTATCCAATTTCACCTCTATTTCCCCACATCCCACACCCAACACATGACCTAAGTCTCTCAAATACACAGTGTGGGAGACATCATTGTCCCTGACAATATAGCCACATTTTCAGCTCTATGATGTCTAAATGACTGAAATTTAATGACTAAAATGTTCTCCACAGCAGGCACACTACTGTTTTATGGCATATGAGCTAGCAGGTGCTTTATACCTCAGTCTGGATTGTTCCAGGTGCTATTCGTGTTCCCCAAAAGAAATGATTTCCTGTCAGGATCCAAAGAATAAATTGATGGAGGGTGCGAACCCTGTCACCTCATTTCATCCCTTGTTGCTGGAAAAGCAATTCAAGGTCTTGTTGAAAACATAACAAGAATGAAAGAAACTCGAAACTGTTCTAGGCTTGAGCAAGAGCCAGAAATGATTAACAGAGAATGAAAAAAGAGGACTGAAAATCATGGGGAGGGAAAGAAATATGGTGACATGACACAATTATTAATACTCAAACATCAAAGCATCATGTTAAGTCAGAGCACATGTAATAACTGCTAGACCAAGACTACGTACTTTAATTTACTGAAATATATACAATTTATAAAAAAACAAAAACAAACAAAAAAATCTTTCTGAGTGAAAAACAATATCAATGCCAAAAAATACAGGCCCATACTTCATTGTATCTCTCAGGATTGATTGGATCTTGAATCTTGGGTGTTACATGCCAGAATAGACTGGAGGAGAAGGGCAAAAAAATAAGTAGTATAGGTAGCAAGTTCTGCACCACTTTTCATCAGAATCTTTAGTGCCATAGCAAAAGAAATCATATTTAATCTAAATTATAAATGTGAATTTGCAGTCTGCATTAAATGTGATGCAAAAATAAGTGAAATCGTGATGAGAAATGTATTTCTGTTGAGTCAACATTTTTAGTGAAGCAACAACATACAGTGCAACTAGTCTGATTCCCAAACAAATGAGAATGAGTACTTTTTTACACACATTACAAAAACATACAATGCAATCAGTGCATTCATATTCACAATCAAATTAGGTTTATGAGCCAATTCGGGTTAGTACTGCAAAAACATTCAATGTGATTAGTATCATCTGATTTCCAAACAAATGGCTCTTATGAGTCAGTTCTTTTAAGTGAATCAAAAACATACAATGCATGCTGTGAATTATGATTCACAAACAAATGACTCTTATGAACTGCTTCTTTTTAGTGCAACCAAAATATGCAGCATAACTGGTCTGATTCTTAAACACATGACTCTTGTGATGCGGTTCTTTTTAGTGAATCAAAAACATACAGTGCGAATAGTGTAGTCTGATTCCTGAACAAATGACTCTTAAAGGGATAGTTCACCCAAAAATGAAAATTTGATGTTTATCTGCTTACCCCCAGGGCATCCAAGATGTAGGTGACTTTGTTTCTTCAGTAGAACACAAACAAAGATTTTTAACTCAAAACGTTGCAGTCTGTCAGTCTTATAATGCAAGTGGATGGGAATCACGGCTTTGAGAGTAAAAAAAAACCATACACAAACAAAACCAAATTAAACCCTGCGGCTCGTGATGATACATTGATGTGTAAAGACACGAAACGATCGGTCTGTGCAAGAAACTGAACATTACTGATATCGTTTTTTTACCTCTGATTCACTGCAATGTCCGAACTGTCCTGAGCGCATTCTCAACAGCGGGAGCGTGACGTGTCTTCTTCTTCTTCTTGCTTTACGGCAGATCGCGGACTTATAAGTGCATTACCGCCACCTATCTCTCAAATCGACCATTGAAACTCCTAAATGAGATTGTAGATAGATTCAAGCAATAGTTCAAAAGATTAGTTTGAATCAGTCTTACAACCCTTTACTGAACTGAACCAATCAGAGCAACACCAAAATCGGCAAGTTAGCATTGTTTTCAGAAATAAAGGTTTGCATTAATATAATTAAAACAGTTTATATGCTATATAACAACAAATAAATATGATCAGTTTTCATTTAATAAAATTTCATTAAAACATGAAAACTACTTCAGTTGACTTCAGATAAGAAAAATCCACAATATCCCTATGGGTATTTAATTTCATTTTTTTTTTAAGATTTAAAAAAAAAAAAGATTTAATGACAGTTTGTCTCACTAATAATGATTTGGGCCATTTTGCATAGAATAATTAGACTCTCCTCATTGTTTCCTTCAGGTTTCTGCGTCTTTGGAGGAGCAGGCTTTCACAGAGGCATGGGGTCAAAAAGCAAAGGCTACCTTCAGTGATTCTCTCATGGAGAGCTTCACTAATCCAGACCTGAAGAAAATCATCAGTAAGATCAATGTTCTGGGACCTGCCAATCTCCCAACCGCAGAGAGAGAGCGGGTGAGTTAACCACTGGAGCTGTGGAAGAAGAGCTATTGACGATGCATCAAGATGTGTTTTGATTGCTCTCTTTGTTTTCTTAGTTCAACACCGTTCTGAGCCAGATGGACAGCATCTACTCAAAGGCAAAGGTGTGTCCCCCTTCAGAGGAATGCTGGTCTTTGGAGCCTGGTGAGAAACGCTCCCAACACTTTGTTGATGTGTGTCAGTAAAGGTCAAAATAGGTGAAAATACACACGCATACGCACAAGGAAGTACAAGGGCTTGCAATACAACAAAAGAATTGTGTTTCAGATTAGCTTGAGGTAGGGCTGCACGATTATGACAAAAATCATAATTGTCGATTATTCCCTTGAAATTGTAATTGCGATTATTGATTACGATTATCACAATTTACATTGAATGATGTTTATGCCATTGTTTGATGCAATTGCATGCCGTATTTTTATATAAAAAAATAAACAAGCTGAAAACACTCTAACTGAAAAACCTTTAGTGCTTTTCTATAGTATTAAGCCTCAAATGTCAAATATACATCGGATTCGTTTCTTCTTTAAATTATAAAAAAAAGTAAAAATATGAATGGTATTATAATGTTATACTAAAAGTAAAACTAAAACAATGGAAAAACACTAAGCGTGCAGAATAACATAAGTGGACTTTGAACGATTAATTGCCGCTTTGAACGATTACGTAATTGTGGCATCCATAATTGTAATTGCGATTAGAAATTCGATTAATTGTGCAGCCCTAGCTTGAGGCGTTAAAATTTATGCACGCGGATCAACCTATAGATGGTTAAAGAGATGCACCAAAGAACACATCACAACTGAGAATGCAAAAGTAGCAATAACACCTTTGCAGACAGATTATATTTAAAGTTTTTTCCTTTATTCAGGACAACAGCCTGATTGCAAGTATGATATTGCTTTTACACAACAGTTAACAATAAAAAATAAGTTAATACTTAGTAACTAATTGTTCAGCCAACAAAATCTCTGAGAAACAAACAGTAATGAGTGATTCAATGACTGACTGAAAAAAGCCATTTGTGACCCTGGAGTCCTGGACCACAAAACCAGTCATAAGGGTACATTTTTCGAAATTGAGATTTATACATCACCTGAAAGCTGAATAAATAAGCTTTCCATTGATGTATGGTTTGTTAGGATAGGAACATATTTGGCCGAGATACAACTATTTGAAAATCTGGAATCTGAGGGTGCAAAAAAATCAAACATTTTTTATTTATTTAAATATACTAAATCCTATCAAACGAGGTAAACTCATAGCAAAGATGAAGAGAACCAACATATAATTTTTTTGGCAAGAAACTCACCTGGTACAAACTGAACAGGTTAGGATTTAGAAACACATTTTATTCGTGCTATGCTAAGGGACATGCTAGAGGAGTTGCAATATTAAAGGGTTAGTTCACCCAAAAATGAAAATTAGGCTGCGTTTTACTCACCCCCGAGTCATCCTAGGTGTATATGACTTTCTTCTTTCAGATGAATCCAGTCGGAGTTATATTAAAAATTGTCTTTGATCTTTCAAGCTGTTTAATGCCACTCAGTGGGTGTTGCATTGCTTCAGTCCAAAAGAAGTTAAATAAGAAGTGCCCATCAATAAAAAAAATTTCTCACACGGCTCCGGGGGGTGAACAAAGGCCTCCTGTAGCAAATCGATGCGTTTTTGTAAGAAAAATATCCATATTCAAAACTTAATAATCACTTGAATCTAGCTTGCGCTCACTGTTGTAAACGGAAGTAGTTCCGGGAGGATGACTTATGAGTTCAGCTTTTGCGCATGCGCCGCTCAGAAGTGACGCACGCGGAAACGCAGCAGAGAGATCAAAACAAAATGACATGAATATGGCTATTTTTCTTACAAAAACGCATCGATTCGCTACAGGAGGCCTTTGTTCACCCCCCAGAGCCATGTGAGACACTTTTTTTATGCATGGGCGCTTTTTATTTAACTTCTTTTGGACTGAAGCAATGCAACACCCGTTGACTGCAATGATAGATCTTGAAAGATCAAAGACAATTTTTAATCAAAGACAATTTTTAATATAACTCCGACTGGATTCGTCTAAAAGAAGAAAGTCATATACACCTAGGATGCCTCGGGGGTGAGTAAAACAGCATAATTTTCATTTTTGGGTGAACTAAGCATTTAATTTTGAATAAGGTGACTTTTCAGGCTTCCAGCCAAATTGCTGATAAAGAGGAACATTACATTTTGGTAAAAGGGATCCTTGATTCTAGGGAAGTAACATTATTTAATGTTTATAGACCACCAGGACAGGATAAAATATTTATTAAGAAAATATTTGATTTAATAGCTTCAGAAGTATCAGGTATTCTTATTTGTGCTGGGGACTGGAATGTACAGTTGCATCCTACCCTAGACTCTTCAAATCCAACAAAAATGATTAATTCTGAAACACTGTATGTTAGGAAAATGCTTAAAGCAGCAGGCATGTTTGATATATGGAGGGAGCTCCACCCATCTGCAAGACAATACACCTTCTTCTCCCATCCTCACATGGTCTATTCTAGGGTTGACTATTTTTTATGTTTCACTCAGTGAGGCACAGGATTATAGGTTGTGAAATAGGAGCTAAAGATGTTTCCAATCATACAGGAGTGTACTTGAGACTTCATCTTGATGTTTAATCTAAGAACACTGTTTGGAGATGAAATACTAGTCTTCTAAATGATCACCAATGTGAAGAATATATAAAAAAATTAATTAAGGACTACATTGAATTTAATAATAATGAGGATGTGTCATCATGTGTAAAATGGGATGTGGCTAAAGCGGTGCTGAGAGGAAAGCTCCTAAAGTGGTCCTCAAGAAAAAAGAAAGAAAAACAGAACTTACTGGCTGATTTAACAAATACACTAAAGACATTGGAACAAAAACATATTGAATTAAATGAGCCTACATTTTTTAATTAAATAAAAGTGATAAAACAACAAATAAATAAGATACTTGACAAACAAGTGGAGATTAAACTCAAATATGTTAAACAGAATTACTATGAGAACGGTCCCAGAGCTAAAAAAAAAAAAAAAAGTTAGCTTGGAAACTCCGGAAACAACAAATGGAGAGGTCCATTTTTAAAATCAGAGACCCTGAAACCAATGTAATGTGTTATAAACCAGAAGAAATATCACAGTCTTTTGAAAAATATTATAAGAAACTATACTCCCAACCGGAAGCAGCTAGCCCCTTAATTATAAAAAAGTTGGAAACAAGCGATTATATCTGAGATACCAAATGCTGGAAAAGATAAGACAGAATGCGGCACATACAGACCTATTTCAGTGTTAAATATAGATTATAGACTATATGCTTCAATAATAGTTAAAAGATTAGAAAATATCATTCCTGATTTGATTGATACTGACCAAACTGGATTTGTTAAAAGTAGGCAGACACATAATAATGTGAGACGTGCATTATTTCTGTTCGAGAGCATGGGCAAAAATACTTCCAAATCCCTGGCAATTAGCCTGGACGCGGAAAACGCTTTTGACTCGGTGCGATGGGAGTTTTTGTATTTAGTATTGCAACGTTTTGGCTTTAATGAAGAGGTTATAAGAAGTATTAAACCGCTATATAATTTACCAACATCCAAGATTAAAATAAATGGTCATGTTTATAACTCGATTACACTGGAGCGGGGATGTCATCAGGGATGCCCCTTGAGTCCCATGCTTTTTGCACTATTCATAGAGCCATTAGCTCAGGCAATTAGAGAAGATACAGAAATTCTAGGAATTCCAATGAAAGAAACCGAACACAAAATATGCCTGTATGCGGATGACATTCTTATGACTATTTCCGAGCCAGACTCCAGTTTACCTAAACTCATGTCTTGTCTTGAGCAGTTTGGTTGGTATTCAGGATATAAACTAAATTTACACAAAACCCAAACCCTCTCTTTTAATTATTCACCACAGGAAAATATACGTAAAAAATATAACTTTAAATGGAAAACAAACCTGGGGGTTATCATACCGAAGAATTTGGCTAAAATTTATATGTCTAATTATGGATCTATTACGAAGGAACTGAAAGCAGACTTGAATAATTGGACACCTCTAACTTTTAGTTTGTATAATCAAATAGAAATTATAAGGATGAATGTTTTATCGCGATTATTGTTTTTCTTTCAATCACTACCTGTAGAGATACCAAAAAAACTATTTAATGACTGGATCCCAATGATCTCAAGATTTATATGGAAAAATCAGAAACCCAGGGTAAGACTCAAAACACTACCATTACCAAATTAGGAAATGAGAGGACTGTATCTTCCCTGTTTGGAGGATTATTATAAAGCAGCACAATTAAAATATCTAGTTTGCTGGTGTATTGACGATTATGATGCAAAACGGAAAGAATTAGAACTCAACCAGCTAGACTTTCCTCTCCCTTCTTTATTAGGGGGCAAAACTACTAAGATTATGTACTCTTAACAAATTAAGCAATTTGACATTAGTTCCTCTTAATACTTGGTTCAAAGAATGCAAAACTCTGAAACTGGAAAAATAAGCACGGCTGCTAAGATGGGTGGCATATGTGCGGTTTAAACAATGGATATTTACATCATATTGTACAGTTTCATCCAAGATTGGTTTAGAAAGCTTCCAACATCTTATTGATACCTATAATTTAGAGAAACACGATTTCTATAGATATTTACAGCTTAGAAATCACTTTAATAAAAATATTAATAATAAGGAGGCAACTGAATTGAGTCTCATAAACGTTTTTTGCTGATGCATATAAAGGTGGTATTCACAAGAAACTGGTGTCAAAAATATATCCATGTATACAGTCCTCTAAGTCTCACTCTACCTGTTAAAGAAAAATGGGAGGAGGCGGCGAATTTAATTATAACGGAAGAAGATTGGTTAAACATATACAAGTCACAGCATGCAACTTCCAGTTCTGGTCAGTGGAGAGAATTCTCATGGAAAAACGTCATTAGATCCAAAAAGACAATATTTACAGAATGGTAATCTAGAATAGAAACTCAATGGCAGATTATTTTCATACATTCTGGAACTGTCCGGCAATCCAATCATAATCATAATCACTGAAATAGAATCAATACTGGGTCTTGAGATTGATCATAGCTTTGGTACTATATATTTAGGAAACATACCAACTGATTTTAATGCTCAAGATAAGTACCTTCTCAGATTGTTATTGGTTGCTGGTAAGAAAGCAATAACCAAGAATTGGCTGGATGAGAATCCACCAACAAAAGAAGAGTGGATAGTGATTGTAAAGGATATGTTTGATATGGAGAAAATGACCTTTTCTCTAAGGCTAAATATGGATACATTTTATAAGAACTGGTCGAAATGGTTAATACGCAGGAAAATAGATAGTACATAAATAGATGTTAAAGGTCCCATGACATGCTGCTTTTTGGATGCTTTTATATAGGCCTAAGTGGTCCCTAGTACTGTATCTGAAGTCTCTTTCCCGAAATTCAGCCTTGGTGCAGAATTTCAGCCACTACGAGCCAGTCCCACAATGAGCTTTCCTTAGGACGACCTGTATGTTCAATTCTTTCTTTCTTTTGTCCCCCCCCCCCTTTTTATGTGTTTTTTAAATATTTCTGAGTTATGTTATAAGAAAAAAAGGAAGCAGGAAATTGAGGCAATTTTATTGAGTTTGTTGAGGCACAAGTCTTAGTTTATAATGAGAACTGGACCTTGAAATAAAGTGTGATCTAAGTTTGTGACCAGCTGAAAGAATTCTTGTAAAATCCCCACCACTTGACATCACTTGCCTTACTCTCAACAATTAACTTTAGTAAATGTTTGTTTACATTAGCACCGTTAGGTTTATGTTTTTTTGCCGAAGAGGAACAGAACATTCCACTAGAAATGTTTAGCTTATCTTAAAAGGTTGCTTTTATCTGAAGAGCGCACCATTACATCCATGCCACAACAGTTTCGCATTTGCTAATAACATAATTGATCTCTATAACATTCAAAATCCAAATCTATCTGCTTATTTGGATGAAATCACATGTTTGTTCTAACAGTGTTTCATACATGTGGACTTGCTTATATCTGCAGCGGACGTGTGCTTTTCCCCATCTCCAAATACACATGGACCAAAAAAGCCACAAACAAACAGCAGTAAATCTGACTCTGTATGAATACACAACACTAAATTCTAGCTGATGTCCATTAAATCTTGCCTACTGTTCCTGTCCTCCACTTCATGGATCCAGTCAAATGATCCAAAGCTAAAATCAACATATGTTGTGTCCTATACTCCTAAAAGCTTCCGTTCAAGGCTCTTCCTGAGAAACTGCACTGATTTAGCTTCTAAGGACCACAAAAATCTGGAACACAGTTGTAAACAAATGCCCTTTCTTTATCTGGGGCTCATTTGCAAGACTCCGCATAACCTAAATCTAACCTAAATAAACTAGAAGTTGTTTTACTGCAGAGTTGGTATTAAAAATAGTTCACTTAGAAATGAAAATTCCCTGAAAATGTACTCACCTTCAGGCCATCCAAGATGTAAATTAGTTTGTTTGTTCATCACAACAGATTCAGAGAAATTTAGCATTCCATCACGTACACACCAACGTATTGCAGTGAATGGGTGCCCTCAGAATGAGAGTTCAAACAGCTGATAAAAACATCACAATAATCCACACGTCTCCAAATTAACATCTTGTGAAGCGAAAGGCTGCATGTTTGTAATAAACAAATCCATCATTCAGACATTTTTATCTTCAAACCACTGCTTCTGGCTAAAAATGCGAGTAATATATATTCATAAAATTGCTCCAAATATGTTCCGGAGATGAAGAAACAAACTCAACTACAGTACATGTTGGATGGCCTCAGGGTGAGTACATTTTGGGTTAACCATTCCTCTAATTATTATGCATTTATGTTATTTATGTGTTTTTAGTTCATTGTGTTTCAGGCAATATGTGGTCACAAACATGGAACAACATCTACAACCTGATGATCCCTTTTCCTGACAAGCCCAATGTAGATGTGATGGACACCATGGTTGCTAAAGTAAGCGAACAGAACTATATCTTGATGAGTGAATAATATCCTCAGCACTCCAGAGACTGATAAAATGATTTGTACCCATAGGGTTATAATGCTACTCACATGTTCCGGGTGGCTGAGGAGTTCTTCACCTCTCTGGGTTTGCTCGAAATGCCTCCTGAGTTTTGGGACAAGGCCATGCTGGAGAAACCCACCGACGGAAGGGATGTGGTCTGCCATGCCTCTGCCTGGGACTTCTACAACCGCAAAGACTTCAGGTACATTAATCATATCTCAGTACAGTAGTTCGTATTTTTGTACAATGGCAACAGGTATCTGATGCTTGCGTATTCCCTGAGGTATTCCGTCATTCTTAATCAGTTTTTGCGTGTGTGTAAAGTTACTGTACTTGGTTACCAAAAAGACAACAGTGTCACTGGAAAGCCTGCTTAAGATTATAGTACCGTAATTGGGAGACATGGAATGTGTAAAGAAAAAAACAATGTATGTAAATATCTATTATTTCCAATCACGCTGTAATCTAACTGTGCATTTAGGTTGCATTAAATTCTAGTTACAAAATTAGCTTGAACGTTTTACAAAAAGGTTTTGTTTGTTGACTTTAGTTAGCTATAGTTTACATAAAATAACAATGAACAATATTAAAGGGATAGTTCACCCAAAAAATGAAATTTAGCCCATTATTTACTCACCCTCAAGCCATCCTAGGCATATATGACTTTCTTCTTTCAAATGAATCCAATCGGAGTTATACAAATTTTTTTACTTTGATCTTACAAGCTGTTTAATGGCAGTCAGCAGGTGTTGCAGTGCATCAGTCCAAAAGAAGTGAAATAAAGCGCATCCATCCATAATAAAAAGAGCCTCACACGGATCCGGGGGGTGAACAAAGGCCTCCTGTAGCGAATCGATGCATTTTTGTAAGAAAAATATCCATATTCATAACGTAATAATCACTTTAATCTAGCTTGCTATCCTAAATTAAATTATAAAATTTGTATCTATAAAATCTATATAATGCATTGGAACAGTAAACAACCAATTTCAGATGTAGCAAGGAGTATACAAGTAATTTAATGCATTATAACGTTGGTGACAATTGTTTATGAAAAGGTATAATGCAATAACTAATATTAAGTAATGAGACCTTATTGTAAAGTGTTATTATTTAGTATTATTTTTACCAATAATGTTAAAAATGGTATTAATTCCCACCATGATATTAGACACAGTACATAATTTGAGATATAGTGGAATTTTTTCTTTACATCTCGTGACTTTTACTTTTTTTCGTAATTCTGAGTTAACACTTTGCAATTTTGACCTATTTTCTCAGAATTATTAGTTCACCTCTCCCAATTCAGACTTTTTTATTCTTCTCAAAATTGCATGCTATAAACAGGCAATTGCAAGTTTACATCACAGAATTCTGACTTTGTAATATAATGCATTATGAATGCAATTTCGTGTATTATACATATAGGCTTCAAGTAAACT
Source organism: Sinocyclocheilus grahami (assembly GCF_001515645.1). Classification (NCBI taxonomy): domain Eukaryota; kingdom Metazoa; phylum Chordata; class Actinopteri; order Cypriniformes; family Cyprinidae; genus Sinocyclocheilus; species Sinocyclocheilus grahami. The sequence continues at coordinate 1,979,812 of NW_015505432.1, forward strand.
GTTACCACTTTTTCATGTTTTCTACATTGTAATTTTTTATCATATGTTCTCATTGTGTTTCAGGCAATATGTGGTCACAAACATGGAACAACATCTACAACCTGATGATCCCTTTTCCTGACAAGCCCAATGTAGATGTGATGGACACCATGGTTGCTAAAGTAAGCGAACAGAACTATATCTTGATGAGTGAATAATATCCTCAGCACTCCAGAGACTGATAAAATGATTTGTACCCATAGGGTTATAATGCTACTCACATGTTCCGGGTGGCTGAGGAGTTCTTCACCTCTCTGGGTTTGCTCGAAATGCCTCCTGAGTTTTGGGACAAGGCCATGCTGGAGAAACCCACCGACGGAAGGGATGTGGTCTGCCATGCCTCTGCCTGGGACTTCTACAACCGCAAAGACTTCAGGTACATTAATCATATCTCAGTACAGTAGTTCGTATTTTTGTACAATGGCAACAGGTATCTGATGCTTGCGTATTCCCTGAGGTATTCCGTCATTCTTAATCAGTTTTTGCGTGTGTGTAAAGTTACTGTACTTGGTTACCAAAAAGACAACAGTGTCACTGGAATGCCTGCTTAGTACCGTAGTACCGTAATTGGGAGACATGGAATGTGTAAAGAAAAAAACAATGTATGTAAATATCTATTATTTCCAATAATCTAACTGTCTAACTGTGCATTTAGGTTGCATTAAATTCTAGTTACAAAATTAGCTTGAACGTTTTACAAAAAGGTTTTGTTTGTTGACTTTAGTTAGCTATAGTTTACATGTCTTTGATCTTTCAAGCTGTTTAATGGCAGTCAGCAGGTGTTGCAGTGCATCAGTCCAAAAGAAGTGAAATAAAGCGCATCCATCCATAATAAAAAGAGCCTCACACGGATCCGGGGGGTGAACAAAGGCCTCCTGTAGCGAATCGATGCATTTTTGTAAGAAAAATATCCATATTCATAACGTAATAATCACTTTAATCTAGCTTGCGCCAACAGTTGTACACGGAAGCAGCTCCGGGCGGATGAAGTATGAGGTCAGCGTTGCGCATGCGCCGGTGAGTCTCGTGAAAACCAATGTTTGTTTACAGGAGCAAAGGAAGCAAAGTTTCCTTACTTTAGCAAAAGAAAACCAGTCTCCTCTTGGCTTATATCGAAATCCTCCGACATTCTTCTTTACAAATCCTCGTTACTTCTAATTCGTGACTGTCATTTTGTTTTGATCTCTCCGCTGCGCTTCCGCGTTCGTCACTTCTGAGCGGCCCATGCGCAACGCCGACGTCCTACGTCATCCACCCGGAACTGCTTCCATGTACAACAATGAACGCAAGCAAAATTAAATTGATTATTACGTTTTAAATATGGTTATTTTTCTTACAAAAACGATCGATTCACTACAGGAGGCCTTTGTTCACCCTTCATTTCACTTCTTTTGGACTGATGAACTGCAACACCCACTGAGTGGCATTAAACAGCTTGGAAGATCAAAGACAATTTTTTATATAACTCCGACTGGATTCGTCTGAAAGAAGAACGTCATATACACCTAGGATGCCTTGAGGGTGAGTAATTCATGGGCTAATTTTCATTTTTGGGTGAACTAACCCTTTAACAATACAGAATTTAAAACAACTGTATATCCGTTTTTTTACCTTCAAATGTAAGTTTAAAAACCATGTTGATGGTTCACCAACATCTCACACAGCGAACGGCTTCTGTTTCTTTCCCCAATGTCTCTTTTGGGAGTTTGTAAGTTTGGTGAGCGGGTACGAAATTCCACAAAAAGGACAGATTGCTTTACGGCAGCAACAAATGCACGGCTGTTTCTCACAATTGCAAATTATGAATTCGTCATTGTCAATTTGTAATTCTAACACTTTTTCTCAAAATTGCAGTTATAAATTAATTGCTCGAGTTTACATTTTGCAATTCTGACATTCTGAGTTTGAGTTTACATTTCATTATTTTATTTTTTTTACTTGTTTCATCTCATAATTCATGTTTTTTCATAATTGTGACTTTGTAACTTGTATTTAAGCATATAAACATGCAATTCTGAGATATATAGAATTCTATAAAAATATTACTGTGCGATTAAAAGCCACAATAATATTATTTATTTTTAAAAAAATGTATGCTGTGGCGGAAATAAGATTTCATACTGTCAGATTGGTCAGGATTATCAAATAAACTGAATCATTTGATTAATAGCACTACATTCTTAAGCTTTTCAAGTGAATCACCCTATGAATGCTTTCTTTCAAACTATTATAGAAATATAAGATGGGAATGGTAGGAAAAGGAAGATGTAATACAAAAAAAAATACACAAATTACCATCAAAGATATTCTTAAATAATATAGCAAAATGTGTGATCCCTGACAGAATCAAACAGTGTACCACTGTGACTATGGAGCAGCTTTTCACCGTGCATCACGAGATGGGCCATGTGGAATATTACCTCCAGTACAAAGAGCAGCCGGTCAGCTTCAGGAGAGGAGCCAATCCTGGCTTCCATGAGGCCGTAGGAGATGTGCTGTCTCTGTCTGTGTCCACACCCAAACATCTCCACACCATCGGTCTCCTGGACCAACTGACCGATGATGCTGGTAGGTGAAAGACATTCAGAATGATACTTATAGTGTAAACCTGAGACAAACTGATGACGTATTTGAAATTCCATAGAGAGTGACATCAACTACCTGTTGAAGATGGCTTTGGAAAAGATCGCATTCCTTCCTTTTGGATACCTTATTGATCAGTGGCGCTGGGGTGTGTTTAGTGGACGAACACCGCCTGAACGTTACAATGCAGAATGGTGGCACCTCAGGTACAGTAAAACTCAAACCAAAACAGGGTCTCATAATGGAACACTGAGGTCAGCAATCGATCATTTGTGCCATTATAGCATCCCTGTTCTGTACTTTATATATTTTTATATACTTGAAGTACACTACAAGCACACATTTAATTCAATTAAGCGCACTTCTTTTTCACAACTGTTTAATATTAAAGAGGTCACGATAGTTATGCTTATGTAACCTACCTTTTTATGAGGCATCAATTATTATTATATTTTTTGCTGCTTATTCTACAATCCCTACCATTCCAAAGTTTGGGGTCAGTCAAATGTTTATTTATGTATTTATTTAAAGAAATTAATACTTTTATTCAGAAAGGAAAAAAGTGACTGTAAAGACATTTATAGTGTTACAAAAGATATCTGTTTTAAACAAATGCTCTTCTATTGAACTTTATTACTTAATTATTCCTGGAATATATATACATGTACAGTATAGAGAGAGAGAGATTGTATTCCACAACAATATTAAACTGTGATAATAAATGTTTTTTGAGCTGTAAATGAGCATATTATAATGATTTATTACTCTATTTTTGATTAAATTAATATATAGCCTTGCTGACAATGAGACACTTCTTTTAAAACATAAAAAAAAAAATCTTACCAACCCCAAACCTTTGAATAGGAGTGTAAATACAAGTTAAATCTCCTTACATTTTGGTGTTTTTTTATGCTGTCAGTCAAGTAAGACAAGGTATTTGTATTTAAATGTGAACCAACAGTACTTTCTTGAATTGAATATGACTATTTTTCCTTTTATTAGGACAAAATACCAAGGCATCTGTCCACCAACCAGACGTACAGAGGAGCATTTTGATGCTGGAGCGAAATATCACATTCCTGGAAACACACCGTACATCAGGTGGGCTTATCATCATGAGCTGCCCGTACTCAATTATCAATCAATAATCAAACGTATGATGTACACAGAGAAGATAACTACTTTCTCTCATTTAACCTCTCGTAGATACTTTGTGAGCTTCATTCTGCAGTTCCAGTTCCATCAGAAATTATGTCAGGCTGCTGGACATACCGGACCTCTGCACAAATGCGATATCTACAGATCAAGAGAGGCTGGAGCTGTTTTAGAGTATGTATTGAGTTTAAAGTGCGACTGCCGGGGGTTTGAATGAAACCAAAAAATCTGTACATTGAGATTAAGTGCTACTTTATTCTGTTTGGAAGGAAAGTCTTGAAGGCTGGTTCTTCAAAGCCTTGGACAGAAGTGCTACAAGAGGCTCTGGGCACTGACAAAATGGACGCCAGCCCCCTGATGAGCTATTTTGAGCCAGTTACTACCTGGCTGCAGGAACAGAATGTGAAAACAGGAGAGACGCTGGGCTGGCCTGATTTTAATTGGGTGCCACCAGTACCAGAAGGCTACCCTGAAGACATCGGTAAGAATATGTGCAAACTATTTTTATTAGAACAGCCAGTTTAGCTAATTAGTTTAGTTAATTATATAAAGAAAATAATATAACACGTTACAAATAACACATTTCATCATGTCCCCTGACCTGCACATAAATACACCCGGTGGAAATGTTGTGTCTCTTAGCTGCAGAGTTGCCAAATCCATGTTTTTCAAGCTTGTGAAAAAGAAGTGTGCTTAATTGTACTGAATGTAGTGTACTTGAAACCTTTTTTAAAAAATGTACTTATAATGTGAAATTAATTAAAGGGATACTCCACCCCAAAATGAAAATTTTGTCATTAATCACTTACCCCCATGTCGTTCCAAACCCGTAAAAGCTTCGTTCGTCTTCGGAACACAATTTAAGATATTTTGGATGATAACCGGGAGGCTTGTGACCGTCCCATTACCTGCCAAGTAAATTACACTGTCAAGGTCCAGAAAAGTATGAAAGACATCGTCAGAATAGTCCATCTGCCATCAGTGGTTCAACCGTAACATTATGAAGCGACGAGAATACTTTTTTTACGTGAAGAAAACAAAAATCCCAACTTTATTCAACAATTTGTCTCTGTGTCTTTCCGTATCACCGTAGCACCATTTTGGAGAATATCTGCTGAATGCAAGCAGCGTACACTCTTCTGTGTCAGCCGCACTGCACAGATGCGCTGTTTTCATTCAATTCAAAGCGTAAATACACGTAGAAAACGTATCCTTGTGTCGCGGCTGACACAGAAGAGCGTACGCTGCTCGCATTCAGCGGATATTTTCCAAAATGGTGCTACGGTGATGCGGAGAGACTCAGAGACAAATTGTTGAATAAAGTCGTTATTTTTGTTTTCTTCACGTACAAAAAGTATTCTCGTCTTTTCATAACGTTACGGTTGAACCACTGATGGCAGATGGACTATTCTGACGATGTCTTTCATACTTTTCTGGACCTTGACAGTGTAATTTACTTGGCAGGTAATGGGACAGTCACAAGTCTCCCGGTTATCTTAAATTGTGTTCCAAAAATGAACGATGCTTTTACGGGTTTGGAACGACATTGGGGTAAGTGATTAATGACAAAATTTTCATTTTGGGGTGGACTATCCCTTTAAATAAAATGCCACTTGAAGGGATAGTTCACCCAAAAATGAAAATTTGATGTTTATCTGCTTACCCCCAGGGCATCCAAGATGTAGGTGACTTTGTTTCTTCAGTAGAACACAAACAGATTTTTAACTCCAGCCGTTGCAGCCTATCAGTCGTATAATGCATGGCAATGGTAACAAAATCTATGAGAGTAAAAAAAAACATGCACAGACAAATCCAAATTAAACCCTGCGGCTCGTGACGACACATTGATGTCCTAAGACACGAAATGATCGGTTTGTGCCAGAAACCGAACAGTATTTATATCATATTTTACCTCTAATACACCACTATGTCCAACTGTCTTTGAGCGCGCGCACGGCATCCGGTGTGTGAGGTGTGTACGCGCTCTGGTGTAGTTTACGCAAGCGCTGGAAGTGATCTCTCGTGCGTATACGTCACTCATTGTTTACACAGTGCACAGTCATTGTAGGTACGACGGCTAATCAAAATGGTACTTACTTGCGCTTATCTGGATTGTCCAAACCGACTTAAAACTAAAAGATTACGTTCTCTCGCATGAACTCATTCGGGAGTGGTGACTTTCCACGTATTCCCAGCTTCTGAGCCTGCTGGCCTGAAGTTATGGTTGATTGCTCTTCGGCTGGATATCAACACACCCATTAACATAAACTACGCCAGAGCGCGTACACACCTCACACACCGGATGCCGTGCGCGCGCCCTAAGATAGTTGGACATAGTGGTGCATTAGAGGTAAAAAATGATATAAATACTGTTTGGTTTCTGGCACAAACCGATCGTTTCGTGTCTTAGGACATCAATGTGTCGTCACGAGCCGCAGGGTTTAATTTGGATTTGTCTGTGCATGTTTTTTTTACTCTCATAGATTTTGTTACCATTGCCATGCATTATACGACTGATAGACTGTAACGGCTGGAGTTAAAAATCTCTGTTTGTGTTCTACTGAAGAAACAAAGTCATCTATATCTTGGATGCCCTGGGGGTAAGCAGATAAACATCAAATTTTCATTTTTGGGTGAACTATCCCTTTAAGTGTACTCAACGAATATTCACTTTCATGACTAAAGTTCTTAAAAAGTGCACTTTGTAATAGTGTAAAATTATAAGTATAATTTAATTAAAAGTAAATTTTAAGTCATTATGTTTTAATAATATTTGTAATATTATTATAATATCTAAACTATTATAAGTTTTAAATTAATTGAAATGAACATGCAATGAAGCATCCAAAAACATCACATTAGGTCTGCACTTAAGTATATTGTTTAAAATCAAATTATATCCTTAGCGTCACATAGCGGAATTACAAAAATAAAGCATATTTTCAAACAACCTTTGCAAACATGCACTTCTGTAACAAAATACTAATTTCGTTGAGGGTGATAAACCCATTATAACAGTACATTTACTATTTACTAAAACCCAATAAACTGGGTTAAGGGAACATACTTGCGCATGGTTTTTCCATAGGGAGGTTTTAATTTTTCTCTCTTTGATGTGAAAGTTAGACATGATTTTGTCTTTATCAGTCTCGATTTATTTTTTTCCGATTCCGTTTTTGATATTTTAAAATGCTGCTACCTTTTATATTAGGCCTACAATGCCTTCTCAGAAAATGAGCAAAACTCATTCTCATGTTTCTTGAATGCCTCAGGTAAAATAACAGATGAGATGCTGGCCAAGCAGTTCTTAGAGCAATACAACAGCACAGCGGAGGAGGTCTGGAATGCGTACACTGAGGCCTCCTGGACCTACAACACTGACATCACTGAAGCCAACAAGGAGATCATGGTGAGGCCCGGCCTGCTCTCTATTCTACAACACCACTCATTCTCAGAGTCTCATGCTGCTATTTTTGGCTTTAGCTGCAAAAAAACTTGGAGATGGCCAACCACACAAAGATCTATGGACTAGAGGCCCGTAAGTTCGACACCAGCGACTTCCAGGACGAGTCGGTGAAAAGAATCCTGACCAAACTTAGTGACCTTGAGAGAGCTGCACTTTCTGAAGATGATCTTATAGAGGTAAGACAAACAGACAGATGATAGACAGACAGACAGATAGACAGAGAGATATGGTGACTTACATTTTTGTCTGTAGTAACTTACAACAGGTTGCAGTTGTTTTTGTTAGAGCTGAACTTGGACTTTTTGAAAGACTACATTTTGACTTCTCATATATTTTTCATGTTCATAGTACAATAATTTGCTAGCATCCATGGAGACCCTGTACAGTGTAGCCACAGTCTGTAAGGATCAATCAACTTGTCTGCCTCTAGATCCAGGTGAGTTCACTTTTATTCATTTTTCTATACTGTTCAAGAATTTGGGTGAAGTTTTATTATTATTATTATTTAACAAGAATACATTAAATTGATCAAAAGTGACAATAAAGAATGTTACAAAGTAGATATATTTCAAATAAATTCTGTTCTTTTGAACTTTTTACTAACCAAAAATGTATCATAGTCTCCACAAAATATATATTAAGCAGCACATCTGCTTTCAACATTGATAATAATGGAAAATTGAGCAGCAAATTAGCATATTGACCTTTTTCATATTTCTGGGTTCTATAGTTATATGAGAAATATAGTTTTTGATCAAATAATGCAGCCTTGGTGATCAGAAGAGGCTTTCAAAATTTTGAACAATTTGAACACTTTTAGACAAGATTTTTTAAGATTTATGTTTTTTTTTTAAGTTTTAAAAGTTATGCACACACTGTGCAAAAACTCACTGTGGCCTTTTCTGTCTTTTGTTAGTTATGCTAACCACAAACTGTTTGTAGTGGAACAGTGAAAAATTAAAGTGCTTACAGAGTCTGTTTTTCATATCACAGCCTGCCAAATTGATTACTATAACCCCTTATGCTGTTTTTGATGTGTTTGTGTTTTGTTTTCCAGATCTGAATAAGATCATGGCCGAGTCCAGGGATTATGACGAGCTGCTGTTCGCCTGGCTGGGTTGGCGTAATGCCTCGGGCAGAGAGCTCCGCAGCAGCTACAAGAGATATGTGGAGCTTGCCAACTTGGCTGCAAAGAGCAATGGTAAGTGCCTGAAAATAAAGCACTTTTTGTAAGAGGATCTCTTGCAACACGGGGCAGCTGGAGAAAGACATTTAATACTTTCTGTGAATTAAATTTTCAGGCCACATTTTACAAACTTACTCCAAGTGGCAATAAACACTGACTCACATTAAGAATAGTTCCTGAGAGCTTTGAATGAAGCTCTAATGTTGATTGTATATCTAATATCAGGTCACACGGATAATGGGGCATTCTGGCGTTCTCTGTATGAGACCCCCACCTTTGAAGAGGATCTGGAAGCCTTGTGGAAAGATCTAGAACCGCTCTACCTCAACGTTCATGCCTATGTGCGCAGGGCACTGTACAAGAAATACGGACCAGAACGAATCAACCTTAAAGGACCAATTCCAGCTCATCTACTCGGTGAGAGATGAAATATATATAGTGTAATAAAATATATTTTTAAGATGCTTTGGTAAGTAAACCAAAACATGATATAGGCCTACGTGCAGGGCCATCCTTAGGGGGGTGCAAGTGGTGCACGGTGAACGGACCCACCCCCCCCAACGGACCAAGTGGGGACCCGCTCCCTACTTCACACTGGGCCCCGCGTCAGCTAAAACTGGCTCCCTTTTACTTCATGGGAATTGAAATTTGAATCATTTTTAAAATAAAAATCAACACAGAAAATCAATCAAAAGAGAAATTTTACTAGTAGCAGGTTTTATGCCAAACTGTGTGTTTTGTGAGAAAATCAGCACGATCTCACTGAAAACGTACTGTATCTATTTTACAAGGTGGCGTTTTCATGTTAATTAATCATAAATTAGGATTTTAGACAAAAAGCAAGCATGAAGGTCCACACCTAAACATAGCTATCACTGGGGAGTAAGCAATTTTCATATGAAAATGTACGAATAGGTCACCAATTTGCCAAAACGTGGCCACAGTACGGTATTTGACCTCCGTGAACAAACGATTGAGACTATTTTGCCGACGTTTTGCGTTGGGTGGGGGTAGCGCTGGGTGGGGAAGGTGGGAAATTTTATTGATTTATTTTTTTAATCATAAAGACATTTTAATCATTAAATTGCTGCTCTTTTGCATTAACAAGTGTAGTTAGTAATAATATTACATATTTATTTGTTGGAAATGCACATGTGAAGCACTGAGATGCAGATAAACTGAACTTTTAACAACAGTATTTACTTACTTTGTGTAATTCAGTCACAATGTGAAGAACCTTTTGATATTGCATGAGACTTTGTGAACTTCATACTTCAGTACAAAAAATGTATTTCTTGACGTTTCGATATTAACTGAATCTATGCAGTGGGTTGTGAGCAATATTAGATCTGCACTTTTAAATTTCCACTGGAAATAGTAAACCATCCGGGAACCTTTTGGATACACGTTACTCAAATAATACTATGATTTGGGACACACTAATTATAATTTTAAATACTATTTAGGATGGATAGTATGTGAATTGGGACACAGCAACTTTTTGGAGAATTTTTTTTTTTACCATAATAGAGTGGCTGTGTATACACACCTCGGACCCATAAAAAAATATGTAAAAGTGAACTTTGCATAATAGGTCCCCTGTAAACTGACAGCAGCCTTATAAACCTCATCACTCACTGCTTTTGACTTAATAACTTCTGTAGCTTTAATAAAAATATTTAATTCACACAATGAAGACAAGTATACAGCATTTTATTTTTACATTTGACTATTCTGCAATATTACAAACCTTGAGATATCATTTTAAATGTTTTTTGTTTATTTTATCTTGGCATTTTTTGTCTCGTCTCCTCTGAGACATGATATATTCATCCATCAAGCAGCTGATACCATTTTATTAATTAATTAATTTATTTATTTATTTATTGTTTCTGCACTTAAATACAATTTCTAATATATATATATATATATATACTGTATATATATATACAGGGCTCCAGACTCATTCTTCCCACTGGTCGCTCTTTTGCAACTAACTTTCTCAGTGGGACACAGGAGCACATGATTTGGTCGCAATTTATTTTTTTGCTACAACATGGTATTAATCAATGCATGCTGATGAACTTATCACAGTTTATAGTTGTATGGAAACGAAAGTGGTAAACATTCAACCTGTTCTTTTTCTTCAGTATTTGTGATTTGAATTTTGTGAACAGGGGTTCCTCTTTTGCTATGTTATAAGCCGGTCTTCGGATGCTTTCACTTTCGAATTTGCGACCTTGTCACGTTTTACAAGAAAAGATAGGCTAATTGTCTGATTTTCTTACATACATAATACATCTATAAAATAAAATAAAATAAAAGAGAGTTTCCTTACATAACGTGAGGCAAACAGCAAAGATAACAAGCTTTTCAAAATTAAAACAAAAACAAAAGTAAAACTAAACTTGCTGTCGGTGACAGTGCTTGCATGTTTTTTCCCCCACAAGAATACCAACATGTTCACCCTCTCTAGTTTAAGAGGCAGTGTTTTACTTTACTTTAGCTTGAAAGCCAGCCATCGTTTCCTCAATATTAGTGTCATTTTTGCTTTGCACTCCTGCTGACGTGGCGAGTATAAACCATGCTCTACTCTCTAAGCGTGGTTTCGTTATGCTTTCAGGTTCGTTTGTCGTTTGATGTTTCTCATATGCAACAGAAATGGCAGCGCTTATGAGTTGAACAATGCGGTGGTCACGCCAGTGCAACCGCGCACAAAATGTAGTCGCACAGGCAGAACAATTGGTCGCAAAATGCAAAATCGCAGTCTGGAGTCCTGCTAATATATATATATATATATATATATATATATATATAATTATATATATATATAATTATTATTTTTTTTATTCTATCAGCATGTACCCTTAGGGGCTTCATAGTCATATGACAGAATCTTTTACTGTGATCTTAGTGTAGAACACTAAATATGGTATTGTATGGATATGGATGTATCCATCTAATTTTAGAAGGCTTTATGAGTCTTCACCCATGCTAATAGTGGGGTACTGATGTACATGTGGGAAAACCCAGAGCTGAGCGAATTTAAGTTTCAAACTGGTGCTCTGATCTGCATTTTCTGTCAGTCTTTCTTTGTCTTTTACCGCCCTGTTTCTCAGTCTGACCGCCTGAACTTGGGTCTGAACTGGAAGCATCTCCATGTGGTGCTGGAGGGTGAAAATCAGGGTCTAATTTGATCTTTTTCAGTTCACTGCTCACGATCCTGCCATAATTCTCTCTTTCTCTTTTAACACCCTGATCCAGCTTAACTGGGCGAGATGGTCCAGGCTGTTCATCATCTATGATGCACCCTTTCATTGGTGATCCTCCAGGTCTGACCTCAATATTGTTGGAGTGAGACAGTCCTGGCTGCTCTTCATCATTTCTGGAGCCTTTCACAGGTGATTCTCCAGATGTGACCACAGTGTCATTGAGGTGAGACAGTCCAGACTGTTCTTCCTCTTTGCTGGACCCTTTCATAGGTGTCTCCCCACATGCTGCTGGTGGGGTACTAATATACAAGCAGAAAAACGCAGAGGTGAGGGAATCAATCAAAGAATCAGACTGGAGTTCCAATGTTCTCCTTTTCCGCTCTACACTCTCTGATCTGCCAGATTTCTCATCTCTTCTTTCAACACCCCGTCTCCTCTCAACTTGACTGACTGAGCTTAGGTCAGAACTGGATGTATCTCCAAGTAGTGCTCGTGAAGAAAAGCCTGAGCTGAGGGAATCCACTGAGTAATCAGAAGCAGAGCGATGGTCTGATCTAATCATTTTTCGTTCTCTGCTCTCTGATCTGCCAGAATTCCCTCTTTTTCTTTTAACACTGCATCTCATCTCAATCTGACAACCTGTGTTTCCATCAGAATTGGACATGTCTCCAAGCGATACTGGAGAAGAAAAGCCGGAGCTCAATCTGTTAGCCATCTGAGCAAATCTACTGGTAGTGGTAATCTACTGATTAACCGCAAACTGGTATTTCATCAGAGGAAGTCTGATATTCTGTCACTACTGCTGCTATGAGCAACTGACCAGGATGGTCTAAAGCTTCTGGAATGCTTGTGATGTCATAGGTGTGATCATTTGAACAATCCCCGCTTAAAAAACAGCAACACCTAAACAGCTGTGCATGTTCTAATGCTCTTCTGTGAAGGTGTGTGTGTATTAGAGCAGCGCGGTATAGACAAAATAATCACATTTCCATTCTTTTCACAGCTATTGTGATTTTATTTGCGATTTTGGTAACTGTTTTCTCTTGTTCACGTTACATTCAAAATTGTATTTCAGTGTACAAGACCACACGCTTGATAAGTAAAACTGTAATGTCATGTCTCTAGAACAGACGAGATACAGAAAAATACATTAAAATTGCAAGACAAAATAAACTAAATTAAAGGTTTGTAGTATTGCTGAATAATTAAATGTAAAAATAAAATGGTGCATAGTCATCACTGTATGCATTAAATCTACAGTCATTTTTATTAAAGCTACTGAAGTTATTAAGTCAAAAGCAGTGAATGATTCTCTCCTTTTCTTTGCTTGTTTGATGAACATTAGGCACACAGACAGCAGCAGCAGGTTTATTAGGCTGCTGTCAAGACCTAATCAAAGATCCTTGGGATTTCCTTCCAACTGTTTACATTCATTCAAGACATAAACAAATGTTTTACTTGAATACTCTCTCTGACGGGCATGTTTGACATCATTCTGCATGTATTTGACCGTTTTAGTGAAAGAAGCTCAATTCAGCACACTGACATGACAGATGACAGACGTTTAATAACTCTTTTTAGCATGAAGCATGTCTCTCTTTTGATTTTCTCCTTCATGCTAATTTCTTTATCAATCTAATGTAAATTGCTTTGAGCAGTCCTGTGCTGGGCAGATATAATGTCATATAGCAAACCATGACAACAGCCTCAAGCCTTTAACTTTCAACCCTAAAAATGATTTTTCTTAAAATATTTATTATTGTTGGACCTCAAGCAGTTTTTGTCAAAACTGATGTTTTTATCTAAACGATATAAAACTCTACCGTAAGGTTGAGATGTCTGTTAAATCTTGCTTTACATGTGCTGTAGTGTTTCATGGGCTTTTTTGAATAATAACAGTCATTCAGCAATGAAATACATTTCACACATCAGGGCCATTTTTACAACAGGAATATTACAAGCTTTGTGAAATATCTTAGCCAATTTATCATTCAATGTCTTGTCTGACAACAGCTCATCATCATGTGAATCATACAAAAATGTACAATATTTAGAAAAATATTTAACATGAAGGTCCACCCCTTAACATAACGTCACATAAGAAGATGATTTTGACTAATTATGCCTATTTATTCCTAATTAATATTCCTATCAATATGTCTAACGAATTACCAGTATATTTTTGGCACCATTGTGTGTAGCAGCGTACTACTAAGTGTACTACCTAATAGTAGTGTACTACTACTAAGAATAGAATAGAACAGAATAGTTGAGTGGAGTGGTGTTACAGGGGGAAAAAATCATATCGTTTTTGACGTTGACTTTGTAAATGATGATTTTTTTTTTTTTTGGTGAGCTCTTATTTTCAGCCAAATCTGAATTCTGCATCCTTTGCCACCTCAATGCAAATATAACAAATTATTTGATTTGAACATTTTCAAATCTTTTTCTAACCATGCATCCCTACATAATTCTTTAAACCCAAAGTTTCTCAGTTTCTTCACAGAAGTGGTTAAACATGATCAACTAGGCAAAATCTACATAATTTCTGCAAAAAAAAAACACTGTGTGAAATGTATGAAATGTTTTTCAATGCTGAATTTACTGAAATTAGCTAAATTTATCAAAGATTAAAATCATTGAAAATGGCATGGATATTATGATTTTTTTCTGCTAAAAAAAACCCACCGTCCACATCTTTTTCTTTTTTCTTGAGGGTTTACATTGATATTCTGTAGTTGTCTGCGGCAACTCCAAAGCAATCGACAGGATTTAATGTGCTTTCAAAATCATCAAGCGTGACTGTGTGTGTGTACATATCACTGGCTACATTTGCACGTGTGGGAAACTGTGTGTACTTGTGTTTGTGTGTACGCAATGGTTCCACATGGCTGGAGATTAAATGGCTTGGAATTCCAAGCCCAGTGGTTTCCTCCAGTGCCATTGGTCAGAGATACTACACCATCTCTCACATCCTGCCTTTCAGTTGGCTGATGTTCTTCTCTGCTTGGTTTTTCTCAGGAAATATGTGGGCCCAAACGTGGTCTGCCATCATGGACCTTGTCATTCCGTACCCTGATGCCACACAAGTGGATGCCACGCCAGCCATGATTGCTCAAGTAAGATTACAACTAAAAACACATTCTTTAATCTTTTTCTATTCCGACAGTCTGATTTCTTGGAAAAAGCCCAGTTTTCTGAAAGCAGTGGCTGTTTACATTAAGTGTCAAATAAGGTAGATGCTGTTTACACTGAGTGTAAATAGTGGTAGATACTGTTTGCACCAAGCCTAAATAGCAACACATAGCATCTTGTTTGCATGGAGTGCAAACAGGTATGATAGACACGTTTTATGCTTCCGTGTGCATTCAAAATCTCATTGGATTATTGAAATACAAACATTGCAAACAAATGTTTGTTGTAAATGATATATTGTTTGGTGAAGGCTTTGTGCAATGGCATATGAAGGCCATAAATGGCACTCATACATACCTGTAAATGTCTGTATGGTGTCCTCTGATTGTGCAGTGCTCTTTGGTTCTTCAGGGTTGGGACCCCAAGCGGATGTTCCAGGAATCGGACCGGTTCTTCACTTCTATAGGTCTTCTGCCCATGCCTCCTGAGTTCTGGAACAAGTCCATGCTGGAAAAGCCAAAAGATGGACGTGAAGTGGTCTGCCATGCTTCTGCTTGGGACTTCTACAACCGCAAAGACTTCAGGTACAAGCCTGATATCACAGTAAGATGGTCCATACTAGGGCAGAAGAGGTTTGATATATTAGTTTAATAATGGAGGATGTGATACCTTTTGTAAAAAAAAAAAAATTATGTGAAATTTGTCCAGGTAGCAGAATTGTTTAATATAGATATAAACATGGATATTGAATGTGCATTTGTAGTGTACTTCAAATGATAAAAGTATATATTTTTTAAAACTGTACTTGCAGATTATATCAATGAAATTAAAGGTCACTGAAAGAAAGTTCACATTCTTTTAAAAAGTGTTCTTAGCAATGTCATACTTAAAATTTGACTTTTTACACTGGTTTAAAGGGTTAGTTCACCCAAAAATTAAAATAAGCTCATGTTTTACTTACCCTCGATTACTCGACCCTCCATATTTTTTACATATAAAGCTTTTCTGTACAGTAGAGGGTTTGGTTTTGTCTTAATTCAGTCACTATGCTTCCTATAGGCAGTACAAAACAAGGCAGCTCGCTAGTTTTGGACTGAGCCTATTTCTCATGAACTGTCTAATATGTCTCCCTGGCCAAACAAATCCTAATTTCAACCACTACTGTTGTTCATTTGATAAAGGGAGGATGCTAGAGCTGTAAAGACATCTGAAACAACAACTTTCTAGCCTTTTCCTTTCCATGTGTTATCTTGTGAACCTAACTTTTCCCATCCTGTTACCATCTCAAGGATCAAGCAGTGCACGGTGGTGACCATGGACGACCTCATCACCGTGCACCACGAGATGGGCCACGTTCAGTACTTCCTGCAGTATAAGGATCAACCCATCTCTTTCCGCGATGGCGCCAACCCTGGATTCCACGAGGCCATCGGTGACGTACTGGCCCTGTCCGTTTCCACACCTAAACATCTCCAGAGCATTGGCCTGCTGGACAAGGTGGAGGACAATAAAGGTACAGCTCATACATCTACAAAAAAAAAAGCTTGCAACAAAACACATAAAATGCTAGTTCAAACCCTAAGTGTCTTACTGGTCTGTAGAAAGCACCATCAACTTCCTGATGAGCATGGCCTTGGATAAGATTGCCTTCCTGCCTTTTGGTTACCTAATGGACCAGTGGAGGTGGAAGGTGTTTGATGGAAGGATCTCAAGCTCAGAGTACAACAAAGAGTGGTGGAACCTGAGGTGACCGTTTTTCCGTTAATCCATAACTAACGTTACTGTTAATAGGGCACTATGATTTAGGTAATGAGGAAAACGTGGACTGACAAAATGCGGATAAATAAATAAAAAGTAGGGCTGTATACTTAATCAAAACGCAATATGGACTACTGTCTGTAAATATTAAAGCGCAAAAGACCACTATTTAAATATGAAGTCAGCGCCGCAGTTTCGTCTAACATTACTTTTTTACATATTGAATGACGCTTGTTTTCTCAGCCTCTACTGTCTCACAATATGAGGACATCAAGAAATGAACTTCATCTCCAGACCTTCTCTGAGAGTCACTTCTAGTGGTCGTAAAGTGGTTATTTTGATAGCAGTCTATCACCACCCCGCGTTTGAAGCACTGCTTCGAGAAGCTTCGAAACATATCAAACTGCCAATGTCACGTGATTTCAGTAAACGATGCTTCGTTACGTCATAACTGTTTCAAAAGTTTCAGAATTTTAATGGTTCGTATTTCTCATATTTAATTTATTGCTATTTAATGATTGTGCCTCACACGTCCTGAAAAGTGAAGCTGCGGTCTCTTTGATCACCCCCTGGTGGCTGGCTGCAGTACAGGTCATAAACCCCGCCCTCTCCATGCAAACGAATGGGAAAAATTCACTTCCAATACAGTTTTCCGAAAGATGGTTTTGGTCATTTAAGGTATCACGCTGATATATGTTCAATTGTTCGTTTTTGTGATAAGTTTGATTTTAGCTAGTCATTTTATGCTATAAAAATGGGGTGTGTCGTTATGGTTGATTGGGTCTGCGGGAGTTTGATACCGCGGCTCTACCTCACGACACTACTGCGCAGACTCTGGCTCCAAACGAATCTCTACTGCGCAGACTCTGGCTCCAAATTACATAATTTACTCAAGATGGCAGCGGCCATACTGAGATGCTTTGGCTTCACTTTTCTATAGTGGAAGGAATAGGAGACGCGTCGTCCATCTTTTTTTACAGTCTATGTTCGAAACAGTGAATCATGTTGATGCTTCGAAAAGGTTAGTTTCTGCAATCGTTATCGTCAACGGTCTTCAACCCTTGAAAATAAAAGTTCGGATTAGCTTGAAGAAATTATAACATATATTACTATTGTACAGTAAAATGTACCTCTCAAAATAATAATAATAACAACAACAATAATACAGTTCATAAAAATAATATTAGCCTACAATAATTTCCATCCATGTTTTCAAAAAATACATTTATATAGAAAATATATAAATAGAGCATGTCATTTTAAAAATAAAGTTGTTTAAACTTTTCAAATATTTAATGACAGCTCAGAGGCAATGCAGATGTAACAAACGTGAGTGTCAAAATAAAGGTGCATCTTAAAAGATACTGTAGCCTATATATGTTTTTTTAGCGTGTTACATCGATACATCATATTGTTTGTCATTTAACTGATGCATTGATCCATATCGAGGTATTGTTACACCCCTAGTTGATACTGTTGTTTGCTAATCAGTTACATTAACATCAAAGCTATGCAATATGTAAAGTTGTACCAGAGCTGAATTTGCGTATATTATACAAACAGAATGAAGTACCAGGGATTGTGTCCACCTGTACCTTGTCTCAGATGGAGCTTAAGTAAAGGAACACATTCTATTCTTACCATGCAGTCAATACTTTTTGACAAAAACCACCTCTTTTTGAAAGTATATTTATTATTTTTGGTCAAATTTGTTTGACTATGCAATGAAAGGTAACTTGTAATTTATTTGTAAAATTTCAATGTTTGACTGCTGTCTTCAATTATTTGTATAGTCTTAGCTGTATGCATTTCTGATTGATTTTACTGGTAAACCTTTATAGAACATAAAGAATTATACAGACATTCTTGCTTTGTGTATTGTCTGAGTGCAGGAACATTTAATAAAAATGAGCCTTCAATTAAAAAAAACATTTTTAATCTTAAAAAAAAAGAAAAGACCTTACAGACCATCATGTTATTTTTTCTGTGTGGACATATTTTCTCAACTCTATACCCAGGTCTGAGGTATACAAGCATTTGCTCAGAACGCAATGAACTCTAGTGTTTCAGTATCCAACTCCCCTCTAATAACTAAACGAGTCAACCAATGTGGGCTTCTTTCTGACAATCCACTCCAATCCACCACTTGATTATATTAAACTTCACTAAAATATAACACTTCAAGCAATTAACCATGTGATCATTTTCAGTATTCCCATCACTGAACGTGGACTGATCTGAGCTGAACTGAATTGAAATCTGCAACAATCCTTGTGGCTTGGCAGTACATGTACATCTTTTTAATAGAAAATCTAGCATTTGTTCAAGCATAAAAGCAACATTCTTCACTAGTTTCTAGTAGCTGCTGTTCTGCAAAAAAGGGTCAACACAATACTATTTGAGTAGACAGTAAAACAAAAAAAAGAAAAGAAAATCTGAAATAGACAAGAACAGAGTGACTTGCGTCAAATTACACCACAAAATCATAAAAAAAAAAAAAATCAACATTGAGTCAAACAATAAGTGAAGTTTGGGTCAAGACTATATATTGACCAAATCAGCTTTGATTTTTGCTCATACAATACAAATGTTTTTTTCCCCGTATTGCAGTAATATATATATATATATATATATATATATAGAGAGAGAGAGAGAGAGAGAGAGAGAGAGAGAGAGAGATTCACCCAACTAATGCTGACAGGAACATGATGGTTTGGGCAAACATTTTACACACTTAAACACTGTAGTCTTCCTCCATGGGAGGAAGTAGCTGGAAAAAAAATTGGAGCAGTTCTTATGCAGTGTTGCAAAATAAGTGTCCAAAGACAAAGCAATTGGAACTTGAAAATCGAGTCTATTTCCTCAGTGCTGTTTGATCAGAACTGGTT
Organism: Sinocyclocheilus grahami; assembly: GCF_001515645.1. Taxonomy (NCBI): domain Eukaryota; kingdom Metazoa; phylum Chordata; class Actinopteri; order Cypriniformes; family Cyprinidae; genus Sinocyclocheilus; species Sinocyclocheilus grahami. The sequence continues at coordinate 1,999,234 of NW_015505432.1, forward strand.
TCAAATCAGTTACAGCATGATGGAAAAGATCTTCTTATCTCAATGAGTAAAATGACCCAAGGCTCTGGAAAGGGGAACTAGTATAGTGACATTAAAAAAAAAAATATTACAATGGAATGAAATTTAAATTGCAATGAAACACACAAAGCAAGATTTAAAGATTTCAAACTAGGAAAATAAATCAGTTGCTCATTACTAAGTCAAGGACGTCCCAGACAATACTCTGGCTTCGTTGAAAGCGGTTTAATGGTCTACAAATCACGATATTGCACACAGACCAACAAACATTTCGAAACGTTCTCACTGCGTGATTGGCGGCTCCAAACGCCAGTGTCTGCTGAGTTGAGACAGGGTTAATAAAAGACATCCTCCAATCATCACGCTCCCCAGGCTCTGGACGGAGAGAGGTGAAGAGGTCAGTAGTAATATTCATGCATTTCTGTCCAGTTGGTGACCCAGGGTTTCTTGCTCAGTTCTTGCTCGGGCTGAAAGGCCAAGTTATAGCGTTCCTCTTTGCGTACTTTCACTCCATGGTACTTTGGCATTATCCTGTAGTAAACGGTCCTTTTGAAGAAACCGCACTGCTCGAGACAGACAGAGAATCAAAGAAACGTTTCAGGTAAGACTGACGGATATGCTTTGCAATGAAAATTTTAAAGTAAATACAAGTAATTCGATTTTAAATGTTAGCATTTATTCACCCTCAAGACAAGCCTGTATTATTTCTTCTTTTGCTCCATAAAAGCATCGTAAAAGAAGCTCATATGACTTGTGCTCTATATATTTCAAGTCTTCTGAAGTCATTTGATCAATTTTACAGCTAGATTTTCTCATGTTGTTTTTTCAAACGTGCTGCGTTGTGATTGGTCATGTGATGAATGAGAAAGCTGTTTACTAGCAAATTTTGTGATTCTTTTATAATGCTTTTTGTCATTTTTGGAGCTTTGCAGTATCAATCTAAAAATCCACTTTTCTTGAAAAACAGCAGCATGGAAATTGTGCATCTTTTTTTGTGTTTGACAGAAGAAAATACATAATATGACAAAAGGGTAAGTAAATGATAACAGAAATGAAAATCTGCTCAAAATGTACTCGCCCTCAGGCCATCCAAGATGTAGATGAGTTTGTTTCCTCATGGGAACAGATCCGGAGAGATTTAGCATTACAACACTTGCTCACAGTGAATGGGTGCCGTCAGAATGAAACAAATCACGTTTTAACATTAAACTGTTGTTTATAATGTATAATAATGCTTCCTCCAGTGAAAAAGTCCATCCCCTGTTGTCCTCTCACATTAAAATCCACTAACATATTTGTTCTGGCTTTTAAACATTGCTTGATCTGTGCATATTTCTCTCCTGATTCAGAGAAATTGCTTTTTCACTGGATAAAGCAATATCATGGATAGAGGATTCATGTTTTAGCCAGTTTGAAGTGGATGGATTTGTTTATTACAAACACGCAGCTTTTCACTAAACGTTAATTGATGGACTCAATTCATGTGGATTATTGTGATGCTTTTATCAGCTGTTTATACACTCATTCTGACGGCACCCATTCACTGCAGAGGATCCACTGGTGAGCAAGTGATGTAATGCTAAATTTCTACAAACCTGATAAAGAAACAAACTCACCTACATCTTGGATGGCCTGAGGGCGAGTAAATGTCCGGCACATTTTAATTTTTTGGTGAACTATTCCTTAAAGCACTGTATAAATGCATAGACATTATTAAAGAATGGGGGAAAAAAACTGAATCTTCATGCTTCAATTAGGATTAATTGAAATTAGTGTACACAAATTTTTTTTAAAAAAATATTTAATTAGTGGAAAAAGTGCATTGAGATTCTCATTTGAGCTCTACGTCTCTGGGAATATTAAGGGTTATTGAGCAAGACAGAGAGAATGAGAAATGAAAAGATTGTTATTTGACTCTGGCAGGGAAGGAATTACGGAGGTAAGCCAGAAAAAAGATTTGTGAAGTGAAAAGTCAGAAAAAGCGTATGGTAACTAGAGATCTCCAGGGTCTGCTTTACCGAAGGGCCCTAACAGTGCTGCCATAGCGTAGGCTCAGTATTCCTCCGTCAGCCTCTCTGTCTCAGAGGGCTGGATCTTTATTTCTGCTTTCTGGGATTTGGCCTCATACATCTCCCTCCTGCTGGCTCGTCGGAAGAAACCGCACTGTGGAGGAGGGGCGGAGCCCAAGGCGGGACATTTATTACTGATTTAAATAACAAGAGGCAGTGACATTTCACATCAAGGGTGCACTGGGTCAAATTGAATTTCATGGACTGCAAGCATGTGGTTTAAATCTGTCCTTTCATTTGCGTTTATTAACCATCCCTGGTTAAGTTATAGTTTATAAATAAATGTTTTAGGAAAAGTGCCTAAAAGTGGGTGGTGTGACCAAAATCCAATTTCACGCTATGAGTAATTTTATGTAATGGTACTATTCAAAAGTTTGGGGTTAGAATTATTATTTTTTATTCAGCAAGGACACGTTCAAATCAAAAGTGACAAAAGATTTCCGTTTTTTTTTTTTAAATGCTGTTCTTTTGAACATTGTTCATCAAATAATCCTGAAATAATTTTTTGGAGCAACAAATCAGCATATTAAGAATTATTTCTGAATGATCACGTCACACTGAAGTCGCTGATAATTCAGCTTTGCATCACAGGAATAAACTTAAATAACTTCATCTTTTCATTATTTTCTCTTTTGTTTGGAAACTAATGGATGCAAACCACAACATAAAATTATTTATAACAAACAAATCTGGCATCAGTGAAAAAACAAAAACAAAGATTAACCCAACATTATGCAACTCTTGACTTAAAAACAAAATAAAACCAATATTATAAAATGTTGAACGTAAAACATTGCTGATGTATACACATGTGACCCCACATCAGTTGAATTTGATGGTAAACTTTAATATAATAAATAATTGGGACACGTCCTGATCTGTAGCTGCACATACATGTGTACTACCATATGCTGGTCTAGCAGCATTTCTCAGGTGACACATTTCTACTATCGTAACACTTCCCAGTCCAATTGTGACCTGGATTTCAGATCATTCTAAATGATTGGCAAACGTGTTTGAATTTTGATCTTGATGGGATGTTGACCAAATATAAAAGCGCAAATACCTTCCACAGAATGAGACTGATGATGCCTAATAACAGTATCCCTGCAACCGCTGCAGCAATGATGATCCAGAGAGGAACTTCATACGGCGTCTCCTCTCCCAGCACTGGATCAATGTTTACTGAAAACTACAGACAATTCAATTAGATCAAACACCATCGGATCCTTCATGTCAAAATTAATAAGCATGACCTATATTTTGCACTGCATTTTACAGTTATGAAAATGGTTTCAGAAGTCAAGTTATTTTTATACGCTTACACAGCTCCCAGTAATAAACAAGAAAATAACCATTAATGTTGCAAAATTCAACAGTTATTAAACTGTAAAACAGCTCTATCGAAGACAGCGTTCATTATTCAGCTGAATTTAATCCAGTGTTGATTCAGTTCAGTAACATTATTGATGCTAAACGCAAAGTTTATCGATAATCAAACAAATTTGTTTCACAGCAGCTCTGCAGAAGACAATAGTGTCATTGTTCAGCTTAACTTGGTTCAGTATTGATTCAGTTCAGTAACAGTGATGTTGCAGAGTTTACCAATTATGAAACAAATTTGATTTACAGCAGCTCTACACCAAGCGGCAACCTCCCGGTCGAAACCAACACGGAAGTGACTGAAACTGCAATTCATCGACTGGCCACTAGAGGCTGGCTCCAAAAGGGAGCCACCCTTTTTTCCCTTCATGACAACAGTGAGGGGGGTGAATTTTTTTATAACTCATACGTTTAAATTATATTAAGCCTTTAAGTTCTGCATAATTAAGGGCGTGGCCACTTGAGTGACGGGTGGATTGCCACTGCTGACACTGCCGTCGAGCTAGGTGGGCGTGGTTTCAGCAACCTGCTCCCGCCTCTTTGCCCATTTTCGATTATCCGGGAGTGACGCGCGGTGATGCGCTGCCAAGATGGCGACGCCCACTTTGAGCTTCAAAAACACTCTTCAGAAACCTACGGGTGACGTCACGGACACTACGTCCATGTTTTTATACAGTCTATGCTCTACACAGGACAAAAGTGTTATTGTTCAGCTCAGCTTCAGCTAGAACACTCCTGAACAGAGATAATTCAATAACTGTGACAATATTGCAAAGTTCATCAATTATGAAACACCTTCAAATTCAGCTGTGAAGCAGCTCAATAGAAGCCAATAGTATCATTAGTTTTGTTCTTTTTCGATAGTGTCAGTGCAGTCAAAACGATAAGATTTCTAAATATTAATTGTCTTTTAAACCCCAGTTCATATGACTTGTGCACTAAATTCCAAAAGATATTTCAGAAGACTTACAATACTACTTTCAAAGTAGCTTTAGAAAAGAACAGTACAAAGACTACCTTCATTATGTTTTACAGTGCATCTTTGGAGTTTGTGTCTGTGGAGAGATTATGAGCTATGAAGTAAATAAATCATTACTAGGTGAACTTTAATGCGAACAGCTCTGACCTCTCTGATCTGGTTGTCCATTTTGATGGCCGGTTTATCCGTCAGCAGTCTCAGCGTGGCCTGGCCCTTCACTTCCACTCGCAGGGCATTGGCGTAATCCTGCCAGAAAACCACAGAGATCAATTGAGTCACTCATTGAGCACCATTTAGTGAGTACTTCACAAACAGCTACTAATACAAACCTCCAGCAAGGTGCTGTTCCACATGCGAGACCTAACTCTGATCTCCGCCCGAGTCAACATGTTATGCAGCGGGCAGGAGAAGGTCATGCAGCGAGCCGTCAGCTTTGAACACTCCTGAACAGGGACAAAAGCCACGTTTTTTGACATTTGTCATTGATATGACGAAAAAACTGGTGGGACAGTATGAAAATGAGTGTAGACGCCTCACTCACCAGCAAATGGGACACTTTACGAGGTGCCTGGACGGTGACAGAAGCTTCTGCATAGGGATATCCTGACTCCAACTCTCTTTTGGACCGTTTGGTAGCTCGATCTGACAGCTGCAAGAGATGATGTAGGACGACAATTGAATGGAGTGAATGAAATTGGAAATGAGTTATGGTGGGTTGCTGTATTTCCTCAGACTCACTGTGAGGTTGAGAGGGTTGACAACCTTCCCCGGTGGGACACAACGCGACTCTGACGCTCCTTTGATCACTATCTCTGTGAGATACAGCAGCCATTTCCCATTGGTTACCTCAAATGGCCATTCAAAGTCAATCATCAGAGTTCCCAAATCTCTCAGAGGTTCTCCCAGCACGTGTACCTGGAAAGTGGAAACAAAGACCATTTTTAGTGTTTTAAAGGCACAATATGTAAGTTTTCACCACTAGAGGTCACATTTTCAAAACAATAACAAAGCTTGATGACGCTATGAAGGAGGATGTTCACGGATGATCATTTAGTTATTGAGGTGAGGATGATTTTTATTACCTGTACCTTCCACGCTTATTTAAACAGCAATAAATCATACAGAGAAAGCAAGCAAAGAACATTTACATTGTCAAAGAACATTATGACTGACTTTGGTCTAGCACGAGTTTAAGCACTCTCAAAAAAACTCCCCTTATAATCAGTAAAGTTGTCTATACACGGTTTTATGAATGAATCATACGTACATGCGCACTTTGTTGTTTATGATGAGAGATTTCACGTGAGAGCTGAATTCAGTCAGCGAGCCGTGCAGTGAACAAAAAACTCATCTGAACGCCTCTGATTGGCCATTGCCTTCATAAGCTCAACGGACTCGTGTGTGATTGGTTATAATGCGCAACACTGTAAAAACGTGTTAAAAAAATCATGGCACAAACATTGAGCAGATCTAAATTTAATGCTGCGGTCAACACTTTTCATTTTCACTTTATTCGCGACAGCTGTAATGGATTTAGTTTAACTGTACAGCAGTATTTATATCTGTGTGTTGCCATAGTTTCTACAAGCGGAAACTGAGGATATGCAGATATTACGTCATTGATAGGCGACAATGACCAGGGACGATTTAAAATGGGAATTTCTATGGATTTACAAATCCTTGGGAACTTTTGGGATAACGTAAGTACACAACTGCATGAAATATATCACACTGTGCAAGTAGTTTTTGGATATTTCATTACGAAAATCTTACATATTGTGCCTTTAACACTTTGAACTGTTTAAAAGGAGCTTAAAAGCGTTAGTCCACCCAAAACTGAAAATTCTGACATCATTTATTCACCCTCATGTCATTCCAAACCTGTATAACTTTTGTCTGTGGGACACACAAAAAAAAGATATTTTGAAGAATGTGGGTGAATAACAGTTTCGGTGACCACTGACTTCCAATGTATGAACAAAAAACAATGTATGGAAATTCTTCAAAATATCTTCTTTTCTGTTGCTCAGAAAAAAACAAAGTCATACAGATTTAGAATGTCATGAGTAAATGTGAATAAATGATGACCAAATTCATTTTGAGTGAACTATCCCTTTAAAAGTGGACTCAAATCTCAATTGTTTAGTTGTGGTCTCCATCTACTTTTCATTCCCACTGTTGTTTTCAGGAATCTGTACCAATTAAATATTGAACTTACTAATATTATAGCAGAATAAAATTATACATTATTATATAATAATCACATATTTTTGCCCTAATTTCTTAACTAACTCGGCAATGATTTAACCCTTGAGCTTTTTATTATCATCATTGACTTTTTAAGTACTGGCCAAAATCATTTACAACTCCACTACCATTCAAAATTGGAGGCAGTTTTCTTTTTTTAAAAGAAATGAATACTGATCAAAAGCGACAGTAAAGACATTTCTAATTTCTAATTTTATATTAGTGCTGTTCTTTTGAACTTTTCATTCATCATTCATTTCATCAAAAAATCCTGAGAAAGTGTTTCAGTTTCCATAAAAATATTAAGCAGCACAACGGTTTTAAACATTGATAATCACTGACAAAAGACTGGAGTAGTGACAGCTTTGAATTTTTATCACAGGAATTTGCTATTATACAAAATTGTGTCCTCATAAACCACATAAACATGCGCTCACACACACACACACACATATATATATATATATAGTTCAGTTCTTCTTGTAAAAAACTTGTAAAATAAAATCATTTACTGTATTTTTGATAAAACAAATACAGGCTTGGTGTGCATAAGAGAAAACAAATGTGGTTTGGATCAGATTTGAAGAAATATTTTGCTGTTCAAACTACAACCAGCTAAACTGATTTGAGCCAGATAACCCAAAATAAAAAAAATAAAAAACATTTTTGGTGTCTGTCTGAAGAAAGCTAAAGCCACACTCACACGAAACACGAACTCCAGCGGACTCCCCACATCACTGGTGCTGTTCATAGCAGATTCACCAATCACACTGCCACTGAACGACGTGTCAATCACTGATTTTTCTCTGCACACGACAGAAAGAGAATGATAAACTATTAACTATGAATTGTCATTAATAACAGAGTATTAATAATATGTTTGATGCAATTAAGTGAATTTTTCTGTCTAACATGCACAGATGAATCATTTTTTTCTTGTAAATTTCCACATTTTTTTGTAATTTGAAAAACATATCAAAGTACGTACAAGGAAAAGGTAGTGAGGACTGTGTTCTTCACGTTGAGGGTGACAGGAACAGGATACAGATTCTTCTGCTCACTGATACTAATGACAAACACAAACACCATTCAGTCAGTCACAATAAAAGAAAAGGCCTGCAGAAATGACTTCAGGAAACACATTAGTTCAACACTGTGCACTGAGGGGAAACGTACACTGTATAAACAAGAAAGCATTTTAGTTAGTCCAGACTTACGTGGAGAGCTGAAGCTGAGATTCAATCTGCTCGGTGTAAAGCGTTATACCAGAAGTCTCAAAGATGATTATGAATGAGGCCTGTGGAGACGGAAATCAAGGGTGAGAGCAAATTAGCAAAACATATCAGCTGTACACTCTGATTAGCTGAGTTTATTCAGATGGCTCGTGGAAAATGAGCCATTGGAGATGCTTGTTTTAATTAACATACAAATCCGCAGAAAGGTCAGACATTGGACAAGTTTTCAGTAAGAAAACAGACTGCTACCTTCTGATTGCTTTTAAATGGGTTTCCCAGATCGCAAATCACAGTCTCGTTTGCGCTGCACTCAATATCGAAACCAGGCTGTAATAAAGACAAACCAAGAAAGTTAAAAACGGCATTAAGAACACTGAAATGATCTAATTAAGGGGACTCTCCATAGGCGTAATGGTTTTTATACTGTACAGACCATATTTTCTATTGCCCTACACCAACCCTACCCCTAAACCTACCCCTTACAGGAAACTTTCTGCATTTTTAGATTTTCAAAAAAACTCATTCTGAATTATTTATAAGCCTTTTGAATTACGGGGACACTGAAAATGTCCTCATAAATCGCCTTCTCGTTGTAATACCTATGTCATAACCATGCTATTATACAAAATTGTGTCCTCATAAACCACATAAACATGCGCTCACACACACACACACACATATATATATATATATAGTTCAGTTCTTCTTGTAAAAAACTTGTAAAATAAAATCATTTACTGTATTTTTGATAAAACAAATACAGGCTTGGTGTGCATAAGAGAAAACAAATGTGGTTTGGATCAGATTTGAAGAAATATTTTGCTGTTCAAACTACAACCAGCTAAACTGATTTGAGCCAGATAACCCAAAATAAAAAAATTTAAAAAAAATTTTGGTGTCTGTCTGAAGAAAGCTAAAGCCACACTCACACGAAACACGAACTCCAGCGGACTCCCCACATCACTGGTGCTGTTCATAGCAGATTCACCAATCACACTGCCACTGAACGACGTGTCAATCACTGATTTTTCTCTGCACACGACAGAAAGAGAATGATAAACTATTAACTATGAATTGTCATTAATAACAGAGTATTAATAATATGTTTGATGCAATTAAGTGAATTTTTCTGTCTAACATGCACAGATGAATCATTTTTTTCTTGTAAATTTCCACATTTTTTTGTAATTTGAAAAACATATCAAAGTACGTACAAGGAAAAGGTAGTGAGGACTGTGTTCTTCACGTTGAGGGTGACAGGAACAGGATACAGATTCTTCTGCTCACTGATACTAATGACAAACACAAACACCATTCAGTCAGTCACAATAAAAGAAAAGGCCTGCATGAAATGACTTCAGGAAACACATTAGTTCAACACTGTGCACTGAGGGGAAACGTACACTGTATAAACAAGAAAGCATTTTAGTTAGTCCAGACTTACGTGGAGAGCTGAAGCTGAGATTCAATCTGCTCGGTGTAAAGCGTTATACCAGAAGTCTCAAAGATGATTATGAATGAGGCCTGTGGAGACGGAAATCAAGGGTGAGAGCAAATTAGCAAAACATATCAGCTGTACACTCTGATTAGCTGAGTTTATTCAGATGGCTCGTGGAAAATGAGCCATTGGAGATGCTTGTTTTAATTAACATACAAATCCGCAGAAAGGTCAGACATTGGACAAGTTTTCAGTAAGAAAACAGACTGCTACCTTCTGATTGCTTTTAAATGGGTTTCCCAGATCGCAAATCACAGTCTCGTTTGCGCTGCACTCAATATCGAAACCAGGCTGTAATAAAGACAAACCAAGAAAGTTAAAAACGGCATTAAGAACACTGAAATGATCTAATTAATGAGTTACTAGGAAGAGTCTCTAATAAGAACTCTAGCTCAGTTTTTGGTAAGCTGCCAATGTTTTATTTTACAACTGTATATTACAACATAAATATATAATATAATATAGTATTGATTTGTTAAAACTATACAACTTTTTAAAGTGGATTTTTGAAAATGACCTTTCATGCAGTGTGTAACACAACTATAAGTGAATGAAAACATCCTGCAAAGTTGTAAATCTGAAAGTGCACAGCGTATAAAGTTATTGTCTCTCAAAAGAAAGAGTCGACTCTGAATCATTGAAACGGGTCGTTTTTAAAACGAATCCCAAGCCGTTTCATGTTGACGTCAACATGAAACATTAGCATATTGCCCACCCACTTGTTGGTCTTTTCACGTTGGACTGAATGAAAATGCAAATTCATTCTTTGCCACTAGGTGCGCTTTTGGAGCGGTAAAATAGCGGTTTCCCCGGTAACTCTGTACGCAAAGCAGCACTGCGCTCACAAACGCTGAATAAAAAAATTTAAAAAAAATTTTGGTGTCTGTCTGAAGAAAGCTAAAGCCACACTCACACGAAACACGAACTCCAGCGGACTCCCCACATCACTGGTGCTGTTCATAGCAGATTCACCAATCACACTGCCACTGAACGACGTGTCAATCACTGATTTTTCTCTGCACACGACAGAAAGAGAATGATAAACTATTAACTATGAATTGTCATTAATAACAGAGTATTAATAATATGTTTGATGCAATTAAGTGAATTTTTCTGTCTAACATGCACAGATGAATCATTTTTTTCTTGTAAATTTCCACATTTTTTTGTAATTTGAAAAACATATCAAAGTACGTACAAGGAAAAGGTAGTGAGGACTGTGTTCTTCACGTTGAGGGTGACAGGAACAGGATACAGATTCTTCTGCTCACTGATACTAATGACAAACACAAACACCATTCAGTCAGTCACAATAAAAGAAAAGGCCTGCATGAAATGACTTCAGGAAACACATTAGTTCAACACTGTGCACTGAGGGGAAACGTACACTGTATAAACAAGAAAGCATTTTAGTTAGTCCAGACTTACGTGGAGAGCTGAAGCTGAGATTCAATCTGCTCGGTGTAAAGCGTTATACCAGAAGTCTCAAAGATGATTATGAATGAGGCCTGTGGAGACGGAAATCAAGGGTGAGAGCAAATTAGCAAAACATATCAGCTGTACACTCTGATTAGCTGAGTTTATTCAGATGGCTCGTGGAAAATGAGCCATTGGAGATGCTTGTTTTAATTAACATACAAATCCGCAGAAAGGTCAGACATTGGACAAGTTTTCAGTAAGAAAACAGACTGCTACCTTCTGATTGCTTTTAAATGGGTTTCCCAGATCGCAAATCACAGTCTCGTTTGCGCTGCACTCAATATCGAAACCAGGCTGTAATAAAGACAAACCAAGAAAGTTAAAAACGGCATTAAGAACACTGAAATGATCTAATTAATGAGTTACTAGGAAGAGTCTCTAATAAGAACTCTAGCTCAGTTTTTGGTAAGCTGCCAATGTTTTATTTTACAACTGTATATTACAACATAAATATATAATATAATATAGTATTGATTTGTTAAAACTATACAACTTTTTAAAGTGGATTTTTGAAAATGACCTTTCATGCAGTGTGTAACACAACTATAAGTGAATGAAAACATCCTGCAAAGTTGTAAATCTGAAAGTGCACAGCGTATAAAGTTATTGTCTCTCAAAAGAAAGAGTCGACTCTGAATCATTGAAACGGGTCGTTTTTAAAATGAATCCCAAGCCGTTTCATGTTGAAGTCAACATGAAACATTAGTATATTGCCCACCCACTTGTTGGTCTTTTCACGTTGGACTGAATGAAAATGCAAATTCATTGCTTTTGGAGCGGTTTCCAATATTATAAGACAATGAAAGTGTTTTTTGACCTTGCATGCATGTCAACCTTTTGTTGAACCAAAATATGAACCTTTAATCATTACCCATAATAGGGGCACTTTAAACAAACTTTACATATTTCATTTTATTTGCTGCTTTCGTTTCTTAGTAGGTTGCCATTACTTTATTTTGCAATAATGACTATAATGGCTATCTGTGCATTACTCCATTAATATAATATAATATAAAATAATATAATATAATATAATATTTGGTAACTTACCAATACATTTTGCAATAACAACTGACTAACCTGTACATTACACCATAAATATAATATAGTATAATATAATATAATACAATATAATGTAATATAATATCAAATACCTACAAATAAACTATTTCACTTATGAAAATAATGCATTTAAAATTATATAGCAAAATTTAGTACAAAATAATCCCCAAATCCAAGAAAAAAAATGTACAGGAAACACAGGAGAATTGATCTCAAATGCGGCTTTTTTATAGCTCAACCAATGATGAAATGAAAGTGAGACCAATCGGACCAATCACCGCAGATTAGCGTCACGCAAAGGAGGGGTTTGGAAAAATTAATCGTTGAGCGAATCGTTTGGGAATCGTTGAGCAAGTAAGGTAAAAATAAATGCATATTATAAGACAATGAAAGTGTTTTTTGACCTTGCATGCATGTCAACCTGTTGTTGGGGACTCCCAAAACCAAAATATGAACCTTTAATCATTACCCATAATAGGGGCACTTTAAACAACCTTTACATATTTCATTTTATTTGCTGCTTTCATTTCTTAGTAGGTTGCCATTACTTTATTTTGCAATAATGACTATAATGGCTATCTGTGCATTACACCATTAATATAATATAATATAATATTTGGTAACTTACCAATACATTTTGCAATAACAACTGACTAACCTGTACATTACACCATAATATAATATAATACAATATAATGTAATATAATATCAAATACCTACAAATAAACTATTTCACTTATGAAAATAATGCATTTAAAATTATATAGCAAAATTTAGTACAAAATAAACCCCAAATCCAAGAAAAAAAATGTACAGGAAATACGGGAGAATTGATCTCAAATGCGGCTCTTTTATAGCTCAACCAGGCACAATTGTTTATTTTTTTGAGATATTACAGAGATCTTTGTGATTTTTCTTTTCTGTGGAGGTGAGATGAAGAGAGAGTGCCTCCGTGTGGCGTCACCTGAGGGCGCACTCCTGAGTATTTGAGTGAGGGGGGAATGGTGATGTTCAGCATGCCTTGATGGGCGTCCTCGGCCTGCCTGCCTCCATCCGGCGTGTTAGTAACTTCCACCATCATCACCAGCTTCTTAATGTTACTGTTGAACTCCATCGTCTGACTGTGAACAAACCAGCACATCCCATAATTCCCATGTGCATTTAAACATTCGTTTTTGAAAAAGACAGTAGCTTGTAAAATGAAATAAATTTAATTTTTATTGCATGTGCATGATGTATGTATCTCTGTAGCATTTTTTTAAATCACATAATATCACAAAATAATTAAAACTCAAATTAAAACTACTTATTTTTTTCCAATAAAAGTTTCCAATACTTTTTTTTTGCAATACTATATAATAACTATAATATAATTAGTGTTGTCAAATGATTAATCGCGATTAATCGCATCCAAAATAAAAGTTTTTGTTTAAATAATATATGTGTGTACTTTTTATATTTATCATGTATATATAAATATACACACATACAGTATATATTTTGAAAATATGTGCATTTACTTACATGTATATATTTATATTCATATAATTTATATTATATATAAATATATTTAATATATAACCATAACATATTTTTCTGAAATATATGCATGCATGTGTGTGTATTTATATATACATAATAAATATACACAGTACATCCACATATACTATGTAAACAAAAACTTATTTTGGATGCAATTTATCGTTTGACAGCGCTAAATATAATATAATATAATATAATATTGGGTAAGTTGCTAATAATTTATTTCTGAAAAATGACGTAAGTGTAAAGTAATACATAATAACAATATAATAGAAATTGTAATCATTTTATATATTTTTATGACATCTATAATATCTTTTTCAGGTTTTACACTTCATTTATTAAAATTATTTTAACCAAATAAATTGTTATTAAGTGGCCACTATATAGTAAACACCATATTATTACCAGTAATATTCCACTCTGATCATTGTTTTACATGGCACACATTACATTAATCATTAGATTTATGAATAAGCGTACTAAAATTAAATGTTAATAACTGAATTCACTCAAAAGACCTCTGAACTTAAATATAAATAAACATTCATCTGTTTGTGTACACATTTTCTTTTGTCCATATTCACCAGTTGTCATACTCACCCGGGGAAGGGAATGTGATTCTCATCTGCAAATGTGGCTTTGAGCTGCAGGTTACTGCTGCACTTGTTGTCATCACCACACTCCTTGTGAAAGTTAATCTGAGGACAAACACACCAGAGCTGTGAGCAGAGGTTTCTGTTCAGCTGGGATGGAAATGCGAACTGGTTTGTACCTCTGTTTTGTCGGTCAGGATCTGCTGGCCGCTCAGCACAGGGAAATCGTCTAGACTCTGGAGTGTTTGCTGTGCTGCTGCCTTCTGCTCGTTTAGAGACACGTTCAGAGTAAACGCTATGGGCTGAAGTTTATCCCTCACAGGAATCTGTAGAGGGGAGAAACACAGCTTCTTTCAATCCTGTAGCTTCTTTACATTCACTAAACTCGCATTACTGGATCAGAATGACATACTACTTAGCTGTATCTTATCCTATGCAAATTTTCTATATGCATTAAGCACCTGCATGATATATGTTGGATAACTCATCTATTATTATTATAACTATCAAACAAACAGACTAACAAACTAAATGAAATAAAATAAAAAAAAGTTAAATTGCCAATACTTTATTTTTCAATAACATCTGCCTAACAGTACATTAAAATATAAATAATCTAATCTAATCTAATCTAATATAATATAATAGGCACAGTAGGCAGTACTATTTCACACTGAACACTCTTACACGGAAGTATCTTATCCTATGCAAATTTTCTATATGCATTAAATATGTACTATATATGTTGGGTATACTTCTTATCTAACTCTTCTTTTATTATTATTATAAATCATCATGTAAATAAATATAACAACAAAGTCACCTACATCTTGGATGCCCTGGGGGTAAGCAGATAAACATCAAATTTTCATTTTTGGGTGAACTATCCCTTTAAGTGAATTGAATTATATAGTTGGAGGAGTGGTTAGTGTGCTCGACTGGCATGCTGACACCTCAGGTTTGAATCCAGGGTGATGCATACATATAATCATAATAAACAATTAAAAGTTGTGTTTTTATTGTTCTTTTCTTCTAATGTGTTGTAACATCGGTCTGACAACTGAATGAACTCTTTGTGAATAAATGTGTTATTTTGGTCATGAAAAATGAACATGAATAAAAGACATCAGGCCACAATGTCTTGCATTTTTTTATACATATAAAGATTTTTATGTAAAAATATGAATTGTTCTGCTGTTGATGGACTCCGCCTACTTCTTTTTTACACAGAATTTCTTCAGCCTTTAAAAAATACTCTCACAAGGGACACTTGTCGCTGGCATGCACAGATACTTTTGGGCTAGGACATACAAATTAGGAAAAATTACTGCTCTCTCCTTCCAGTACATTAGGGGATCATCCCTTCTGGGCAAAAATGCATTCTTGCGTGGGCCTCCATTATTATGTAATCTATCAATATGAATCTATCAACTATGAAATCCTATCTCTAACTTGTTGTGCTATCTGTCACTATCTAACTGAGTCTATATGAATGTGTCACTATATCTATCCTAACTATCTGGCCATGTCTATAGCCTATCTATCAATATCTCAATATTAACTTTTAATCTAGCCTAATTCACCAAGTTACAGTATAAATGTCACTATATCGCAAAATCTCTCTCCTCTCACGAAAACCCACAAGGTGGAGATGCGTTAACTCCACTTTATACTTTATGGGAGTTAGATTGAGACAGATGTGCCAGTTTGTTCCCGATTCTGTCAATCAAACACAGATTCGGGTCTTGAAACACTCGGGAGACGCCCCGATGCTTTGATTCGCATTAGTCACGTGACATGGGTGTTTCGAATCACACTTCGGAGCAGCGTTTCGAAACATCTGCGCTTCGGGATCTCGACACAGTGTCGAAAGGTCAGTTTCGTGTCAGCCATCTCTACCTGTGGTTTTTGGTTGATTGTTTGTTAAAGTTTTTCCATTAAAGGGGTCATATGATGCCCATTTTCCACAAGTTGATATGATCCTTTAGAGTCTTAATGAAAAGTCTAACATAATTTGGTTAAAATTTCTCAATGGTAGTGTAAATCACCTTTTTTTACCCTGTCAAAAACAGTTCTTTTCAGAGTAAGCCGTTTTAGTAGCATTTCCCTTTAAATGTTAATGAGCTCTGCTGACCCCGCCCCTCTCTTCCGAGCTTTAAACTGTAACACAACTGTTACGGTTCGGTTTAGTTCTTTGAAAGAAGGCAACACAAACAGTGGCCATGGGTGCTTGGCGCGGAACACATAACACATAATCCAAAGAGTTTCTATGCTGCGTCTGCCACATTTTATTTTCACTGATTTGACCTTCGAAGAGAAGAATGACGTCACAGCTGATGATGCATCACAAATCGTCACCTTCAAACAACATGTGCTATCAGGTGTTGCTAAAATTCATTTAGAATATTAGACAATTTTGGGGCTGAATGTACATGTGTTTAAAAATATCTACCATTAAAAAATTGGGATAATCTTTTATTTCTTTTAAATTATGCAGTAAACCAATGTTGTTTTAAAATATTAATATTTGAAAAACTTCTGTCAGACAGTGTGGCGTAACCAAAATGCAGGAAGCCATTTTGTTGTCATGTGTTGAGAAAATCCAGCATGAATCAAAGATGACCCCTGTAAACCTTTGTGACTCTGTGTCAAAATTGTTAGGTTTCTTAAATAAGTAAGCTTTTTATGAGAAGCCATGTTTTGTTCTTGTCAAATTGACTAACATATTTATTTTAATTTTTAGACGAATATACATACATAGTCAAACCAAAATTTATTAAGACATTTCTCACATTATATCATAGTTTATTCGCCTATAGTTTATAAAACGGTAATAAAATATGACAAGAACTCAAGAGTTAAACTGTGTCAGAACAAATTCATCTTGATAATGTCAGATAACTTTGATAGAAAGCTATGTAATGGATTACAATCAACCAAAAATGATTCAGCTGTAAAATGTAAGTACACAATTAGGCCCTGTCCACACGAACGCGGTTATTTTTTAAAACCGCAGCTTTTTCTACGTGTTCGTCCACGTTCGTCCACACGCAAATGCAGCACCAGGTCACTGAAACCAACCATTTTTGAAAACGCCTGCCAGGGTGAAGATTTTCAAAAACCCCGGTTGCAGTGTTATCGTGTAGACCGCGAAACCGGAGTTTTTGGCTTGTGACGTCAGCTCCTGCATGGTTATCTCCGCCTACTGGAGACTTTTTCAGGCTTCTGATTGGCCAACATGGCTTTACGGTTGAGATTATATCGCCACCTGTTGGTTTGGCATGCTCTTGATGGCGAATCATAGCATGCGTTTGCGTTTTCATGTGGACGGAGATTTTTTTAAAGGGGTCATATGATGCCCATTTTCCACAAGTTGATATGATCCTTTAGAGTCTTAATGAAAAGTCTAACATAATTTGGTTAAAATTTCTCAATGGTAGTGTAAATCACCTTTTTTTACCCTGTCAAAAACAGTTATTTTCAGAGTAAGCCGTTTTTGTAGCATTTCCCTTTAAATGTTAATGAGCTCTGCTGACCCCGCCCCTCTCTTCCGAGCTGTTCTCAGAGAGACTGTTTACTTTAGCCGCACTCATCGTGAAACTTGCTAATTAGCACATTATTAGGAAAGGCGATTTGCAAAGATTCATTACAAAACATTATACTCACTTCTTCTGTAGATGAGGCTGAATCACGAATGATTCGCGCGAACATAAGACTCATTTAGGCACATCGGGATATACTCACTTCTTCTGTAGATGAGGCTGAATCACGAATGATTCGCGCGAACATAAGACTCATTTAGGCAGATCGGGGGCACATTCCCTTCAGAAACAAACGTAATCCACTGCGAGTTCAGCGGCTCAGATGTCGGGAGTAAATGATGACTGCTATGTTCATTATTACATCCAACAACAGAACACCTCAGTCGCTTAGGAGTCATTCTTGTCTACATCTGCTCCGGCGGTGAAACAATGGCGGACTGATGACAGTCACTCAGGGCGGAGCTAAGGTAAGACGCCAGTCCAGTCTGTGCTGAAACGCTACTGTCAATCAAACTATCGTGGGATGGGCCTGTCTGTGTGACGTCCCACAGACAGGTATCTGAGATCGGCTCGATTTGAGAAAGGGGGAAAGATTTAACGGGATTAAAAAAAAAAAACACCAGGTGGATTTTTATCATTATAGGGTGGTTGTGTACACACACTGCCAACACACATTTCAGTTCAAACAACTTGTAAAAGTGCATGTCGCATCCTATGACCCCTTTAAATACCTGCACATAGATCCTTGCCTCTGTCTGTTTTCCCCAGCTTCTCCACAATGTTAGTTTTTTGTTAGTCTCTCTGACTAGTGCTTGTTAAGATCAGGTACTCTAAGACTTTTACTCAAGTTGTTTTGGAATTGGTGAATTGTAGTGGAGTAATTTTCATTTTAAGGTATCTGTACTTTTACTCAAGTGTGGTTATTAGGTTCTCTTTACACCTCTGCGTCTATGGAATGAACCCATAAAACAAGGAAACCATAGGGTGGTTGTGTACACACACTGCCAACACACATTTCAGTTCAAACAACTTGTAAAAGTGCATGTCGCATCCTATGACCCCTTTAAATACCTGCACATAGATCCTTGCCTCTGTCTGTTTTCCCCAGCTTCTCCACAATGTTAGTTTTTTGTTAGTCTCTCTGACTAGTGCTTGTTAAGATCAGGTACTCTAAGACTTTTACTCAAGTTGTTTTGGAATTGGTGAATTGTAGTGGAGTAATTTTCACTTTAAGGTATCTGTACTTTTACTCAAGTGTGGTTATTAGGTTCTCTTTACACCTCTGCGTCTATGGAATGAACCCATAAAACAAGGAAACCTGTGTGTGTGTGTGTGTGTGTGTGTATTGTGGTGTGATCAGGTGGATTCTCACATTAACAGTAAGTTCCAGTTCTTGACATGCGGGAGCAGAGAAAGACAGCTGGCTTGTAAATGTGCTTTGCTTGTTGTTAAGAAAACGGACTCGAGCGCCACGGCGATTCTGGTCAGCGTCTACTGTGTACTTCACAGCTGAAGCAGAGAGAAACAAACACACGGTTAATCGAATAAAACACAGAGCAAACACTCCTGAAGCAGGCGTACACTTACTGATGGCCTTCCTGAAGGCTTTGTTTCCATTGCTGAGAGAGTAACTGAAACACACCGTCACCTTTATGCTAGAAAAATAACACATAATGAATTATTTTAAACAGTACTACAGGACAAGTATAAGACGTTTATGACCAATTCATACTGAAAAATCAAATGCATGTGTCCTGAAACATTTGTTAGAATAGAAATAGGTGCGCTTTGCCCCCTTACCAGGAATTAACACACTGGCTTGGAATCACAATCTTTGGCTCTACTGTGAAGTTTGTGGAGAGGTGGATGACCGGACGAGCCCTGGAAAACACATCAAATGTCACATTTTGAGAACAGACTGATTTAGTGAAAAAGTTACTAGTTTAAATTTCCACAAATATAAACAATATAAAATACAATATGCACATTAATTCATTATTATATTTATTATTTATGTATTTGCAAATATAAATTATATAAAAATAACATAAAAAATTTAAAAACAACAACAAAAATAATAATAATACTACAATACATTCTATTATTCATTATTATATTTATTATTTATTTTATTTAATAAATTATTTATTTGTTTGCGAATATAATTATATTATATAAAAATATACAACATTAATAAATACACAAACAACAACAAGAACAAAACAATAATACAATTTGTAAAGAAATCCTTACATATGCACAATTTATTGTGAATAATATGAACATCTATAATAATAATAATAATATTATTATTATTATATATTTTTAAATGAATAAATAATGATACATTATATAAATTTATTATTATTAAATTAATAAATTATATAAAAGAAAATATAACAAATAAATAAATAATAACTATTATACTAGTAATAGTAATAATATGTTTATTTTTAATTTATTTGGAATTATAAATAAATATAAATTAAATAAAATACAAAATGTATCAACAAAATTATTATTAATAATCATCATCATTATCGATTTTGTAGAGACACAAAAAATGCGCACAGAAGCACAATTTATATTTGTCTATAGAGCAAATTCCAACTACTGAAAAGGTTTTTAATACCATGAGAAACAAACATTCAGTCCAAGTGTGTCCAAACTCTTGATTGGAAGTGTATGTGTGTATATATAAAAATCTGTATTTGTATATTCATGTGGCTTTTGTGTTTGGGAAAGTATCGTTGAACATCTATAAATGGCAAACACAGCTGAAAGGCTGAACCTCAAGAGAGCGATGCGGTCATCCATGGAGCCCACCAAAATGTCAGGATAATCATTTCCATCCATATCCATTCCTCCACTGAGAGAGTAGCCGAACGTCTGAAAGCCACTGGGACCTAATGATTTCCCCTCGATCGCCTAAGAGAAAGTCACAGTAAATCACTCTCTTCTTGTTCTCATGGTATTTAATACAAGTCCAGATATGGTTGATCTATGTATTGCCGTTTCGTTATCAATGACATGGAATGGAAAGTAATTGTAGAAACATTACCCAACAATCTTAAATAAATTATTCTAAAGGTGTTCCATACAAATACCAAAATGCTTTGCTTTACCTGGCTGGGTTCTTTATTTATTCCATTTTTACTTCCCATCCATATATAGACTTTCCCAGAGTCATGGAACGGAGCACCAACAGCAAAATCTGAAGAAGAAACCCAGAACAACATGATGAACCCTCCATGGCCTCCAGATGGCAGCATTATGACATGAATGACACGAAATTACACATTTCTGCATATATACACTACCACTGAAAAGTTCTTATGCTCATCAAGGTTGCATTTATTGGATCAAAAATACAGTAAAAACAGCAATATTGTGACATCATATGATTACAATTTAAAATAACTATTTTCTGCTTGAATATATTTTAAAATGTAATTTATGCCTGTGACGCAAAGCTGAATTTTCAGCAGCATTACTGCAGTCTTCAGTGTCACATGATCCTTCAGAAATCATTCTAATATGCTGCTTAGGAAACATTTTGTTATTGTTTTTCATGCTGAAAACAGCTGTGCTGCTTCATATTTTTGTGGAAACCTTGATATTTTCCTCAGGATTCTTTGATAAATAGAAAGTTAAAGAAAAAGGACTTGTTTAAAAATTAAATCTCAAAATCTTACTGACTCTAAACTTTTGAAAAGTAGTGTATATACAGTATGTAAGGGGGAAGTCGTGGCCTAATGGTTGCGGGTTCGAGTCTCGTACCGGCAGGGATTGTCGGTGGGGGGAGTGAATGTACAGCGCTCTCTCCCACCTTCAATACCACGACTGAGGTGCCCTTGAGCAAGGCACTGAACCCCCAACTGCTCCCCGGGCGCCGCAGCATAAATGGCTGCCCACTGCTCCGGGTGTGTGTTCACGGTGTGTGTGTGTGTGTGTGTTCACGGTGTGTGTGTGCACTTTGGATGGGATAAATGCAGAGCACTAATTCCGAGTATGGGTCACCATACTTGGCCACATGTCACGTCACTTTCACTTTCGTATGTGTGTGTGTATATATATATATATATTTACATATCATTTCTTATAGTGTTTTTTGATAGCATAGTTTTATTCATTATAATTAGTATAATTTATACTTATTTATTATAGTATTTTCAGCGATACCTTGAAATCCATCCTGATTTACGTCCCCCAGCGCAGCAACAGCAAATCCAAACCCTGAGCCTTTTTTACCCTTCAGAACCAAGCTGGCCTTTTCCTGGAAGGATCCGTTCTCGTTCATGAAGATGTAAACTGCTCCTCCCTCCTCCTTGTAGCGGTCGAAGTAGAACGGAGCTCCAACGATCAGGTCGTTCCAGCTACAACAACACCCAACCACACAAATGTCATGTTATGTCTACATTACGACTGCTTATTTTCATAGAAGTCTTTCATAGCTTTGATAAAGAAGGAGAAACCTGCCATATAGAAGCATTCAGCCGTGTATCTGTTGACATGCTTAAGTATGAAGCTCAACAGGATCTTTGCAAAGGCTCATGGGGAAAGTTAGACATGCTTTGGTCTACTTACTTTGAATTTACTTTCAAACTCAGTGAAGTGTGGTACAGATCAGTTTCTGTGATGATAATGGATTATTGGGTATGAAAACCCAATAGTTACAAAGCTGTGTAAGTATTATTATGTTTTTTATGCAGTGATGTATTGGACCCCATTGGCTTTTATTGTACAGACATAGCTCTTTTGTATATTTTGTGTTCTTTTGAAGATATTTTATAATATGTTACAGCATGGATGATGATTGAGTTACACAGTGACTTACTCGTCATTGTTGAGGTCGGTCACCGCCAAGCAGCCGCCGAAATACGACCCTATTTGTTCCCCTGGGATCGTCGTCACTGGGTTAAGAACCAAATCTTGTTTTTCTGCAAGGATCACTGAACCTTTGAAATGGTCTCTGGGAGCCCCCGTCACCACAGTGTACTTCGAGCGATCCAGTAACTTTATGTCCTCCAGCACAGAGTAACCTGAAGAAAGAGATGAGGATTCTTAAACGTCAGTGTGTGACCAGCAGTGAAGCTACTTTGAGACTGTAGCTTGCCAAGATACTAGAAAGTTTAATCACAGTAGAAATGACAAGTGAAAAATAGGAAAAAAGTTATCTATTCAACATTTATTGTATTATTTATTTGAATTTTTCTGATAGGACAGAGGAGATCTGACAGAAAACAAGTGGGAGAGAGAGAGAGAGAGAGAGGGACAGGATTGGGAAAGGACCACAAGGTGGGATTCGAACTCGGGACACCCGTAAGCGCAACGAGGTTATCGGCACCGATTATTTTATTTTATTTTATTTTATTTTATTTAATTTTTTTATTTTATTTTATTTAAAAAAATGTTTTTCAACGAGGTTATCGGCACCGATTATTTTATTTTATTTTATTTTATTTTATTTTTTTTATTATTATTTTTTATTTTTTTATTTTTTATTTTATGCAGACAGAACAGAATTTATCTAGCAAAATAAAATCAGTTAGATTGACAATAGTAAACAGCATTTATTTAAATGCAAATTTAGAAAAAGCATAGCCTACATACAAAACTTATAAAAGCATATAAAAGCAAATAAAAACATACTTAATATGTAACAATGATTAATCAAATTATTATAAAATGATGAGTAAATCACTAAATAAATACCTATAACACTAATTGAACTAAAAACACTAACATTTATTTAAAATTATATAATTATTATATAATTATTGTTTTTATTATTTTTATTTCACTTTTATAATACATTATTATAAAATTATTGTTAGATTCCTGATAAATCAACATTAAATAGTAAAACACATATAAATCTATATCTATTCTATTATATAAAATGAAACAAATGTATATAAAAATGACTGATAAAAGTATTTTAAGATTATCAGCTAATTAACACTCACAGTAAAACAAAAACACTATAATTAATGCATAAAAATACATTTTTGGGTAAGATTATTGTATAATACTATTTGCTATACAGAAAAAGACATAAAATGCCATGACAAAAATTGTATTTGATCAAATTATTATAAGCAGATAAAACTAATTAACATTTAATATACACATGCAAACAAACAAAAATGACAATTTTTATAATAATAATTTATTAAAAATGACTGTTAAAATGATTGTAAGAATGAAACATGCCAAACACTGACCATGAAGACGGCTATGTCATTTCATTCAGTTTAGTAGTTAACAAAGTCATGCTAAAACATTCATAAGAGCAGTGTTCTTATCTATAGCAATTCTTAAGGAAAACTATTACTATTACAGTAACACGCATTTTTGCATGAGACTGTAAATTGCATTATTGCATGAGACTGTAAATTGCAAAAAAAAAAAAAAATTGCATGCATATGACTGTGAAGTATATATATGTGAAAGTGACAATATATGAATATAGGTATGTAAGAATAAAGAATATATATGTGTGGAAGTGTAAATATATGTGCATGAATGTCAGAAAACATGCATGTGTTGAAAAGTAAAGTGTGTGTATACAAGAATGAATGTATGCGTGTGAAAGCAGAAATATATATGCATGTGAAAGGAAAGAGTGAGTGTGTGAGAGCAGAAATAGACATATGTGAAAGGTGAATGTAGGTGTGTGTGAGAGCAGAAATATGTATGTGAAAGGAGAATGCAAGAGTGTGTACAGCCCCTCATAAAAACCTAAATAAAGTACATACCTATATAGATGTTGAGTCTGTCCTCGCCTAGCTTTCCAAAAGTTATTTCATTGGCATCTCCAGCAAAATCGGAGTTGGGGTCTCTCTCTTTCATATGGACAGTTCCTATATGAACAGAAGAACCTCTTTTATTAACTATGTGACCCTGAAGGATGATCTGACACACCAGATTTGGTTGGTTTTCCCGTACTCACCCTGCCACACAAAGCTGCCGGGCGTCCCAAAGTACACGTCATTCTCCGTCATGCCCCCTGAGATGCCCATGTTACACATGCCCTCCAGGTTCTGGTCATAGTTGAAGTCGCAGAGCTCGTAAGTGTCAGACTGCCAGTAATCAGACGGGTCGTAGGTCAGGTCGTTGCCCCGCACGTAACATTTGCCCACCATACGCTGCTGCTCCTCAGCACCCAGCAGTTTCTTTACATAGCGATGACCACATGCCTGCCAACATGAAAGAAGAGATAAACATGAGGTATTCTGATTAGTATCTGTGATTAGTCATTTTGATTTGATTTAAAATGATTATTTGAGTCTTTAAAAAATAGACTATACATTAAAAATATAAGGTCAAAAGTTTGGAATAATTCAGATTTTTTATGTTTTTGAAAGAAGTCTCTTATCCTCAAGGCTGTATCTATTTGATCAAAAATACAAGAAAAACAGCAATATCGTGAAATATTATTGTAATTTAAAATAAATGATTTCTAGTTGAATATATTAGAAACGGTAATTTATTGCTGTGATGCAAAGCTGAATTTTCAGCATCATTACTCCAGTCTTCAGTGTCACATGATCCTTCAGAAATCATTCTAATATGTGACCCTGGAGCACAAAACCAGTCATAAGGGTCAATTTTTCGAAATTGAGATTTATACATCATCTGAAAGCTGAATAAAAAAGCTTTCCATTGATGTCTGGTTTGTTAAGATAGGACAATATTTAGCCGAGATACAACTATTTGAAAATCTGGAATCTGAGCGTGCAAAAAAATCAAAATATTGAGAAAATCCCCTTTAAAGTTGTCCGAATGAAGTTCTTAGCAATGCATATTACTAATCAAAAATTAAAGGGGTCATATGATGCAATTAAAATTTTTCCTTTCTCTTTGAAGTGTTACAAGCTCTTGGTGCATAAAGAAGATCTGTAAAGTTGCAAAGACTAAAGTCTCAAATCCAAAGAGATATTCTTTATAAAATTTAAGAGTCAGCCACGCCTAGTCAGTGACGCTGTGTTTCGTTGTGAAAGCGAAACTACTTTGTTTGGTCTTCCAAAAGAGGACACGACTAGAAATCAGTGGTTAAGTTGTATTTACAACACTGTTCCAGAACACTTCAACCCAAATATTCAGATGTGTGCAGCGCATTTTATGGAGGACTGTTTCCTGATCCTGGGAGAGTAGACTACAATGCCGGCTGTTCTGACTCACAGACTGTAAGTACGTTTTCATTTAAAGGATTAAATTTCTCCGATCACAAATGCAGACATGGTTTTATGTTTACGCGGCGCGATGCAGCGCAACGCGTAAAAAGACATTATAAGTCATTATAATCAGTAATTATGTCCCCACTGGATGCAACGAATGCCTCGTTTATAATGGGTTTTTATGTTTTTGTCTCGTAGCTCCGGCCGGACACGGCATCACAATATGGTAAAGGGGCGTAACATTTCCGTCACACGCTTGAGG